>NC_143137.1:112318888-112638333 GCF_059928025.1 Delphinapterus leucas | reverse complement strand
CGTGTGGGACGTGCCAGAACGCTGTTCGTGAACGTGTGCGAGGGCTGAGGAAATGAAGCTGCTCCAAAAGAGAGGGCAGTGCGTTTCCCTACACCCGGCATGCATAGAGGGGCTGTAACGGGCTCCGGGTCTGGACGTTGCTCAGCTGACCCAGGTGAGCCTGGGGTACTCAAGTGTTCCTGTGGGAATAGGGTGCCCAGGCTACCGTCCTAGGTGTCCAGAAAACTGTGCTGCCGTTCAAGGAACGCAGAGCAGAGGCCAGCGCCTCATGGAAACGGCTGCACGCCTCTGCTTCTGCACGGCAAATCAGGGCCTTACTTCCAGGCATGTGTTCATGCTGGGTGTGCCGGTAGCGATATAGCAGGGTAAGATGCTGACTTTCTCCTCGAGCAGAGTGACTTCACGTACGAGGGCCTCGAAGTACTCCAAGCACAGTGTTCTCTCATGGCAGCTCACACAAGGACCATGAGAAGTTTCCTGTGCACTTCGGACTCACCAGCAAAGTTGTCCTGAGGCCGTTCGAGGACTCTGGAAATGTAGCTCTCCTCAAGGATCGTACAGTGTGTTGCCCATCACTGGGCACGCACAGAGGGCCTCCGAGGGATGCACCAATGGGCCTCGAAGTTGCTCAGCCGGCCCACAGGGTTCTGGAGGTACTCAGTGAACTTTCAGGGAAAACGAGGCCTACCCGAGAGGCCTAGGAGTCCTCAGACGTGTACTTCCTTTAAAGTAAAGCATATAAGGGACTAAGAACTCATGGAAACAGCTGCATGCCTCCCTTTCTGCACGGCTACTAAGGGCCTAACCTGGAGGCAAGTTTTCACGTTGAGATTCCCTTTAGCTCTAGAGCTTGTCAGGCTGACCACCACCGCGGCCATGGAAGCCCCTGGTTTAGACAGAGCAAACTCATTTTCTCCCCAGAAGCATTCTTACAGTGTTTACAGGCCTGTCAAGAGGAGGGAATGGCAGGCACTTTCAATGCAGCGTGAACGCTGCCTTCAAAACGGGAAAGCAAGGCTAGTTCCAGCAGGTCCCCTTTTCCAGGGGCACACTCAGCATGCACCCCTGTGGCTTCTAAGAAGTCCGAGGAGACACAGGTTACCCTGTGTTTCCTTCCCTGACTCAACTTCTCGAGGAAGGGTTTTCTGCATCATGCGAACTGCCTCAACCAAGGAACGCCGTAAGCTGCTCCTCTGGGCCTGTGGCTATTCGAAAGCCTGCAGTGCCACAGGAAGAACAGGACTTCAACTGCAGTAAAAAAGCAAGCTGTCTTCCTCTAGGAGGCACGGTGACTTCAGGCAGGACGTCTTAGATGGAATGCGAAGACGAGGGTTACCCTGAGTGCAGCTCAGGCTAGGGCAACGCGTAAGACTTGCACGCCGTGTGGGACGTGCCAGAACGCTGTTCGTGAACGTGTGCGAGGGCTGAGGAAATGAAGCTGCTCCAAAAGAGAGGGCAGTGCGTTTCCCGACACCCGGCATGCACAGAGGGGCTGTAACGGGCTCCGGGTCTGGACGTTGCTTAGCTGACCCAGGTGAGCCTGGGGTACTCAAGTGTTCCTGCGGGAATAGGGTGCCCAGGCTACCGTCCTAGGTGTCCAGAAAACTGTGCTGCCGTTCAAGGAACGCAGAGCAGAGGCCAGCGCCTCATGGAAACTGCTGCACGCCTCTGCTTCTGCACGGCAAATCAGGGCCTTACTTCCAGGCATGTGTTCATGCTGGGTGTGCCGGTAGCGATATAGCAGGGTAAGATGCTGACTTTCTCCTCGAGCAGAGTGACTTCACGTACGAGGGCCTCGAAGTACTCCAAGCACAGTGTTCTCTTATGGCAGCTCACACAAGGACCATGAGAAGTTTCCTGTGCACTTCGGACTCACCAGCAATGTTGTCCTGAGGCCGTTCGAGGACTCTGGAAATGTAGCTCTCCTCAAGGAACGTACAGTGTGTTGCCCATCACTGGGCACGCACAGAGGGCCTCCGAGGGATGCACCAATGGGCCTCGAAGTTGCTCAGCCGGCCCACAGGGGTCTGGAGGTGCTCAGTGAACTTGCAGGTAAAACGAGGTCTACCCGAGAGGCCTAGGAGTCCTCAGACGTGTACTTCCTTTAAAGTAAAGCATATATAGGACTAAGAACTCATGGAAACAGCTGCATGCCTCCCTTTCTGCACGGGTACTAAGGGCCTAACCTGGAGGCAAGTTTTCACATTGAGATTCCCTTTAGCTCTAGAGCTTGTCAGGCTGACCACCACCGCGGCCATGGAAGACCCTGGTTTAGACAGAGCCAACTCATTTTCTCCCCAGAAGCATTCTTACAGTGTTTACAGGCCTGTCAAGAGGAGGGAATGGCAGGCACTTTCAATGCAGCGTGAACGCTGCCTTCAAAATGGGAAAGCAAGGCTAGTTCCAGCAGATCCCCTTTTCCAGGGGCACCCTCAGCATGCACCCCTGTGGCTTCTAAGAAGTCCGAGGAGACACAGGTTACCCTGTGTTTCCTTCCCTGACTCAACTTCTCGAAGTAGGGTGTTCTGCATCATGCGAACTGCCTCAACCAAGGAACGCCGTAAGCTGCTCCTCTGGGCCTGTGGCTATTCGAAAGCCTGCAGTGCCACAGGAAGAACAGGACTTCAACTGCAGTAAGAACGCAAGCTGACTTCCTCTAGGAGGCACGGTGACTTCAGGCAGGACGTCTTAGATGGAATGCGAAGACGAGGGTTACCCTGAGTGCAGCTCAGGCTAGGGCAACGCGTAAGACTTGCACGCCGTGTGGGACGTGCCAGAACGCTGTTCGTGAACGTGTGCGAGGGCTGAGGAAATGAAGCTGCTCCAAAAGAGAGGGCAGTGCGTTTCCCTACACCCGGCATTCATAGAGGGGCTGTAACGGGCTCCGGATCTGGACGTTGCTCAGCTGACCCAGGTGAGCCTGGGGTACTCAAGTGTTCCTGCGGGAATAGGGTGCCCAGGCTAGCGTCCTAGGTGTCCAGAAAACTGTGGTGCCGTTCAAGGAACGCAGAGCAGAGGCCAGCGCCTCATGGAAACTGCTGCACGCCTCTGCTTCTGCACGGCAAATCAGGGCCTTACTTCCAGGCATGTGTTCATGCTGGGTGTGCCGGTAGCGATATAGCAGGGTAAGATGCTGACTTTCTCCTCGAGCAGAGTGACTTCACGTACGAGGGCCTCGAAGTGCTCCAAGCACAGTGTTCTCTTATGGCAGCTCACACAAGGACCATGAGAAGTTTTCTGTGCACTTCGGACTCACCAGCAAAGTTGTCCTGAGGCCGTTCGAGGACTCTGGAAATGTAGCTCTCCTCAAGGAACGTACAGTGTGTTGCCCATCACTGGGCACGCACAGAGGGCCTCCGAGGGATGCACCAATGGGCCTTGAAGTTGCTCAGCCGGCCCACAGGGGTCTGGAGGTGCTCAGTGAACTTGCAGGAAAACGAGGCCTACCCGAGAGGCCTAGGAGTCCTCAGACGTGTTCTTCCTTTAAAGTAAAGCATATAAGGGACAAAGAACTCATGGAAACAGCTGCATGCCTCCCTTTCTGCACGGCTACTAAGGGCCTAACCTGGAGGCAAGTTTTCACGTTGAGATTCCCTTTAGCTCTAGAGCTTGTCAGGCTGACCACCACCGCGGCCATGGAAGCCCCTGGTTTAGACAGAGCAAACTCATTTTCTCCCCAGAAGCATTCTTACAGTGTTTACAGGCCTGTCAAGAGGAGGGAATGGCAGGCACTTTCAATGCAGCGTGAACGCTGCCTTCAAAACGGGAAAGCAAGGCTAGTTCCAGCAGGTCCCCTTTTCCAGGGGCACACTCAGCATGCACCCCTGTGGCTTCTAAGAAGTCCGAGGAGACACAGGTTACCCTGTGTTTCCTTCCCTGACTCAACTTCTCGAAGTAGGGTGTTCTGCATCGTGCGAACTGCCTCAACCAAGGTACGCCGTAAGCTGCTCTTCTGGGCCTGTGGCTATTCGAAAGCCTGCAGTGCCACAGGAAGAACAGGACTTCAACTGCAGTAAGAACGCAAGCTGACTTCCTCTAGGAGGCACGGTGACTTCAGGCAGGACGTCTTAGATGGAATGCGAAGACGAGGGTTACCCTGAGTGCAGCTCAGGCTAGGGCAACGCGTAAGACTTGCACGCCGTGTGGGACGTGCCAGAACGCTGTTCGTGAACGTGTGCGAGGGCTGAGGAAATGAAGCTGCTCCCAAAGAGAGGGCAGTGCGTTTCCCTACACCCGGCATGCACAGAGGGGCTGTAACGGGCTCCGGGTCTGGACGTTGCTTAGCTGACCCAGGTGAGCCTGGGGTACTCAAGTGTTCCTGTGGGAATAGGGTGCCCAGGCTAGCGTCCTAGGTGTCCAGAAAACTGTGCTGCCGTTCAAGGAACGCAGAGCAGAGGCCAGCGCCTCATGGAAACTGCTGCACGCCTCTGCTTCTTCACGGCAAATCAGGGCCTTACTTCCAGGCATGTGTTCATGCTGGGTGTGCCGGTAGCGATATAGCAGGGTAAGATGCTGACTTTCTCCTCGAGCAGAGTGACTTCACGTACGAGGGCCTCGAAGTACTCCAAGCACAGTGTTCTCTCATGGCAGCTCACACAAGGACCATGAGAAGTTTCCTGTGCACTTCGGACTCACCAGCAATGTTGTCCTGATGCCGTTCGAGGACTCTGGAAATGTAGCTCTCCTCAAGGAACGTACAGTGTGTTGCCCATCACTGGGCACGCACAGAGGGCCTCCGAGGGATGCACCAATGGGCCTCGAAGTTGCTCAGCCGGCCCACAGGGGTCTGGAGGTGCTCAGTGAACTTGCAGGGAAAACGAGGCCTACCCGAGAGGCCTAGGAGTCCTCAGACGTGTACTTCCTTTAAAGTAAAGCATATATAGGACTAAGAACTCATGGAAACAGCTGCATGCCTCCCTTTCTGCACGGCTACTAAGGGCCTAACCTGGAGGCAAGTTTTCACATTGAGATTCCCTTTAGCTCTAGAGCTTGTCAGGCTGACCACCACCGCGGCCATGGAAGACCCTGGTTTAGACAGAGCCAACTCATTTTCTCCCCAGAAGCATTCTTACAGTGTTTACAGGCCTGTCAAGAGGAGGGAATGGCAGGCACTTTCAATGCAGCGTGAACGCTGCCTTCAAAATGGGAAAGCAAGGCTAGTTCCAGCAGGTCCCCTTTTCCAGGGGCACCCTCAGCATGCACCCCTGTGGCTTCTAAGAAGTCCGAGGAGACACAGGTTACCCTGTGTTTCCTTCCCTGACTCAACTTCTCGAAGTAGGGTGTTCTGCATCATGCGAACTGCCTCAACCAAGGAACGCCGTAAGCTGCTCCTCTGGGCCTGTGGCTATTCGAAAGCCTGCAGTGCCACAGGAAGAACAGGACTTCAACTGCAGTAAGAACGCAAGCTGACTTCCTCTAGGAGGCACGGTGACTTCAGGCAGGACGTCTTAGATGGAATGCGAAGACGAGGGTTACCCTGAGTGCAGCTCAGGCTAGGGCAACGCGTAAGACTTGCACGCCGTGTGGGACGTGCCAGAACGCTGTTCGTGAACGTGTGCGAGGGCTGAGGAAATGAAGCTGCTCCAAAAGAGAGGGCAGTGCGTTTCCCTACACCCGGCATGCATAGAGGGGCTGTAACGGGCTCCGGGTCTGGACGTTGCTCAGCTGACCCAGGTGAGCCTGGGGTACTCAAGTGTTCCTGCGGGAATAGGGTGCCCAGGCTAGCGTCCTAGGTGTCCAGAAAACTGTGCTGCCGTTCAAGGAACGCAGAGCAGAGGCCAGCGCCTCATGGAAACTGCTGCACGCCTCTGCTTCTGCACGGCAAATCAGGGCCTTACTTCCAGGCATGTGTTCATGCTGGGTGTGTCGGTAGCGATATAGCAGGGTAAGATGCTGACTTTCTCCTCGAGCAGAGTGACTTCACGTACGAGGGCCTCGAAGTGCTCCAAGCACAGTGTTCTCTTATGGCAGCTCACACAAGGACCATGAGAAGTTTTCTGTGCACTTCGGACTCACCAGCAAAGTTGTCCTGAGGCCGTTCGAGGACTCTGGAAATGTAGCTCTCCTCAAGGAACGTACAGTGTGTTGCCCATCACTGGGCACGCACAGAGGGCCTCCGAGGGATGCACCAATGGGCCTTGAAGTTGCTCAGCCGGCCCACAGGGGTCTGGAGGTGCTCAGTGAACTTGCAGGAAAACGAGGCCTACCCGAGAGGCCTAGGAGTCCTCAGACGTGTTCTTCCTTTAAAGTAAAGCATATAAGGGACAAAGAACTCATGGAAACAGCTGCATGCCTCCCTTTCTGCACGGCTACTAAGGGCCTAACCTGGAGGCAAGTTTTCACGTTGAGATTCCCTTTAGCTCTAGAGCTTGTCAGGCTGACCACCACCGCGGCCATGGAAGCCACTGGTTTAGACAGAGCCAACTCATTTTCTCCCCAGAAGCATTCTTACAGTGTTTACAGGCCTGTCAAGAGGAGGGAATGGCAGGCACTTTCAATGCAGCGTGAACGCTGCCTTCAAAACGGGAAAGCAAGGCTAGTTCCAGCAGGTCCCCTTTTCCAGGGGCACACTCAGCATGCACCCCTGTGGCTTCTAAGAAGTCCGAGGAGACACAGGTTACCCTGTGTTTCCTTCCCTGACTCAACTTCTCGAAGTAGGGTGTTCTGCATCGTGCGAACTGCCTCAACCAAGGTACGCCGTAAGCTGCTCTTCTGGGCCTGTGGCTATTCGAAAGCCTGCAGTGCCACAGGAAGAACAGGACTTCAACTGCAGTAAGAACGCAAGCTGACTTCCTCTAGGAGGCACGGTGACTTCAGGCAGGACGTCTTAGATGGAATGCGAAGACG
Organism: Delphinapterus leucas; assembly: GCF_059928025.1. NCBI lineage: Eukaryota > Metazoa > Chordata > Mammalia > Artiodactyla > Monodontidae > Delphinapterus > Delphinapterus leucas. The sequence goes on along the minus strand of NC_143137.1, from coordinate 112,631,487 downwards.
AGGGTTACCCTGAGTGCAGCTCAGGCTAGGGCAACGCGTAAGACTTGCACGCCGTGTGGGACGTGCCAGAACGCTGTTCGTGAACGTGTGCGAGGGCTGAGGAAATGAAGCTGCTCCCAAAGAGAGGGCAGTGCGTTTCCCTACACCCGGCATGCACAGAGGGGCTGTAACGGGCTCCGGGTCTGGACGTTGCTTAGCTGACCCAGGTGAACCTGGGGTACTCAAGTGTTCCTGTGGGAATAGGGTGCCCAGGCTAGCGTCCTAGGTGTCCAGAAAACTGTGCTGCCGTTCAAGGAACGCAGAGCAGAGGCCAGCGCCTCATGGAAACTGCTGCACGCCTCTGCTTCTGCACGGCAAATCAGGGCCTTACTTCCAGGCATGTGTTCATGCTGGGTGTGCCGGTAGCGATATAGCAGGGTAAGATGCTGACTTTCTCCTCGAGCAGAGTGACTTCACGTACGAGGGCCTCGAAGTACTCCAAGCACAGTGTTCTCTCATGGCAGCTCACACAAGGACCATGAGAAGTTTCCTGTGCACTTCGGACTCACCAGCAATGTTGTCCTGATGCCGTTCGAGGACTCTGGAAATGTAGCTCTCCTCAAGGAACATACAGTGTGTTGCCCATCACTGGGCACGCACAGAGGGCCTCCGAGGGATGCACCAATGGGCCTCGAAGTTGCTCAGCCGGCCCACAGGGGTCTGGAGGTGCTCAGTGAACTTGCAGGGAAAACGAGGCCTACCCGAGAGGCCTAGGAGTCCTCAGACGTGTACTTCCTTTAAAGTAAAGCATATAAGGGACTAAGAACTCATGGAAACAGCTGCATGCCTCCCTTTCTGCACGGCTACTAAGGGCCTAACCTGGAGGCAAGTTTTCACATTGAGATTCCCTTTAGCTCTAGAGCTTGTCAGGCTGACCACCACCGCGGCCATGGAAGACCCTGGTTTAGACAGAGCCAACTCATTTTCTCCCCAGAAGCATTCTTACAGTGTTTACAGGCCTGTCAAGAGGAGGGAATGGCAGGCACTTTCAATGCAGCGTGAACGCTGCCTTCAAAATGGGAAAGCAAGGCTAGTTCCAGCAGGTCCCCTTTTCCAGGGGCACCCTCAGCATGCACCCCTGTGGCTTCTAAGAAGTCCGAGGAGACACAGGTTACCCTGTGTTTCCTTCCCTGACTCAACTTCTCGAAGTAGGGTGTTCTGCATCGTGCGAACTGCCTCAACCAAGGTACGCCGTAAGCTGCTCTTCTGGGCCTGTGGCTATTCGAAAGCCTGCAGTGCCACAGGAAGAACAGGACTTCAACTGCAGTAAGAACGCAAGCTGACTTCCTCTAGGAGGCACGGTGACTTCAGGCAGGACGTCTTAGATGGAATGCGAAGACGAGGGTTACCCTGAGTGCAGCTCAGGCTAGGGCAACGCGTAAGACTTGCACGCCGTGTGGGACGTGCCAGAACGCTGTTCGTGAACGTGTGCGAGGGCTGAGGAAATGAAGCTGCTCCCAAAGAGAGGGCAGTGCGTTTCCCTACACCCGGCATGCACAGAGGGGCTGTAACGGGCTCCGGGTCTGGACGTTGCTTAGCTGACCCAGGTGAGCCTGGGGTACTCAAGTGTTCCTGTGGGAATAGGGTGCCCAGGCTACCGTCCTAGGTGTCCAGAAAACTGTGCTGCCGTTCAAGGAACGCAGAGCAGAGGCCAGCGCCTCATGGAAACTGCTGCACGCCTCTGCTTCTGCACGGCAAATCAGGGCCTTACTTCCAGGCATGTGTTCATGCTGGGTGTGCCGGTAGCGATATAGCAGGGTAAGATGCTGACTTTCTCCTCGAGCAGAGTGACTTCACGTACGAGGGCCTCGAAGTACTCCAAGCACAGTGTTCTCTCATGGCAGCTCACACAAGGACCATGAGAAGTTTCCTGTGCACTTCGGACTCACCAGCAATGTTGTCCTGATGCCGTTCGAGGACTCTGGAAATGTAGCTCTCCTCAAGGAACGTACAGTGTGTTGCCCATCACTGGGCACGCACAGAGGGCCTCCGAGGGATGCACCAATGGGCCTCGAAGTTGCTCAGCCGGCCCACAGGGGTCTGGAGGTGCTCAGTGAACTTGCAGGAAAACGAGGCCTACCCGAGAGGCCTAGGAGTCCTCAGACGTGTTCTTCCTTTAAAGTAAAGCATATATAGGACTAAGAACTCATGGAAACAGCTGCATGCCTCCCTTTCTGCACGGCTACTAAGGGCCTAACCTGGAGGCAAGTTTTCACGTTGAGATTCCCTTTAGCTCTAGAGCTTGTCAGGCTGACCACCACCGCGGCCATGGAAGCCCCTGGTTTAGACAGAGCCAACTCATTTTCTCCCCAGAAGCATTCTTACAGTGTTTACAGGCCTGTCAAGAGGAGGGAATGGCAGGCACTTTCAATGCAGCGTGAACGCTGCCTTCAAAACGGGAAAGCAAGGCTAGTTCCAGCAGGTCCCCTTTTCCAGGGGCACACTCAGCATGCACCCCTGTGGCTTCTAAGAAGTCCGAGGAGACACAGGTTACCCTGTGTTTCCTTCCCTGACTCAACTTCTCGAAGTAGGGTGTTCTGCATCATGCGAACTGCCTCAACCAAGGAACGCCGTAAGCTGCTCCTCTGGGCCTGTGGCTATTCGAAAGCCTGCAGTGCCACAGGAAGAACAGGACTTCAACTGCAGTAAGAACGCAAGCTGACTTCCTCTAGGAGGCACGGTGACTTCAGGCAGGACGTCTTAGATGGAATGCGAAGACGAGGGTTACCCTGAGTGCAGCTCAGGCTAGGGCAACGCGTAAGACTTGCACGCCGTGTGGGACTTGCCAGAACGCTGTTCGTGAACGTGTGCGAGGGCTGAGGAAATGAAGCTGCTCCAAAAGAGAGGGCAGTGCGTTTCCCTACACCCGGCATGCACAGAGGGGCTGTAACGGGCTCCGGGTCTGGACGTTGCTTAGCTGACCCAGGTGAGCCTGGGGTACTCAAGTGTTCCTGCGGGAATAGGGTGCCCAGGCTAGCGTCCTAGGTGTCCAGAAAACTGTGCTGCCGTTCAAGGAACGCAGAGCAGAGGCCAGCGCCTCATGGAAACTGCTGCACGCCTCTGCTTCTGCACAGCAAATCAGGGCCTTACTTCCAGGCATGTGTTCATGCTGGGTGTGCCGGTAGCGATATAGCAGGGTAAGATGCTGACTTTCCTCTCGAGCAGAGTGACTTCACGTACGAGGGCCTCGAAGTACTCCAAGCACAGTGTTCTCTCATGGCAGCTCACACAAGGACCATGAGAAGTTTCCTGTGCACTTCGGACTCACCAGCAAAGTTGTCCTGAGGCCGTTCGAGGACTCTGGAAATGTAGCTCTCCTCAAGGATCGTACAGTGTGTTGCCCATCACTGGGCACGCACAGAGGGCCTCCGAGGGATGCACCAATGGGCCTCGAAGTTGCTCAACCGGCCCACAGGGGTCTGGAGGTGCTCAGTGAACTTTCAGGAAAACGAGGCCTACCCGAGAGGCCTAGGAGTCCTCAGACGTGTACTTCCTTTAAAATGAAGCATATAAGGGACTAAGAACTCATGGAAACAGCTGCATGCCTCCCTTTCTGCACGGCTACTAAGGGCCTAACCTGGAGGCAAGTTTTCACGTTGAAATTCCCTTTAGCTCTAGAGATTGTCAGGCTGACCACCACCGCGACCATGGAAGCCCCTGGTTTAGACAGAGCCAACTCATTTTCTCCCCAGAAGCATTCTTACAGTGTTTACAGGCCTGTCAAGAGGAGGGAATGGCAGGCACTTTCAATGCAGCGTGAACGCTGCCTTCAAAATGGGAAAGCTAGGCTAGTTCCAGCAGGTCCCCTTTTCCAGGGGCACACTCAGCATGCACCCCTGTGGCTTCTAACAAGTCCGTGGAGACACAGGTTACCCTGTGTTTCCTTCCCTGACTCAACTTCTCGAAGTAGGCTGTTCTGCATCATGCGAACTGCCTCAACCAAGGAACGCCGTAAGCTGCTCCTCTGGGCCTGTGGCTATTCGAAAGCCTGCAGTGCCACAGGAAGAACAGGACTTCAACTGCAGTAAGAACGCAAGCTGACTTCCTCTAGGAGGCACGGTGACTTCAGGCAGGACGTCTTAGATGGAATGCGAAGACGAGGGTTACCCTGAGTGCAGCTCAGGCTAGGGCAACGCATAAGACTTGCACGCCGTGTGGGACGTGCCAGAACGCTGTTCGTGAACGTGTGCGAGGGCTGAGGAAATGAAGCTGCTCCAAAAGAGAGGGCAGTGCGTTTCCCTACACCCGGCATGCACAGAGGGGCTGTAACGGGCTCCGGGTCTGGACGTTGCTTAGCTGACCCAGGTGAGCCTGGGGTACTCAAGTGTTCCTGCGGGAATAGGGTGCCCAGGCTAGCGTCCTAGGTGTCCAGAAAACTGTGCTGCCGTTCAAGGAACGCAGAGCAGAGGCCAGCGCCTCATGGAAACTGCTGCACGCCTCTGCTTCTGCACGGCAAATCAGGGCCTTACTTCCAGGCATGTGTTCATGCTGGGTGTGCCGGTAGCGATATAGCAGGGTAAGATGCTGACTTTCTCCTCGAGCAGAGTGACTTCACGTACGAGGGCCTCGAAGTACTCCAAGCACAGTGTTCTCTCATGGCAGCTCACACAAGGACCATGGGAAGTTTTCTGTGCACTTCGGACTCACCAGCAAAGTTGTCCTGTGGCCGTTCGAGGACTCTGGAAATGTAGCTCTCCTCAAGGAACGTACAGTGTGTTGCCCATCACTGGGCACGCACAGAGGGCCTCCGAGGGATGCACCAATGGGCCTCGAAGTTGCTCAGCCGGCCCACAGGGGTCTGGAGGTACTCAGTGAATTTGCAGGGAAAACGAGGCCTACCCGAGAGGCCTAGGAGTCCTCAGACGTGTACTTCCTTTAAAGTAAAGAATATAAGGGACTAAGAACTCATGGAAACAGCTGCATGCCTCCCTTTCTGCACGGCTACTAAGGGCCTAACCTGGAGGCAAGTTTTCACGTTGAGATTCCCTTTAGCTCTAGAGCTTGTCAGGCTGACCACCACCGCGGCCATGGAAGCCCCTGGTTTAGACAGAGCAAACTCATTTTCTCCCCAGAAGCATTCTTACAGTGTTTACAGGCCTGTCAAGAGGAGGGAATGGCAGGCACTTTCAATGCAGCGTGAACGCTGCCTTCAAAACGGGAAAGCAAGGCTAGTTCCAGCAGGTCCCCTTTTCCAGGGGCACACTCAGCATGCACCCCTGTGGCTTCTAAGAAGTCCGAGGAGACACAGGTTACCCTGTGTTTCCTTCCCTGACTCAACTTCTCGAAGTAGGGTGTTCTGCATCATGCGAACTGCCTCAACCAAGGAACGCCGTAAGCTGCTCCTCTGGGCCTGTGGCTATTCGAAAGCCTGCAGTGCCACAGGAAGAACAGGACTTCAACTGCAGTAAGAACGCAAGCTGACTTCCTCTAGGAGGCACGGTGACTTCAGGCAGGACGTCTTAGATGGAATGCGAAGACGAGGGTTACCCTGAGTGCAGCTCAGGCTAGGGCAACGCGTAAGACTTGCACGCCGTGTGGGACGTGCCAGAACGCTGTTCGTGAACGTGTGCGAGGGCTGAGGAAATGAAGCTGCTCCAAAAGAGAGGGCAGTGCGTTTCCCTACACCCGGCATGCACAGAGGGGCTGTAACGGGCTCCGGGTCTGGACGTTGCTTAGCTGACCCAGGTGAGTCTGGGGTACTCAAGTGTTCCTGCGGGAATAGGGTGCCCAGGCTAGCGTCCTAGGTGTCCAGAAAACTGTGCTGCCGTTCAAGGAACGCAGAGCAGAGGCCAGCGCCTCATGGAGACTGCTGCACGCCTCTGCTTCTGCACGGCAAATCAGGGCCTTACTTCCAGGCATGTGTTCATGCTGGGTGTGCCGGTAGCGATATAGCAGGGTAAGATGCTGACTTTCTCCTCGAGCAGAGTGACTTCACGTACGAGGGCCTCGAAGTACTCCAAGCACAGTGTTCTCTCATGGCAGCTCACACAAGGACCATGAGAAGTTTCCTGTGCACTTCGGACTCACCAGCAATGTTGTCCTGAGGCCGTTCGAGGACTCTGGAAATGTAGCTCTCCTCAAGGAACGTACAGTGTGTTGCCCATCACTGGGCACGCACAGTGGGCCTCCGAGGGATGCACCAATGGGCCTCGAAGTTGCTCAGCCGGCCCACCGATGTCTGCAGGTACTCAGTGAACTTGCAGGGAAAACGAGGCCTACCCGAGAGGCCTAGGAGTCCTCAGACGTGTACTTCCTTTAAAGTAAAGCATATAAGGGACAAAGAACTCATGGAAACAGCTGCATGCCTCCCTTTCTGCACGGCTACTAAGGGCCTAACCTGGAGGCAAGTTTTCACGTTGAGATTCCCTTTAGCTCTAGAGCTTGTCAGGCTGACCACCACCGCGGCCATGGAAGCCCCTGGTTTAGACAGAGCAAACTCATTTTCTCCCCAGAAGCATTCTTACAGTGTTTACAGGCCTGTCAAGAGGAGGGAATGGCAGGCACTTTCAATGCAGCGTGAACGCTGCCTTCAAAACGGGAAAGCAAGGCTAGTTCCAGCAGGTCCCCTTTTCCAGGGGCACCCTCAGCATGCACCCCTGTGGCTTCTAAGAAGTCCGAGGAGACACAGGTTACCCTGTGTTTCCTTCCCTGACTCAACTTCTCGAAGTAGGGTGTTCTGCATCATGCGAACTGCCTCAACCAAGGAACGCCGTAAGCTGCTCCTCTGGGCCTGTGGCTATTCGAAAGCCTGCAGTGCCACAGGAAGAACAGGACTTCAACTGCAGTAAGAACGCAAGCTGACTTCCTCTAGGAGGCACGGTGACTTCAGGCAGGACGTCTTAGATGGAATGCGAAGACGAGGGTTACCCTGAGTGCAGCTCAGGCTAGGGCAACGCGTAAGACTTGCACGCCGTGTGGGACGTGCCAGAACGCTGTTCGTGAACGTGTGCGAGGGCTGAGGAAATGAAGCTGCTCCAAAAGAGAGGGCAGTGCGTTTCCCTACACCCGGCATGCACAGAGGGGCTGTAACGGGCTCCGGGTCTGGACGTTGCTTAGCTGACCCAGGTGAGCCTGGGGTACTCAAGTGTTCCTGCGGGAATAGGGTGCCCAGGCTAGCGTCCTAGGTGTCCAGAAAACTGTGCTGCCGTTCAAGGAACGCAGAGCAGAGGCCAGCGCCTCATGGAAACTGCTGCACGCCTCTGCTTCTGCACGGCAAATCAGGGCCTTACTTCCAGGCATGTGTTCATGCTGGGTGTGCCGGTAGCGATATAGCAGGGTAAGATGCTGACTTTCTCCTCGAGCAGAGTGACTTCACGTACGAGGGCCTCGAAGTACTCCAAGCACAGTGTTCTCTCATGGCAGCTCACACAAGGACCATGAGAAGTTTCCTGTGCACTTCGGACTCACCAGCAATGTTGTCCTGAGGCCGTTCGAGGACTCTGGAAATGTAGCTCTCCTCAAGGAACGTACAGTGTGTTGCCCATCACTGGGCACGCACAGTGGGCCTCCGAGGGATGCACCAATGGGCCTCGAAGTTGCTCAGCCGGCCCACCGGTGTCTGCAGGTACTCAGTGAACTTGCAGGGAAAACGAGGCCTACCCGAGAGGCCTAGGAGTCCTCAGACGTGTACTTCCTTTAAAGTAAAGCATATAAGGGACAAAGAACTCATGGAAACAGCTGCATGCCTCCCTTTCTGCACGGCTACTAAAGGCCTAACCTGGAGGCAAGTTTTCACGTTGAGATTCCCTTTAGCTCTAGAGCTTGTCAGGCTGACCACCACCGCGGCCATGGAAGCCCCTGGTTTAGACAGAGCAAACTCATTTTCTCCCCAGAAGCATTCTTACAGTGTTTACAGGCCTGTCAAGAGGAGGGAATGGCAGGCACTTTCAATGCAGCGTGAACGCTGCCTTCAAAACGAGAAAGCAAGGCTAGTTCCAGCAGGTCCCCTTTTCCAGGGGCACCCTCAGCATGCACCCCTGTGGCTTCAAAGAAGTCCGAGGAGACACAGGTTACCCTGTGTTTCCTTCCGTGACTCAACTTCTCGAAGTAGGGTGTTCTGCATCATGCGAACTGCCTCAACCAAGGAACGCCGTAAGCTGCTCCTCTGGGCCTGTGGCTATTCGAAAGCCTGCAGTGCCACAGGAAGAACAGGACTTCAACTGCAGTAAGAACGCAAGCTGACTTCCTCTAGGAGGCACGGTGACTTCAGGCAGGACGTCTTAGATGGAATGCGAAGACGAGGGTTACCCTGAGTGCAGCTCAGGCTAGGGCAACGCGTAAGACTTGCACGCCGTGTGGGACGTGCCAGAACGCTGTTCGTGAACGTGTGCGAGGGCTGAGGAAATGAAGCTGCTCCAAAAGAGAGGGCAGTGCGTTTCCCTACACCCGGCATGCACAGAGGGGCTGTAACGGGCTCCGGGTCTGGACGTTGCTTAACTGACCCAGGTGAGATTGGGGTACTCAAGTGTTCCTGCGGGAATAGGGTGCCCAGGCTAGCGTCCTAGGTGTCCAGAAAACTGTGCTGCCGTTCAAGGAACGCAGAGCAGAGGCCAGCGCCTCATGGAGACTGCTGCACGCCTCTGCTTCTGCACGGCAAATCAGGGCCTTACTTCCAGGCATGTGTTCATGCTGGGTGTGCCGGTAGCGATATAGCAGGGTAAGATGCTGACTTTCTCCTCGAGCAGAGTGACTTCACGTACGAGGGCCTCGAAGTACTCCAAGCACAGTGTTCTCTCATGGCAGCTCACACAAGGACCATGAGAAGTTTCCTGTGCACTTCGGACTCACCAGCAATGTTGTCCTGAGGCCGTTCGAGGACTCTGGAAATGTAGCTCTCCTCAAGGAACGTACAGTGTGTTGCCCATCACTGGGCACGCACAGTGGGCCTCCGAGGGATGCACCAATGGGCCTCGAAGTTGCTCAGCCGGCCCACCGATGTCTGCAGGTACTCAGTGAACTTGCAGGGAAAACGAGGCCTACCCGAGAGGCCTAGGAGTCCTCAGACGTGTACTTCCTTTAAAGTAAAGCATATAAGGGACAAAGAACTCATGGAAACAGCTGCATGCCTCCCTTTCTGCACGGCTACTAAGGGCCTAACCTGGAGGCAAGTTTTCACGTTGAGATTCCCTTTAGCTCTAGAGCTTGTCAGGCTGACCACCACCGCGGCCATGGAAGCCCCTGGTTTAGACAGAGCAAACTCATTTTCTCCCCAGAAGCATTCTTACAGTGTTTACAGGCCTGTCAAGAGGAGGGAATGGCAGGCACTTTCAATGCAGCGTGAACGCTGCCTTCAAAACGGGAAAGCAAGGCTAGTTCCAGCAGGTCCCCTTTTCCAGGGGCACCCTCAGCATGCACCCCTGTGGCTTCTAAGAAGTCCGAGGAGACACAGGTTACCCTGTGTTTCCTTCCCTGACTCAACTTCTCGAAGTAGGGTGTTCTGCATCATGCGAACTGCCTCAACCAAGGAACGCCGTAAGCTGCTCCTCTGGGCCTGTGGCTATTCGAAAGCCTGCAGTGCCACAGGAAGAACAGGACTTCAACTGCAGTAAGAACGCAAGCTGACTTCCTCTAGGAGGCACGGTGACTTCAGGCAGGACGTCTTAGATGGAATGCGAAGACGAGGGTTACCCTGAGTGCAGCTCAGGCTAGGGCAACGCGTAAGACTTGCACGCCGTGTGGGACGTGCCAGAACGCTGTTCGTGAACGTGTGCGAGGGCTGAGGAAATGAAGCTGCTCCAAAAGAGAGGGCAGTGCGTTTCCCTACACCCGGCATGCACAGAGGGGCTGTAACGGGCTCCGGGTCTGGACGTTGCTTAGCTGACCCAGGTGAGCCTGGGGTACTCAAGTGTTCCTGCGGGAATAGGGTGCCCAGGCTAGCGTCCTAGGTGTCCAGAAAACTGTGCTGCCGTTCAAGGAACGCAGAGCAGAGGCCAGCGCCTCATGGAAACTGCTGCACGCCTCTGCTTCTGCACGGCAAATCAGGGCCTTACTTCCAGGCATGTGTTCATGCTGGGTGTGCCGGTAGCGATATAGCAGGGTAAGATGCTGACTTTCTCCTCGAGCAGAGTGACTTCACGTACGAGGGCCTCGAAGTACTCCAAGCACAGTGTTCTCTCATGGCAGCTCACACAAGGACCATGAGAAGTTTCCTGTGCACTTCGGACTCACCAGCAATGTTGTCCTGAGGCCGTTCGAGGACTCTGGAAATGTAGCTCTCCTCAAGGAACGTACAGTGTGTTGCCCATCACTGGGCACGCACAGTGGGCCTCCGAGGGATGCACCAATGGGCCTCGAAGTTGCTCAGCCGGCCCACCGGTGTCTGCAGGTACTCAGTGAACTTGCAGGGAAAACGAGGCCTACCCGAGAGGCCTAGGAGTCCTCAGACGTGTACTTCCTTTAAAGTAAAGCATATAAGGGACAAAGAACTCATGGAAACAGCTGCATGCCTCCCTTTCTGCACGGCTACTAAAGGCCTAACCTGGAGGCAAGTTTTCACGTTGAGATTCCCTTTAGCTCTAGAGCTTGTCAGGCTGACCACCACCGCGGCCATGGAAGCCCCTGGTTTAGACAGAGCAAACTCATTTTCTCCCCAGAAGCATTCTTACAGTGTTTACAGGCCTGTCAAGAGGAGGGAATGGCAGGCACTTTCAATGCAGCGTGAACGCTGCCTTCAAAATGGGAAAGCAAGGCTAGTTCCAGCAGGTCCCCTTTTCCAGGGGCACCCTCAGCATGCACCCCTGTGGCTTCAAAGAAGTCCGAGGAGACACAGGTTACCCTGTGTTTCCTTCCGTGACTCAACTTCTCGAAGTAGGGTGTTCTGCATCATGCGAACTGCCTCAACCAAGGAACGCCGTAAGCTGCTCCTCTGGGCCTGTGGCTATTCGAAAGCCTGCAGTGCCACAGGAAGAACAGGACTTCAACTGCAGTAAGAACGCAAGCTGACTTCCTCTAGGAGGCACGGTGACTTCAGGTAGGACGTCTTAGATGGAATGCGAAGACGAGGGTTACCCTGAGTGCAGCTCAGGCTAGGGCAACGCGTAAGACTTGCACGCCGTGTGGGACGTGCCAGAACGCTGTTCGTGAACGTGTGCGAGGGCTGAGGAAATGAAGCTGCTCCAAAAGAGAGGGCAGTGCGTTTCTCTACACCCGGCATGCACAGAGGGGCTGTAACGGGCTCCGGGTCTGGACGTTGCTTAGCTGACCCAGGTGAGCCTGGGGTACTCAAGTGTTCCTGCGGGAATAGGGTGCCCAGGCTAGCGTCCTAGGTGTCCAGAAAACTGTGCTGCCGTTTAAGGAACGCAGAGCAGAGGCCAGCGCCTCATGGAAACTGCTGCACGCCTCTGCTTCTGCACGGCAAATCAGGGCCTTACTTCCAGGCATGTGTTCATGTTGGGTGTGCCGGTAGCGATATAGCAGGGTAAGATGCTGACTTTCTCCTCGAGCAGAGTGACTTCACGTACGAGGGCCTCGAAGTACTCCAAGCACAGTGTTCTCTCATGGCAGCTCACACAAGGACCATGAGAAGTTTCCTGTGCACTTCGGACTCACCAGCAATGTTGTCCTGAGGCCGTTCGAGGACTCTGGAAATGTAGCTCTCCTCAAGGAACGTACAGTGTGTTGCCCATCACTGGGCACGCACAGAGGGCCTCCGAGGGATGCACCAATGGGCCTCGAACATGCTCAGCCGGCCCACAGGGGTCTGGAGGTACTCAGTGAACTTGCAGGGAAAACGAGGTCTACCCGAGAGGCCTAGGAGTCCTCAGACGTGTACTTCCTTTAAAGTAAAGCATATAAGGGACTAAGAACTCATGGAAACAGCTGCATGCCTCCCTTTCTGCACGGCTACTAAGGGCCTAACCTGGAGGCAAGTTTTCACGTTGAGATACCCTTTAGCTCTAGAGCTTGTCAGGCTGACCACCACCGCGGCCATGGAAGCCCCTGGTTTAAACAGAGCAAACTCATTTTCTCCCCAGAAGCATTCTTACAGTGTTTACAGGCCTGTCAAGAGGAGGGAATGGCAGGCACTTTCAATGCAGCGTGAACGCTGCCTTCAAAACGGGAAAGCAAGGCTAGTTCCAGCAGGTCCCCTTTTCCAGGGGCACACTCAGCATGCACCCCTGTGGCTTCTAAGAAGTCCGAGGAGACACAGGTTACCCTGTGTTTCCTTCCCTGACTCAACTTCTCGAAGTAGGCTGTTCTGCATCATGCGAACTGCCTCAACCAAGGAACGCCGTAAGCTGCTCCTCTGGGCCTGTGGCTATTCGAAAGCCTGCAGTGCCACAGGAAGAACAGGACTTCAACTGCAGTAAGAACGCAAGCTGACTTCCTCTAGGAGGCACGGTGACTTCAGGCAGGACGTCTTAGATGGAATGCGAAGACGAGGGTTACCCTGAGTGCAGCTCAGGCTAGGGCAACGCGTAAGACTTGCACGCCGTGTGGGACGTGCCAGAACGCTGTTCGTGAACGTGTGCGAGGGCTGAGGAAATGAAGCTGCTCCAAAAGAGAGGGCAGTGCGTTTCCCTACACCCGGCATGCACAGAGGGGCTGTAACGGGCTCCGGGTCTGGACGTTGCTTAGCTGACCCAGGTGAGCCTGGGGTACTCAAGTGTTCCTGCGGGAATAGGGTGCCCAGGCTAGCGTCCTAGGTGTCCAGAAAACTGTGATGCCGTTCAAGGAACGCAGAGCAGAGGCCAGCGCCTCATGGAAACTGCTGCACGCCTCTGCTTCTGCACGGCAAATCAGGGCCTTACTTCCAGGCATGTGTTCATGCTGGGTGTGCCGGTAGCGATATAGCAGGGTAAGATGCTGACTTTCTCCTCGAGCAGAGTGACTTCACGTACGAGGGCCTCGAAGTACTCCAAGCACAGTGTTCTCTCATGGCAGCTCACACAAGGACCATGAGAAGTTTTCTGTGCACTTCGGACTCACCAGCAAAGTTGTCCTGAGGCCGTTCGAGGACTCTGGAAATGTAGCTCTCCTCAAGGAACGTACAGTGTGTTGCCCATCACTGGGCACGCACAGAGGGCCTCCGAGGGATGCACCAATGGGCCTCGAAGTTGCTCAATCGGCCCACAGGGGTCTGGAGGTGCTCAGTGAACTTGCAGGGAAAACGAGGCCTACCCGAGAGGCCTAGGAGTCCTCAGACGTGTACTTCCTTTAAAGTAAAGCATATAAGGGACTAAGAACTCATGGAAACAGCTGCATGCCTCCCTTTCTGCACGGCTACTAAGGGCCTAACCTGGAGGCAAGTTTTCACGTTGAGATTCCCTTTAGCTCTAGAGCTTGTCAGGCTGACCACCACCGCGGCCATGGAAGCCCCTGGTTTAGACAGAGCAAACTCATTTTCTCCCCAGAAGCATTCTTACAGTGTTTACAGGCCTGTCAAGAGGAGGGAATAGCAGGAACTTTAAATGCAGCGTGAACGCTGCCTTCAAAACGGGAAAGCAAGGCTAGTTCCAACAGGTCCCCTTTTCCAGGGGCACACTCAGCATGCACCCCTGTGCTTCTAACAAGTCCGAGGAGACACAGGTTACCCTGTGTTTCCTTCCCTGACTCAACTTTTCGAAGTAGGGTGTTCTGCATCATGCGAAGTGCCTCAACCAAGGAACGCCGTAAGCTGCTCCTCTGGGTCTGTGGCTATTCGAAAGCCTGCAGTGTCACAGGAAGAACAGGACTTCAACTGCAGTAAGAACGCAAGCTGACTTCCTCTAGGAGGCACGGTGACTTCAGGCAGGACGTCTTAGATGGAATGCGAAGACGAGGGTTACCCTGAGTGCAGCTCAGGCTAGGGCAACGCGTAAGACTTGCACGCCGTGTGGGACGTGCCAGAACGCTGTTCGTGAACGTGTGCGAGGGCTGAGGAAATGAAGCTGCTCCAAAAGAGAGGGCAGTGCGTTTCCCTACACCCGGCATGCACAGAGGGGCTGTAACGGGCTCCGGGTCTGGACGTTGCTTAGCTGACCCAGGTGAGCCTGGGGTACTCAAGTGTTCCTGCGGGAATAGGGTGCCCAGGCTAGCGTCCTAGGTGTCCAGAAAACTGTGATGCCGTTTAAGGAACGCAGAGCAGAGGCCAGCGCCTCATGGAAACTGCTGCACGCCTCTGCTTCTGCACGGCAAATCAGGGCCTTACTTCCAGGCATGTGTTCATGCTGGGTGTGCCGGTAGCGATATAGCAGGGTAAGATGCTGACTTTCTCCTCGAGCAGAGTGACTTCACGTACGAGGGCCTCGAAGTACTCCAAGCACAGTGTTCTCTCATGGCAGCTCACACAAGGACCATGAGAAGTTTCCTGTGCACTTCGGACTCACCAGCAAAGTTGTCCTGAGGCCGTTCGAGGACTCTGGAAATGTAGCTCTCCTCAAGGATCGTACAGTGTGTTGCCCATCACTGGGCACGCACAGAGGGCCTCCGAGGGATGCACCAATGGGCCTCGAAGTTGCTCAACCGGCCCACAGGTGTCTGGAGGTGCTCAGTGAACTTTCAGGAAAACGAGGCCTACCCGAGAGGCCTAGGAGTCCTCAGACGTGTACTTCCTTTAAAATGAAGCATATAAGGGACTAAGAACTCATGGAAACAGCTGCATGCCTCCCTTTCTGCACGGCTACTAAGGGCCTAACCTGGAGGCAAGTTTTCACATTGAGATTCCCTTTAGCTCTAGAGCTTGTCAGGCTGACGACCACTGCGACCATGGAAGCCCCTGGTTTAAACAGAGCAAACTCATTTTCTCCCCAGAAGCATTCTTACAGTGTTTACAGGCCTGTCAAGAGGAGGGAATGGCAGGCACTTTCAATGCAGCGTGAACGCTGCCTTCAAAACGGGAAAGCAAGGCTAGTTCCAGCAGGTCCCCTTTTCCAGGGGCACACTCAGCATGCACCCCTGTGGCTTCTAAGAAGTCCGAGGAGACACAGGTTACCCTGTGTTTCCTTCCCTGACTCAACTTCTCGAAGTAGGCTGTTCTGCATCATGCGAACTGCCTCAACCAAGGAACGCCGTAAGCTGCTCCTCTGGGCCTGTGGCTATTCGAAAGCCTGCAGTGCCACAGGAAGAACAGGACTTCAACTGCAGTAAGAACGCAAGCTGACTTCCTCTAGGAGGCACGGTGACTTCAGGCAGGACGTCTTAGATGGAATGCGAAGACGAGGGTTACCCTGAGTGCAGCTCAGGCTAGGGCAACGCGTAAGACTTGCACGCCGTGTGGGACGTGCCAGAACGCTGTTCGTGAACGTGTGCGAGGGCTGAGGAAATGAAGCTGCTCCAAAAGAGAGGGCAGTGCGTTTCCCTACACCCGGCATGCACAGAGGGGCTGTAACGGGCTCCGGGTCTGGACGTTGCTTAGCTGACCCAGGTGAGCCTGGGGTACTCAAGTGTTCCTGCGGGAATAGGGTGCCCAGGCTAGCGTCCTAGGTGTCCAGAAAACTGTGATGCCGTTCAAGGAACGCAGAGCAGAGGCCAGCGCCTCATGGAAACTGCTGCACGCCTCTGCTTCTGCACGGCAAATCAGGGCCTTACTTCCAGGCATGTGTTCATGCTGGGTGTGCCGGTAGCGATATAGCAGGGTAAGATGCTGACTTTCTCCTCGAGCAGAGTGACTTCACGTACGAGGGCCTCGAAGTACTCCAAGCACAGTGTTCTCTCATGGCAGCTCACACAAGGACCATGAGAAGTTTTCTGTGCACTTCGGACTCACCAGCAAAGTTGTCCTGAGGCCGTTCGAGGACTCTGGAAATGTAGCTCTCCTCAAGGAACGTACAGTGTGTTGCCCATCACTGGGCACGCACAGAGGGCCTCCGAGGGATGCACCAATGGGCCTCGAAGTTGCTCAATCGGCCCACAGGGGTCTGGAGGTGCTCAGTGAACTTGCAGGGAAAACGAGGCCTACCCGAGAGGCCTAGGAGTCCTCAGACGTGTACTTCCTTTAAAGTAAAGCATATAAGGGACTAAGAACTCATGGAAACAGCTGCATGCCTCCCTTTCTGCACGGCTACTAAGGGCCTAACCTGGAGGCAAGTTTTCACGTTGAGATTCCCTTTAGCTCTAGAGCTTGTCAGGCTGACCACCACCGCGGCCATGGAAGCCCCTGGTTTAGACAGAGCAAACTCATTTTCTCCCCAGAAGCATTCTTACAGTGTTTACAGGCCTGTCAAGAGGAGGGAATAGCAGGAACTTTAAATGCAGCGTGAACGCTGCCTTCAAAACGGGAAAGCAAGGCTAGTTCCAACAGGTCCCCTTTTCCAGGGGCACACTCAGCATGCACCCCTGTGCTTCTAACAAGTCCGAGGAGACACAGGTTACCCTGTGTTTCCTTCCCTGACTCAACTTTTCGAAGTAGGGTGTTCTGCATCATGCGAAGTGCCTCAACCAAGGAACGCCGTAAGCTGCTCCTCTGGGTCTGTGGCTATTCGAAAGCCTGCAGTGTCACAGGAAGAACAGGACTTCAACTGCAGTAAGAACGCAAGCTGACTTCCTCTAGGAGGCACGGTGACTTCAGGCAGGACGTCTTAGATGGAATGCGAAGACGAGGGTTACCCTGAGTGCAGCTCAGGCTAGGGCAACGCGTAAGACTTGCACGCCGTGTGGGACGTGCCAGAACGCTGTTCGTGAACGTGTGCGAGGGCTGAGGAAATGAAGCTGCTCCAAAAGAGAGGGCAGTGCGTTTCCCTACACCCGGCATGCACAGAGGGGCTGTAACGGGCTCCGGGTCTGGACGTTGCTTAGCTGACCCAGGTGAGCCTGGGGTACTCAAGTGTTCCTGCGGGAATAGGGTGCCCAGGCTAGCGTCCTAGGTGTCCAGAAAACTGTGATGCCGTTTAAGGAACGCAGAGCAGAGGCCAGCGCCTCATGGAAACTGCTGCACGCCTCTGCTTCTGCACGGCAAATCAGGGCCTTACTTCCAGGCATGTGTTCATGCTGGGTGTGCCGGTAGCGATATAGCAGGGTAAGATGCTGACTTTCTCCTCGAGCAGAGTGACTTCACGTACGAGGGCCTCGAAGTACTCCAAGCACAGTGTTCTCTCATGGCAGCTCACACAAGGACCATGAGAAGTTTCCTGTGCACTTCGGACTCACCAGCAAAGTTGTCCTGAGGCCGTTCGAGGACTCTGGAAATGTAGCTCTCCTCAAGGATCGTACAGTGTGTTGCCCATCACTGGGCACGCACAGAGGGCCTCCGAGGGATGCACCAATGGGCCTCGAAGTTGCTCAACCGGCCCACAGGGGTCTGGAGGTGCTCAGTGAACTTTCAGGAAAACGAGGCCTACCCGAGAGGCCTAGGAGTCCTCAGACGTGTACTTCCTTTAAAATGAAGCATATAAGGGACTAAGAACTCATGGAAACAGCTGCATGCCTCCCTTTCTGCACGGCTACTAAGGGCCTAACCTGGAGGCAAGTTTTCACATTGAGATTCCCTTTAGCTCTAGAGCTTGTCAGGCTGACGACCACTGCGACCATGGAAGCCCCTGCTTTAAACAGAGCAAACTCATTTTCTCCCCAGAAGCATTCTTACAGTGTTTACAGGCCTGTCAAGAGGAGGGAATGGCAGGCACTTTCAATGCAGCGTGAACGCTGCCTTCAAAACGGGAAAGCAAGGCTAGTTCCAGCAGGTCCCCTTTTCCAGGGGCACACTCAGCATGCACCCCTGTGGCTTCTAAGAAGTCCGAGGAGACACAGGTTACCCTGTGTTTCCTTCCCTGACTCAACTTCTCGAAGTAGGCTGTTCTGCATCATGCGAACTGCCTCAACCAAGGAACGCCGTAAGCTGCTCCTCTGGGCCTGTGGCTATTCGAAAGCCTGCAGTGCCACAGGAAGAACAGGACTTCAACTGCAGTAAGAACGCAAGCTGACTTCCTCTAGGAGGCACGGTGACTTCAGGCAGGACGTCTTAGATGGAATGCGAAGACGAGGGTTACCCTGAGTGCAGCTCAGGCTAGGGCAACGCGTAAGACTTGCACGCCGTGTGGGACGTGCCAGAACGCTGTTCGTGAACGTGTGCGAGGGCTGAGGAAATGAAGCTGCTCCAAAAGAGAGGGCAGTGCGTTTCCCTACACCCGGCATGCACAGAGGGGCTGTAACGGGCTCCGGGTCTGGACGTTGCTTAGCTGACCCAGGTGAGCCTGGGGTACTCAAGTGTTCCTGCGGGAATAGGGTGCCCAGGCTAGCGTCCTAGGTGTCCAGAAAACTGTGATGCCGTTCAAGGAACGCAGAGCAGAGGCCAGCGCCTCATGTAAACTGCTGCACGCCTCTGCTTCTGCACGGCAAATCAGGGCCTTACTTCCAGGCATGTGTTCATGCTGGGTGTGCCGGTAGCGATATAGCAGGGTAAGATGCTGACTTTCTCCTCGAGCAGAGTGACTTCACGTACGAGGGCCTCGAAGTACTCCAAGCACAGTGTTCTCTCATGGCAGCTCACACAAGGACCATGAGAAGTTTTCTGTGCACTTCGGACTCACCAGCAAAGTTGTCCTGAGGCCGTTCGAGGACTCTGGAAATGTAGCTCTCCTCAAGGAACGTACAGTGTGTTGCCCATCACTGGGCACGCACAGAGGGCCTCCGAGGGATGCACCAATGGGCCTCGAAGTTGCTCAATCGGCCCACAGGGGTCTGGAGGTGCTCAGTGAACTTGCAGGGAAAACGAGGCCTACCCGAGAGGCCTAGGAGTCCTCAGACGTGTACTTCCTTTAAAGTAAAGCATATAAGGGACTAAGAACTCATGGAAACAGCTGCATGCCTCCCTTTCTGCACGGCTACTAAGGGCCTAACCTGGAGGCAAGTTTTCACGTTGAGATTCCCTTTAGCTCTAGAGCTTGTCAGGCTGACCACCACCGCGGCCATGGAAGCCCCTGGTTTAGACAGAGCAAACTCATTTTCTCCCCAGAAGCATTCTTACAGTGTTTACAGGCCTGTCAAGAGGAGGGAATAGCAGGAACTTTAAATGCAGCGTGAACGCTGCCTTCAAAACGGGAAAGCAAGGCTAGTTCCAACAGGTCCCCTTTTCCAGGGGCACACTCAGCATGCACCCCTGTGCTTCTAACAAGTCCGAGGAGACACAGGTTACCCTGTGTTTCCTTCCCTGACTCAACTTTTCGAAGTAGGGTGTTCTGCATCATGCGAAGTGCCTCAACCAAGGAACGCCGTAAGCTGCTCCTCTGGGTCTGTGGCTATTCGAAAGCCTGCAGTGTCACAGGAAGAACAGGACTTCAACTGCAGTAAGAACGCAAGCTGACTTCCTCTAGGAGGCACGGTGACTTCAGGCAGGACGTCTTAGATGGAATGCGAAGACGAGGGTTACCCTGAGTGCAGCTCAGGCTAGGGCAACGCGTAAGACTTGCACGCCGTGTGGGACGTGCCAGAACGCTGTTCGTGAACGTGTGCGAGGGCTGAGGAAATGAAGCTGCTCCAAAAGAGAGGGCAGTGCGTTTCCCTACACCCGGCATGCACAGAGGGGCTGTAACGGGCTCCGGGTCTGGACGTTGCTTAGCTGACCCAGGTGAGCCTGGGGTACTCAAGTGTTCCTGCGGGAATAGGGTGCCCAGGCTAGCGTCCTAGGTGTCCAGAAAACTGTGATGCCGTTTAAGGAACGCAGAGCAGAGGCCAGCGCCTCATGGAAACTGCTGCACGCCTCTGCTTCTGCACGGCAAATCAGGGCCTTACTTCCAGGCATGTGTTCATGCTGGGTGTGCCGGTAGCGATATAGCAGGGTAAGATGCTGACTTTCTCCTCGAGCAGAGTGACTTCACGTACGAGGGCCTCGAAGTACTCCAAGCACAGTGTTCTCTCATGGCAGCTCACACAAGGACCATGAGAAGTTTCCTGTGCACTTCGGACTCACCAGCAAAGTTGTCCTGAGGCCGTTCGAGGACTCTGGAAATGTAGCTCTCCTCAAGGATCGTACAGTGTGTTGCCCATCACTGGGCACGCACAGAGGGCCTCCGAGGGATGCACCAATGGGCCTCGAAGTTGCTCAACCGGCCCACAGGGGTCTGGAGGTGCTCAGTGAACTTTCAGGAAAACGAGGCCTACCCGAGAGGCCTAGGAGTCCTCAGACGTGTACTTCCTTTAAAATGAAGCATATAAGGGACTAAGAACTCATGGAAACAGCTGCATGCCTCCCTTTCTGCACGGCTACTAAGGGCCTAACCTGGAGGCAAGTTTTCACATTGAGATTCCCTTTAGCTCTAGAGCTTGTCAGGCTGACGACCACTGCGACCATGGAAGCCCCTGGTTTAGACAGAGCAAACTCATTTTCTCCCCAGAAGCATTCTTACAGTGTTTACAGGCCTGTCAAGAGGAGGGAATGGCAGGCACTTTCAATGCAGCGTGAACGCTGCCTTCAAAATGGGAAAGCAAGGCTAGTTCCAGCAGGTCCCCTTTTCCAGGGGCACACTCAGCATGCACCCCTGTGGCTTCTAACAAGTCCGAGGAGACACAGGTTACCCTGTGTTTCCTTCCCTGACTCAACTTCTCGAAGTAGGGTGTTCTGCATCATGCGAACTGCCTCAACCAAGGAACGCCGTAAGCTGCTCCTCTGGGCCTGTGGCTATTCGAAAGCCTGCAGTGCCACAGGAAGAACAGGACTTCAACTGCAGTAAAAAAGCAAGCTGTCTTCCTCTAGGAGGAACGGTGACTTCAGGCAGGACGACTTAGATGGAATGCGAAGACGAGGGTTACCCTGAGTGCAGCTCAGGCTAGGGCAACGCGTAAGACTTGCACGCCGTGTGGGACGTGCCAGAACGCTGTTCGTGAACGTGTGCGAGGGCTGAGGAAATGAAGTTGCTCCAAAAGAGAGGGCAGTGCGTTTCCCTACACCCGGCATGCACAGAGGGGCTGTAACGGGCTCCGGGTCTGGACGTTGCTTAGCTGACCCAGGTGAGCCTGGGGTACTCAAGTGTTCCTGCGGGAATAGGGTGCCCAGGTTACCGTCCTAGGTGTCCAGAAAACTGTGATGCCGTTCAAGGAACGCAGAGCAGAGGCCAGCGCCTCATGGAAACTGCTGCACGCCTCTGCTTCTGCACGGCAAATCAGGGCCTTACTTCCAGGCATGTGTTCATGCTGGGTGTGCCGGTAGCGATATAGCAGGGTAAGATGCTGACTTTCTCCTCGAGCAGACTGACTTCACGTACGAGGGCCTCGAAGACTCCAAGCACAGTGTTCTCTCATGGCAGCTCACACAAGGACCATGAGAAGTTTCCTGTGCACTTCGGACTCACCAGCAAAGTTGTCCTGTGGCCGTTCGAGGACTCTGGAAATGTAGCTCTCCTCAAGGAACGTACAGTGTGTTGCCCATCACTGGGCACGCACAGAGGGCCTCCGAGGGATGCACCAATGGGCCTGGAAGTTGCTCAGCCGGCCCACAGGGGTCTGGAGGTACTCAGTGAACTTGCAGGGAAAACGAGGCCTACCCGAGAGGCCTAGGAGTCCTCAGACGTGTACTTCCTTTAAAGTAAAGCATATAAGGGACTAAGAACTCATGGAAACAGCTGCATGCCTCCCTTTCTGCACGGCTACTAAGGGCCTAACCTGGAGGCAAGTTTTCACATTGAGATTCCCTTTAGCTCTAGAGCTTGTCAGGCTGACCACCACCGCGGGCATGGAAGACCCTGGTTTAGACAGAGCCAACTCATTTTCTCCCCAGAAGCATTCTTACAGTGTTTACAGGCCTGTCAAGAGGAGGGAATGGCAGGCACTTTCAATGCAGCGTGAACGCTGCCTTCAAAACGGGAAAGCAAGGCTAGTTCCAGCAGGTCCCCTTTTCCAGGGGCACCCTCAGCATGCACCCCTCTGGCTTCTAAGAAGTCCGAGGAGACACAGGTTACCCTGTGTTTCCTTCCCTGACTCAACTTCTCGATGTAGGCTGTTCTGCATCATGCGAACTGCCTCAACCAAGGAACGCCGTAAGCTGCTCCTCTGGGCCTGTGGCTATTCGAAAGCCTGCAGTGCCACAGGAAGAACAGGACTTCAACTGCAGTAAGAACGCAAGCTGACTTCCTCTAGGAGGCACGGTGACTTCAGGCAGGACGTCTTAGATGGAATGCGAAGACGAGGGTTACCCTGAGTGCAGCTCAGGCTAGGGCAACGCGTAAGACTTGCACGCCGTGTGGGACGTGCCAGAACGCTGTTCGTGAACGTGTGCGAGGGCTGAGGAAATGAAGCTGCTCCAAAAGAGAGGGCAGTGCGTTTCCCTACACCCGGCATGCACAGAGGGGCTGTAACGGGCTCCGGGTCTGGACGTTGCTTAACTGACCCAGGTGAGCCTGGGGTACTCAAGTGTTCCTGCGGGAATAGGGTGCCCAGGCTAGCGTCCTAGGTGTCCAGAAAACTGTGCTGCCGTTCAAGGAACGCAGAGCAGAGGCCAGCGCCTCATGGAAACTGCTGCACGCCTCTGCTTCTGCACGGCAAATCAGGGCCTTACTTCCAGGCATGTGTTCATGCTGGGTGTGCCGGTAGCGATATAGCAGGGTAAGATGCTGACTTTCTCCTCGAGCAGAGTGACTTCACGTACGAGGGCCTCGAAGTACTCCAAGCACAGTGTTCTCTCATGGCAGCTCACACAAGGACCATGAGAAGTTTCCTGTGCACTTCGGACTCACCAGCAATGTTGTCCTGAGGCCGTTCGAGGACTCTGGAAATGTAGCTCTCCTCAAGGAACGTACAGTGTGTTGCCCATCACTGGGCACGCACAGAGGGCCTCCAAGGGATGCACCAATGGGCCTCGAACTTGCTCAGCCGGCCCACAGGGGTCTGGAGGTGCTCAGTGAACTTGCAGGGAAAACGAGGCCTACCCGAGAGGCCTAGGAGTCCTCAGACGTGTACTTCCTTTAAAGTAAAGCATATAAGGGACTAAGAACTCATGGAAACAGCTGCATGCCTCCCTTTCTGCACGGCTACTAAGGGCCTAACCTGGAGGCAAGTTTTCACATTGAGATTCCCTTTAGCTCTAGAGCTTGTCAGGCTGACCACCACCGCGGCCATGGAAGCCCCTGGTTTAGACAGAGCAAACTCATTTTCTCCCCAGAAGCATTCTTACAGTGTTTACAGGCCTGTCAAGAGGAGGGAATGGCAGGCACTTTCAATGCAGCGTGAACGCTGCCTTCAAAACGGGAAAGCAAGGCTAGTTCCAGCAGGTCCCCTTTTCCAGGGGCACACTCAGCATGCACCCCTGTGGCTTCTAAGAAGTCCGAGGAGACACAGGTTACCCTGTGTTTTCTTCCCTGACTCAACTTCTCGAGGAAGGGTTTTCTGCATCATGCGAACTGCCTCAACCAAGGAACGCCGTAAGCTGCTCCTCTGGGCCTGTGGCTATTCGAAAGCCTGCAGTGCCACAGGAAGAACAGGACTTCAACTGCAGTAAAAAAGCAAGCTGTCTTCCTCTAGGAGGCACGGTGACTTCAGGCAGGACGTCTTAGATGGAATGCGAAGACGAGGGTTACCCTGAGTGCAGCTCAGGCTAGGGCAACGCGTAAGACTTCCACGCCGTGTGGGACGTGCCAGAACGCTGTTCGTGAACGTGTGCGAGGGCTGAGGAAATGAAGCTGCTCCAAAAGAGAGGGCAGTGCGTTTCCCTACACCCGGCATGCACAGAGGGGCTGTAACGGGCTCCGGGTCTGGACGTTGCTTAGCTGACCCAGGTGAGCCTGGGGTACTCAAGTGTTCCTGCGGGAATAGGGTGCCCAGGCTAGCGTCCTAGGTGTCCAGAAAACTGTGCTGCCGTTTAAGGAACGCAGAGCAGAGGCCAGCGCCTCATGGAAACTGCTGCACACCTCTGCTTCTGCACGGCAAATCAGGGCCTTACTTCCAGGCATGTGTTCATGCTGGGTGTGCCGGTAGCGATATAGCAGGGTAAGATGCTGACTTTCTCCTCGAGCAGAGTGACTTCACGTACGAGGGCCTCGAAGTACTCCAAGCACAGTGTTCTCTCATGGCAGCTCACACAAGGACCATGAGAAGTTTTCTGTGCACTTCGGACTCACCAGCAAAGTTGTCCTGTGGCCGTTCGAGGACTCTGGAAATGTAGCTCTCCTCAAGGAACGTACAGTGTGTTGCCCATCACTGGGCACGCACAGAGGGCCTCCGAGGGATGCACCAATGGGCCTCGAAGTTGCTCAGCCGGCCCACAGGGGTCTGGAGGTACTCAGTGAACTTGCAGGGAAAACGAGGCCTACCCGAGAGGCCTAGGAGTCCTCAGACGTGTACTTCCTTTAAAGTAAAGCATATAAGGGACTAAGAACTCATGGAAACAGCTGCATGCCTCCCTTTCTGCACGGCTACTAAGGGCCTAACCTGGAGGCAAGTTTTCACGTTGATATTCCCTTTAGCTCTAGAGCTTGTCAGGCTGACCACCACCGCGGCCATGGAAGCCCCTGGTTTAGACAGAGCAAACTCATTTTCTCCCCAGAAGCATTCTTACAGTGTTTACAGGCCTGTCAACAGGAGGGAATGGCAGGCACTTTCAATGCAGCGTGAACGCTGCCTTCAAAACGGGAAAGCAAGGCTAGTTCCAGCAGGTCCCCTTTTCCAGGGGCACACTCAGCATGCACCCCTGTGGCTTCTAAGAAGTCCGAGGAGACACAGGTTACCCTGTGTTTCCTTCCCTGACTCAACTTCTCGAAGTAGGGTGTTCTGCATCATGCGAACTGCCTCAACCAAGGAACGCCGTAAGCTGCTCCTCTGGGCCTGTGGCTATTCGAAAGCCTGCAGTGCCACAGGAAGAACAGGACTTCAACTGCAGTAAGAACGCAAGCTGACTTCCTCTAGGAGGCACGGTGACTTCAGGCAGGACGTCTTAGATGGAATGCGAAGACGAGGGTTACCCTGAGTGCAGCTCAGGCTAGGGCAACGCGTAAGACTTGCACGCCGTGTGGGACGTGCCAGAACGCTGTTCGTGAACGTGTGCGAGGGCTGAGGAAATGAAGCTGCTCCAAAAGAGAGGGCAGTGCGTTTCCCTACACCCGGCATGCACAGAGGGGCTGTAACGGGCTCCGGGTCTGGACGTTGCTTAGCTGACCCAGGTGAGCCTGGGGTACTCAAGTGTTCCTGCGGGAATAGGGTGCCCAGGCTAGCGTCCTAGGTGTCCAGAAAACTGTGCTGCCGTTCAAGGAACGCAGAGCAGAGGCCAGCGCCTCATGGAAACTGCTGCACGCCTCTGCTTCTGCACGGCAAATCAGGGCCTTACTTCCAGGCATGTGTTCATGCTGGGTGTGCCGGTAGCGATATAGCAGGGTAAGATGCTGACTTTCTCCTCGAGCAGAGTGACTTCACGTACGAGGGCCTCGAAGTACTCCAAGCACAGTGTTCTCTCATGGCAGCTCACACAAGGACCATGAGAAGTTTCCTGTGCACTTCGGACTCACCAGCAATGTTGTCCTGAGGCCGTTGGAGGACTCTGGAAATGTAGCTCTCCTCAAGGAACGTACAGTGTGTTGCCCATCACTGGGCACGCACAGAGGGCCTCCGAGGGATGCACCAATGGGCCTCGAAGTTGCTCAGCCGGCCCACAGGCGTCTGGAGGTGCTCAGTGAACTTGCAGGAAAACGAGGCCTACCCGAGAGGCCTAGGAGTCCTCAGACGTGTTCTTCCTTTAAAGTAAAGCATATAAGGGACAAAGAACTCATGGAAACAGCTGCATGCCTCCCTTTCTGCACGGCTACTAAGGGCCTAACCTGGAGGCAAGTTTTCACGTTGAGATTCCCTTTAGCTCTAGAGCTTGTCAGGCTGACCTCCACCGCGGCCATGGAAGACCCTGGTTTAGACAGAGCAAACTCATTTTCTCCCCAGAAGCATTCTTACAGTGTTTACAGGCCTGTCAAGAGGAGGGAATGGCAGGCACTTTCAATGCAGCGTGAACGCTGCCTTCAAAACGGGAAAGCAAGGCTAGTTCCAGCAGGTCCCCTTTTCCAGGGGCACACTCAGCATGCACCCCTCTGGCTTCTAAGAAGTCCGAGGAGACACAGGTTACCCTGTGTTTCCTTCCCTGACTCAACTTCTCGATGTAGGCTGTTCTGCATCATGCGAACTGCCTCAACCAAGGAACGCCGTAAGCTGCTCCTCTGGGCCTGTGGCTATTCGAAAGCCTGCAGTGCCACAGGAAGAACAGGACTTCAACTGCAGTAAGAACGCAAGCTGACTTCCTCTAGGAGGCACGGTGACTTCAGGCAGGACGTCTTAGATGGAATGCGAAGACGAGGGTTACCCTGAGTGCAGCTCAGGCTAGGGCAACGCGTAAGACTTGCACGCCGTGTGGGACGTGCCAGAACGCTGTTCGTGAACGTGTGCGAGGGCTGAGGAAATGAAGCTGCTCCAAAAGAGAGGGCAGTGCGTTTCCCTACACCCGGCATGCACAGAGGGGCTGTAACGGGCTCCGGGTCTGGACGTTGCTTAACTGACCCAGGTGAGCCTGGGGTACTCAAGTGTTCCTGCGGGAATAGGGTGCCCAGGCTAGCGTCCTAGGTGTCCAGAAAACTGTGCTGCCGTTCAAGGAACGCAGAGCAGAGGCCAGCGCCTCATGGAAACTGCTGCACGCCTCTGCTTCTGCACGGCAAATCAGGGCCTTACTTCCAGGCATGTGTTCATGCTGGGTGTGCCGGTAGCGATATAGCAGGGTAAGATGCTGACTTTCTCCTCGAGCAGAGTGACTTCACGTACGAGGGCCTCGAAGTACTCCAAGCACAGTGTTCTCTCATGGCAGCTCACACAAGGACCATGAGAAGTTTCCTGTGCACTTCGGACTCACCAGCAATGTTGTCCTGAGGCCGTTCGAGGACTCTGGAAATGTAGCTCTCCTCAAGGAACGTACAGTGTGTTGCCCATCACTGGGCACGCACAGAGGGCCTCCGAGGGATGCACCAATGGGCCTCGAACTTGCTCAGCCGGCCCACAGGGGTCTGGAGGTGCTCAGTGAACTTGCAGGGAATACGAGGCCTACCCGAGAGGCCTAGGAGTCCTCAGACGTGTACTTCCTTTAAAGTAAAGCATATAAGGGACTAAGAACTCATGGAAACAGCTGCATGCCTCCCTTTCTGCACGGCTACTAAGGGCCTAACCTGGAGGCAAGTTTTCACGTTGAGATTCCCTTTAGCTCTAGAGCTTGTCAGGCTGACCACCACCGCGGCCATGGAAGCCCCTGGTTTAGACAGAGCAAACTCATTTTCTCCCCAGAAGCATTCTTACAGTGTTTACAGGCCTGTCAAGAGGAGGGAATGGCAGGCACTTTCAATGCAGCGTGAACGCTGCCTTCAAAACGGGAAAGCAAGGCTAGTTCCAGCAGGTCCCCTTTTCCAGGGGCACACTCAGCATGCACCCCTGTGGCTTCTAAGAAGTCCGAGGAGACACAGGTTACCCTGTGTTTCCTTCCCTGACTCAACTTCTCGAGGAAGGGTTTTCTGCATCATGCGAACTGCCTCAACCAAGGAACGCCGTAAGCTGCTCCTCTGGGCCTGTGGCTATTCGAAAGCCTGCAGTGCCACAGGAAGAACAGGACTTCAACTGCAGTAAAAAAGCAAGCTGTCTTCCTCTAGGAGGCACGGTGACTTCAGGCAGGACGTCTTAGATGGAATGCGAAGACGAGGGTTACCCTGAGTGCAGCTCAGGCTAGGGCAACGCGTAAGACTTGCACGCCGTGTGGGACGTGCCAGAACGCTGTTCGTGAACGTGTGCGAGGGCTGAGGAAATGAAGCTGCTCCAAAAGAGAGGGCAGTGCGTTTCCCTACACCCGGCATGCACAGAGGGGCTGTAACGGGCTCCGGGTCTGGACGTTGCTTAGCTGACCCAGGTGAGCCTGGGGTACTCAAGTGTTCCTGCGGGAATAGGGTGCCCAGGCTAGCGTCCTAGGTGTCCAGAAAACTGTGCTGCCGTTCAAGGAACGCAGAGCAGAGGCCAGCGCCTCATGGAAATTGCAGCACGCCTCTGCTTCTGCACGGCAAATCAGGGCCTTACTTCCAGGCATGTGTTCATGCTGGGTGTGCCGGTAGCGATATAGCAGGGTAAGATGCTGACTTTCTCCTCGAGCAGAGTGACTTCACGTACGAGGGCCTCGAAGTACTCCAAGCACAGTGTTCTCTCATGGCAGCTCACACAAGGACCATGAGAAGTTTTCTGTGCACTTCGGACTCACCAGCAAAGTTGTCCTGAGGCCGTTCGAGGACTCTGGAAATGTAGCTCTCCTCAAGGATCGTACAGTGTGTTGCCCATCACTGGGCACGCACAGAGGGCCTCCGAGGGATGCACCAATGGGCCTCGAAGTTGCTCAACCGGCCCACAGGGGTCTGGAGGTGCTCAGTGAACTTGCAGGGAAACGAGGCCTACCCGAGAGGCCTAGGAGTCCTCAGACGTGTACTTCCTTTAAAATAAAGCATATAAGGGACTAAGAACTCATGGAAACAGCTGCATGCCTCCCTTTCTGCACGGCTACTAAGGGCCTAACCTGGAGGCAAGTTTTCACGTTGAGATTCCCTTTAGCTCTAGAGCTTGTCAGGCTGACCACCACCGCGGCCATGGAAGCCCCTGGTTTAGACAGAGCAAACTCATTTTCTCCCCAGAAGCATTCTTACAGTGTTTACAGGCCTGTCAAGAGGAGGGAATGGCAGGCACTTTCAATGCAGCGTGAACGCTGCCTTCAAAACGGGAAAGTAAGGCTAGTTCCAGTAGGTCCCCTTTTCCAGGGGCACACTCAGCATGCACCCCTGTGGCTTCTAAGAAGTCCGAGGAGACACAGGTTACCCTGTGTTTCCTTCCCTGACTCAACTTCTCGAAGTAGGGTGTTCTGCATCATGCGAACTGCCTCAACCAAGGAACGCCGTAAGCTGCTCCTCTGGGTCTGTGGCTATACGAAAGCCTGCAGTGCCACAGGAAGAACAGGACTTCAACTGCAGTAAGAACGCAAGCTGACTTCCTCTAGGAGGCACGGTGACTTCAGGCAGGACGTCTTAGATGGAATGCGAAGACGAGGGTTACCCTGAGTGCAGCTCAGGCTAGGGCAACGCGTAAGACTTGCACGCCGTGTGGGACGTGCCAGAACGGTGTTCGTGAACGTGTGCGAGGGTTGAGGAAATGAAGCTGCTCCAAAAGAGAGGGCAGTGCGTTTCCCTACACCCGGCATGCACAGAGGGGCTGTAACGGGCTCCGGGTCTGGACGTTGCTTAGCTGACCCAGGTGAGCCTGGGGTACTCAAGTGTTCCTGCGGGAATAGGGTGCCCAGGCTAGCGTCCTAGGTGTCCAGAAAACTGTGCTGCCGTTCAAGGAACGCAGAGCAGAGGCCAGCGCCTCATGGAAATTGCAGCACGCCTCTGCTTCTGCACGGCAAATCAGGGCCTTACTTCCAGGCATGTGTTCATGCTGGGTGTGCCGGTAGCGATATAGCAGGGTAAGATGCTGACTTTCTCCTCGAGCAGAGTGACTTCACGTACGGGGGCCTCGAAGTACTCCAAGCACAGTGTTCTCTCATGGCAGCTCACACAAGGACCATGAGAAGTTTTCTGTGCACTTCGGACTCACCAGCAAAGTTGTCCTGAGGCCGTTCGAGGACTCTGGAAATGTAGCTCTCCTCAAGGATCGTACAGTGTGTTGCCCATCACTGGGCACGCACAGAGGGCCTCCGAGGGATGCACCAATGGGCCTCGAAGTTGCTCAACCGGCCCACAGGGGTCTGGAGGTGCTCAGTGAACTTGCAGGAAAACGAGGCCTACCCGAGAGGCCTAGGAGTCCTCAGACGTGTACTTCCTTTAAAATAAAGCATATAAGGGACTAAGAACTCATGGAAACAGCTGCATGCCTCCCTTTCTGCACGGCTACTAAGGGCCTAACCTGGAGGCAAGTTTTCACGTTGAGATTCCCTTTAGCTCTAGAGCTTGTCAGGCTGACCACCATCGCGGCCATGGAAGCCCCTGGTTTAGACAGAGCCAACTCATTTTCTCCCCAGAAGCATTCTTACAGTGTTTACAGGCCTGTCAACAGGAGGGAATGGCAGGCACTTTCAATGCAGCGTGAACGCTGCCTTCAAAACGGGAAAGCAAGGCTAGTTCCAGCAGGTCCCCTTTTCCAGGGGCACACTCAGCATGCACCCCTGTGGCTTCTAAGAAGTCCGAGGAGACACAGGTTACCCTGTGTTTCCTTCCCTGACTCAACTTCTCGAAGTAGGGTGTTCTGCATCATGCGAACTGCCTCAACCAAGGAACGCCGTAAGCTGCTCCTCTGGGCCTGTGGCTATTCGAAAGCCTGCAGTGCCACAGGAAGAACAGGACTTCAACTGCAGTAAGAACGCAAGCTGACTTCCTCTAGGAGGCACGGTGACTTGAGGCAGGACGTCTTAGATGGAATGCGAAGACGAGGGTTACCCTGAGTGCAGCTCAGGCTAGGGCAACGCGTAAGACTTGCACGCCGTGTGGGACGTGCCAGAACGGTGTTCGTGAACGTGTGCGAGGGCTGAGGAAATGAAGCTGCTCCAAAAGAGAGGGCAGTGCGTTTCCCTACACCCGGCATGCACAGAGGGGCTGTAACGGGCTCCGGGTCTGGACGTTGCTTAGCTGACCCAGGTGAGCCTGGGGTACTCAAGTGTTCCTGCGGGAATAGGGTGCCCAGGCTAGCGTCCTAGGTGTCCAGAAAACTGTGCTGCCGTTCAAGGAACGCAGAGCAGAGGCCAGCGCCTCATGGAAACTGCAGCACGCCTCTGCTTCTGCACGGCAAATCAGGGCCTTACTTCCAGGCATGTGTTCATGCTGGGTGTGCCGGTAGCGATATAGCAGGGTAAGATGCTGACTTTCTCCTCGAGCAGAGTGACTTCACGTACGAGGGCCTCGAAGTACTCCAAGCACAGTGTTCTCTCATGGCAGCTCACACAAGGACCATGAGAAGTTTTCTGTGCACTTCGGACTCACCAGCAAAGTTGTCCTGAGGCCGTTCGAGGACTCTGGAAATGTAGCTCTCCTCAAGGATCGTACAGTGTGTTGCCCATCACTGGGCACGCACAGAGGGCCTCCGAGGGATGCACCCATGGGCCTCGAAGTTGCTCAACCGGCCCACAGGGGTCTGGAGGTGCTCAGTGAACTTGCAGGAAAACGAGGCCTACCCGAGAGGCCTAGGAGTCCTCAGACGTGTACTTCCTTTAAAATAAAGCATATAAGGGACTAAGAACTCATGGAAACAGCTGCATGCCTCCCTTTCTGCACGGCTACTAAGGGCCTAACCTGGAGGCAAGTTTTCACGTTGAGATTCCCTTTAGCTCTAGAGCTTGTCAGGCTGACCACCATCGCGGCCATGGAAGCCCCTGGTTTAGACAGAGCAAACTCATTTTCTCCCCAGAAGCATTCTTACAGTGTTTACAGGCCTGTCAAGAGGAGGGAATGGCAGGCACTTTCAATGCAGCGTGAACGCTGCCTTCAAAACGGGAAAGCAAGGCTAGTTCCAGCAGGTCCCCTTTTCCAGGGGCACACTCAGCATGCACCCCTGTGGCTTCTAAGAAGTCCGAGGAGACACAGGTTACCCTGTGTTTCCTTCCCTGACTCAACTTCTCGAGGAAGGGTTTTCTGCATCATGCGAACTGCCTCAACCAAGGAACGCCGTAAGCTGCTCCTCTGGGCCTGTGGCTATTCGAAAGCCTGCAGTGCCACAGGAAGAACAGGACTTCAACTGCAGTAAAAAAGCAAGCTGTCTTCCTCTAGGAGGCACGGTGACTTCAGGCAGGACGTCTTAGATGGAATGCGAAGACGAGGGTTACCCTGAGTGCAGCTCAGGCTAGGGCAACGCGTAAGACTTCCACGCCGTGTGGGACGTGCCAGAACGCTGTTC
This sequence comes from Delphinapterus leucas, assembly GCF_059928025.1. Taxonomy (NCBI): domain Eukaryota; kingdom Metazoa; phylum Chordata; class Mammalia; order Artiodactyla; family Monodontidae; genus Delphinapterus; species Delphinapterus leucas. The sequence goes on along the minus strand of NC_143137.1, from coordinate 112,599,681 downwards.
GTGAACGTGTGCGAGGGCTGAGGAAATGAAGCTGCTCCAAAAGAGAGGGCAGTGCGTTTCCCTACACCCGGCATGCACAGAGGGGCTGTAACGGGCTCCGGGTCTGGACGTTGCTTAGCTGACCCAGGTGAGCCTGGGGTACTCAAGTGTTCCTGCGGGAATAGGGTGCCCAGGCTAGCGTCCTAGGTGTCCAGAAAACTGTGCTGCCGTTTAAGGAACGCAGAGCAGAGGCCAGCGCCTCATGGAAACTGCTGCACACCTCTGCTTCTGCACGGCAAATCAGGGCCTTACTTCCAGGCATGTGTTCATGCTGGGTGTGCCGGTAGCGATATAGCAGGGTAAGATGCTGACTTTCTCCTCGAGCAGAGTGACTTCACGTACGAGGGCCTCGAAGTACTCCAAGCACAGTGTTCTCTCATGGCAGCTCACACAAGGACCATGAGAAGTTTTCTGTGCACTTCGGACTCACCAGCAAAGTTGTCCTGTGGCCGTTCGAGGACTCTGGAAATGTAGCTCTCCTCAAGGAACGTACAGTGTGTTGCCCATCACTGGGCACGCACAGAGGGCCTCCGAGGGAAGCACCAATGGGCCTCGAAGTTGCTCAGCCGGCCCACAGGGGTCTGGAGGTACTCAGTGAACTTGCAGGGAAAACGAGGCCTACCCGAGAGGCCTAGGAGTCCTCAGACGTGTACTTCCTTTAAAGTAAAGCATATAAGGGACTAAGAACTCATGGAAACAGCTGCATGCCTCCCTTTCTGCACGGCTACTAAGGGCCTAACCTGGAGGCAAGTTTTCACGTTGAGATTCCCTTTAGCTCTAGAGCTTGTCAGGCTGACCACCACCGCGGCCATGGAAGCCCCTGGTTTAGACAGAGCAAACTCATTTTCTCCCCAGAAGCATTCTTACAGTGTTTACAGGCCTGTCAAGAGGAGGGAATGGCAGGCACTTTCAATGCAGCGTGAACGCTGCCTTCAAAACGGGAAAGTAAGGCTAGTTCCAGAAGGTCCCCTTTTCCAGGGGCACACTCAGCATGCACCCCTGTGGCTTCTAAGAAGTCCGAGGAGACACAGGTTACCCTGTGTTTCCTTCCCTGACTCAACTTCTCGAAGTAGGGTGTTCTGCATCATGCGAACTGCCTCAACCAAGGAACGCCGTAAGCTGCTCCTCTGGGTCTGTGGCTATTCGAAAGCCTGCAGTGCCACAGGAAGAACAGGACTTCAACTGCAGTAAGAACGCAAGCTGACTTCCTCTAGGAGGCACGGTGACTTCAGGCAGGACGTCTTAGATGGAATGGGAAGACGAGGGTTACCCTGAGTGCAGCTCAGGCTAGGGCAACGCGTAAGACTTGCACGCCGTGTGGGACGTGCCAGAACGCTGTTCGTGAACGTGTGCGAGGGCTGAGGAAATGAAGCTGCTCCAAAAGAGAGGGCAGTGCGTTTCCCTACACCCGGCATGCACAGAGGGGCTGTAACGGGCTCCGGGTCTGGACGTTGCTTAGCTGACCCAGGTGAGCCTGGGGTACTCAAGTGTTCCTGCGGGAATAGGGTGCCCAGGCTAGCGTCCTAGGTGTCCAGAAAACTGTGCTGCCGTTCAAGGAACGCAGAGCAGAGGCCAGCGCCTCATGGAAATTGCAGCACGCCTCTGCTTCTGCACGGCAAATCAGGGCCTTACTTCCAGGCATGTGTTCATGCTGGGTGTGCCGGTAGCGATATAGCAGGGTAAGATGCTGACTTTCTCCTCGAGCAGAGTGACTTCACGTACGAGGGCCTCGAAGTACTCCAAGCACAGTGTTCTCTCATGGCAGCTCACACAAGGACCATGAGAAGTTTTCTGTGCACTTCGGACTCACCAGCAAAGTTGTCCTGAGGCCGTTCGAGGACTCTGGAAATGTAGCTCTCCTCAAGGATCGTACAGTGTGTTGCCCATCACTGGGCACGCACAGAGGGCCTCCGAGGGATGCACCAATGGGCCTCGAAGTTGCTCAACCGGCCCACAGGGGTCTGGAGGTGCTCAGTGAACTTGCAGGAAAACGAGGCCTACCCGAGAGGCCTAGGAGTCCTCAGACGTGTACTTCCTTTAAAATAAAGCATATAAGGGACTAAGAACTCATGGAAACAGCTGCATGCCTCCCTTTCTGCACGGCTACTAAGGGCCTAACCTGGAGGCAAGTTTTCACGTTGAGATTCCCTTTAGCTCTAGAGCTTGTCAGGCTGACCACCACCGCGGCCATGGAAGCCCCTGGTTTAGACAGAGCAAACTCATTTTCTCCCCAGAAGCATTCTTACAGTGTTTACAGGCCTGTCAAGAGGAGGGAATGGCAGGCACTTTCAATGCAGCGTGAACGCTGCCTTCAAAACGGGAAAGTAAGGCTAGTTCCAGTAGGTCCCCTTTTCCAGGGGCACACTCAGCATGCACCCCTGTGGCTTCTAAGAAGTCCGAGGAGACACAGGTTACCCTGTGTTTCCTTCCCTGACTCAACTTCTCGAAGTAGGGTGTTCTGCATCATGCGAACTGCCTCAACCAAGGAACGCCGTAAGCTGCTCCTCTGGGTCTGTGGCTATACGAAAGCCTGCAGTGCCACAGGAAGAACAGGACTTCAACTGCAGTAAGAACGCAAGCTGACTTCCTCTAGGAGGCACGGTGACTTCAGGCAGGACGTCTTAGATGGAATGCGAAGACGAGGGTTACCCTGAGTGCAGCTCAGGCTAGGGCAACGCGTAAGACTTGCACGCCGTGTGGGACGTGCCAGAACGGTGTTCGTGAACGTGTGCGAGGGTTGAGGAAATGAAGCTGCTCCAAAAGAGAGGGCAGTGCGTTTCCCTACACCCGGCATGCACAGAGGGGCTGTAACGGGCTCCGGGTCTGGACGTTGCTTAGCTGACCCAGGTGAGCCTGGGGTACTCAAGTGTTCCTGCGGGAATAGGGTGCCCAGGCTAGCGTCCTAGGTGTCCAGAAAACTGTGCTGCCGTTCAAGGAACGCAGAGCAGAGGCCAGCGCCTCATGGAAATTGCAGCACGCCTCTGCTTCTGCACGGCAAATCAGGGCCTTACTTCCAGGCATGTGTTCATGCTGGGTGTGCCGGTAGCGATATAGCAGGGTAAGATGCTGACTTTCTCCTCGAGCAGAGTGACTTCACGTACGGGGGCCTCGAAGTACTCCAAGCACAGTGTTCTCTCATGGCAGCTCACACAAGGACCATGAGAAGTTTTCTGTGCACTTCGGACTCACCAGCAAAGTTGTCCTGAGGCCGTTCGAGGACTCTGGAAATGTAGCTCTCCTCAAGGATCGTACAGTGTGTTGCCCATCACTGGGCACGCACAGAGGGCCTCCGAGGGATGCACCAATGGGCCTCGAAGTTGCTCAACCGGCCCACAGGGGTCTGGAGGTGCTCAGTGAACTTGCAGGAAAACGAGGCCTACCCGAGAGGCCTAGGAGTCCTCAGACGTGTACTTCCTTTAAAATAAAGCATATAAGGGACTAAGAACTCATGGAAACAGCTGCATGCCTCCCTTTCTGCACGGCTACTAAGGGCCTAACCTGGAGGCAAGTTTTCACGTTGAGATTCCCTTTAGCTCTAGAGCTTGTCAGGCTGACCACCATCGCGGCCATGGAAGCCCCTGGTTTAGACAGAGCCAACTCATTTTCTCCCCAGAAGCATTCTTACAGTGTTTACAGGCCTGTCAACAGGAGGGAATGGCAGGCACTTTCAATGCAGCGTGAACGCTGCCTTCAAAACGGGAAAGCAAGGCTAGTTCCAGCAGGTCCCCTTTTCCAGGGGCACACTCAGCATGCACCCCTGTGGCTTCTAAGAAGTCCGAGGAGACACAGGTTACCCTGTGTTTCCTTCCCTGACTCAACTTCTCGAAGTAGGGTGTTCTGCATCATGCGAACTGCCTCAACCAAGGAACGCCGTAAGCTGCTCCTCTGGGCCTGTGGCTATTCGAAAGCCTGCAGTGCCACAGGAAGAACAGGACTTCAACTGCAGTAAGAACGCAAACTGACTTCCTCTAGGAGGCACGGTGACTTCAGGCAGGACGTCTTAGATGGAATGCGAAGACGAGGGTTACCCTGAGTGCAGCTCAGGCTAGGGCAACGCGTAAGACTTGCACGCCGTGTGGGACGTGCCAGAACGCTGTTCGTGAACGTGTGCGAGGGCTGAGGAAATGAAGCTGCTCCAAAAGAGAGGGCAGTGCGTTTCCCTACACCCGGCATGCACAGAGGGGCTGTAACGGGCTCCGGGTCTGGACGTTGCTTAGCTGACCCAGGTGAGCCTGGGGTACTCAAGTGTTCCTGCGGGAATAGGGTGCCCAGGCTAGCGTCCTAGGTGTCCAGAAAACTGTGCTGCCGTTCAAGGAACGCAGAGCAGAGGCCAGCGCCTCATGGAAACTGCAGCACGCCTCTGCTTCTGCACGGCAAATCAGGGCCTTACTTCCAGGCATGTGTTCATGCTGGGTGTGCCGGTAGCGATATAGCAGGGTAAGATGCTGACTTTCTCCTCGAGCAGAGTGACTTCACGTACGAGGGCTTCGAACTACTCCAAGCACAGTGTTCTCTCATGGCAGCTCAGACAAGGACCATGAGAAGTTTTCTGTGCACTTCGGACTCACCAGCAAAGTTGTCCTGAGGCCGTTCGAGGACTCTGGAAATGTAGTTCTCCTCAAGGATCGTACAGTGTGTTGCCCATCACTGGGCACGCACAGAGGGCCTCCGAGGGATGCACCAATGGGCCTCGAAGTTGCTCAGCCGGCCCACCGGTGTCTGCAGGTACTCAGTGAACTTGCAGGGAAAACGAGGCCTACCCGAGAGGCCTAGGAGTCCTCAGACGTGTACTTCCTTTAAAGTAAAGCATATAAGGGACAAAGAACTCATGGAAACAGCTGCATGCCTCCCTTTCTGCACGGCTACTAAGGGCCTAACCTGGAGGCAAGTTTTCACGTTGAGATTCCCTTTAGCTCTAGAGCTTGTCAGGCTGACCACCACCGCGGCCATGGAAGCCCCTGGTTTAGACAGAGCAAACTCATTTTCTCCCCAGAAGCATTCTTACAGTGTTTACAGGCCTGTCAAGAGGAGGGAATGGCAGGCACTTTCAATGCAGCGTGAACGCTGCCTTCAAAACGGGAAAGCAAGGCTAGTTCCAGCAGGTCCCCTTTTCCAGGGGCACCCTCATCATGCACCCCTGTGGCTTCTAAGATGTCCGAGGAGACACAGGTTACCCTGTGTTTCCTTCCCTGACTCAACTTCTCGAAGTAGGGTGTTCTGCATCATGCGAACTGCCTCAACCAAGGAACGCCGTAAGCTGCTCCTCTGGGCCTGTGGCTATTCGAAAGCCTGCAGTGCCACAGGAAGAACAGGACTTCAACTGCAGTAAGAACGCAAGCTGACTTCCTCTAGGAGGCACGGTGACTTCAGGCAGGACGTCTTAGATGGAATGCGAAGACGAGGGTTACCCTGAGTGCAGCTCAGGCTAGGGCAACGCGTAAGACTTGCACGCCGTGTGGGACGTGCCAGAACGCTGTTCGTGAACGTGTGCGAGGGCTGAGGAAATGAAGCTGCTCCAAAAGAGAGGGCAGTGCGTTTCCCTACACCCGGCATGCACAGAGGGGCTGTAACGGGCTCCGGGTCTGGACGTTGCTTAGCTGACCCAGGTGAGCCTGGGGTACTCAAGTGTTCCTGCGGGAATAGGGTGCCCAGGCTAGCGTCCTAGGTGTCCAGAAAACTGTGATGCCGTTCAAGGAACGCAGAGCAGAGGCCAGCGCCTCATGGAAACTGCTGCACGCCTCTGCTTCTGCACGGCAAATCAGGGCCTTACTTCCAGGCATGTGTTCATGCTGGGTGTGTCGGTAGCGATATAGCAGGGTAAGATGCTGACTTTCTCCTCGAGCAGAGTGACTTCACGTACGAGGGCCTCGAAGTACTCCAAGCACAGTGTTCTCTCATGGCAGCTCACACAAGGACCATGAGAAGTTTTCTGTGCACTTCGGACTCACCAGCAAAGTTGTCCTGAGGCCGTTCGAGGACTCTGGAAATGTAGCTCTCCTCAAGGAACGTACAGTGTGTTGCCCGTCACTGGGCACGCACAGAGGGCCTCCGAGGGATGCACCAATGGGCCTCGAAGTTGCTCAATCGGCCCACAGGGGTCTGGAGGTGCTCAGTGAACTTGCAGGGAAAACGAGGCCTACCCGAGAGGCCTAGGAGTCCTCAGACGTGTACTTCCTTTAAAGTAAAGCATATAAGGGACTAAGAACTCATGGAAACAGCTGCATGCCTCCCTTTCTGCACGGCTACTAAGGGCCTAACCTGGAGGCAAGTTTTCACGTTGAGATTCCCTTTAGCTCTAGAGCTTGTCAGGCTGACCACCACCGCGGCCATGGAAGCCCCTGGTTTAGACAGAGCAAACTCATTTTCTCCCCAGAAGCATTCTTACAGTGTTTACAGGCCTGTCAAGAGGAGGGAATGGCAGGAACTTTAAATGCAGCGTGAACGCTGCCTTCAAAACGGGAAAGCAAGGCTAGTTCCAACAGGTCCCCTTTTCCAGGGGCACACTCAGCATGCACCCCTGTGCTTCTAACAAGTCCGAGGAGACACAGGTTACCCTGTGTTTCCTTCCCTGACTCAACTTTTCGAAGTAGGGTGTTCTGCATCATGCGAAGTGCCTCAACCAAGGAACGCCGTAAGCTGCTCCTCTGGGTCTGTGGCTATTCGAAAGCCTGCAGTGTCACAGGAAGAACAGGACTTCAACTGCAGTAAGAACGCAAGCTGACTTCCTCTAGGAGGCACGGTGACTTCAGGCAGGACGTCTTAGATGGAATGCGAAGACGAGGGTTACCCTGAGTGCAGCTCAGGCTAGGGCAACGCGTAAGACTTGCACGCCGTGTGGGACGTGCCAGAACGCTGTTCGTGAACGTGTGCGAGGGCTGAGGAAATGAAGCTGCTCCAAAAGAGAGGGCAGTGCGTTTCCCTACACCCGGCATGCACAGAGGGGCTGTAACGGGCTCCGGGTCTGGACGTTGCTTACCTGACCCAGGTGAGCCTGGGGTACTCAAGTGTTCCTGCGGGAATAGGGTGCCCAGGCTAGCGTCCTAGGTGTCCAGAAAACTGTGATGCCGTTTAAGGAACGCAGAGCAGAGGCCAGCGCCTCATGGAAACTGCTGCACGCCTCTGCTTCTGCACGGCAAATCAGGGCCTTACTTCCAGGCATGTGTTCATGCTGGGTGTGCCGGTAGCGATATAGCAGGGTAAGATGCTGACTTTCTCCTCGAGCAGAGTGACTTCACGTACGAGGGCCTCGAAGAACTCCAAGCACAGTGTTCTCTCATGGCAGCTCACACAAGGACCATGAGAAGTTTTCTGTGCACTTCGGACTCACCAGCAAAGTTGTCCTGTGGCCGTTCGAGGACTCTGGAAATGTAGCTCTCCTCAAGGAACGTACAGTGTGTTGCCCATCACTGGGCACGCACAGAGGGCCTCCGAGGGATGCACCAATGGGCCTCGAAGTTGCTCAGCCGGCCCACAGGGGTCTGGAGGTACTCAGTGAACTTGCAGGGAAAACGAGGCCTACCCGAGAGGCCTAGGAGTCCTCAGACGTGTACTTCCTTTAAAGTAAAGCATATAAGGGACTAAGAACTCATGGAAACAGCTACATGCCTCCCTTTCTGCACGGCTACTAAGGGCCTAACCTGGAGGCAAGTTTTCACGTTGAGATTCCCTTTAGCTCTAGAGCTTGTCAGGCTGACCACCACCGCGACCATGGAAGCCCCTGGTTTAGACAGAGCCAACTCATTTTCTCCCCAGAAGCATTCTTACAGTGTTTACAGGCCTGTCAAGAGGAGGGAATGGCAGGCACTTTCAATGCAGCGTGAACGCTGCCTTCAAAATGGGAAAGCAAGGCTAGTTCCAGCAGGTCCCCTTTTCCAGGGGCACACTCAGCATGCACCCCTGTGGCTTCTAACAAGTCCGTGGAGACACAGGTTACCCTGTGTTTCCTTCCCTGACTCAACTTCTCGAAGTAGGGTGTTCTGCATCATGCGAACTGCCTCAACCAAGGAACGCCGTAAGCTGCTCCTCTGGGCCTGTGGCTATTCGAAAGCCTGCAGTGCCACAGGAAGAACAGGACTTCAACTGCAGTAAGAACGCAAGCTGACTTCCTCTAGGAGGCACGGTGACTTCAGGCAGGACGTCTTAGATGGAATGCGAAGACGAGGGTTACCCTGAGTGCAGCTCAGGCTAGGGCAACGCGTAAGACTTGCACGCCGTGTGGGACGTGCCAGAACGCTGTTCGTGAACGTGTGCGAGGGCTGAGGAAATGAAGCTGCTCCAAAAGAGAGGGCAGTGCGTTTCCCTACACCCGGCATGCACAGAGGGGCTGTAACGGGCTCCGGGTCTGGACGTTGCTTACCTGACCCAGGTGAGCCTGGGGTACTCAAGTGTTCCTGCGGGAATAGGGTGCCCAGGCTAGCGTCCTAGGTGTCCAGAAAACTGTGATGCCGTTCAAGGAACGCAGAGCAGAGGCCAGCGCCTCATGGAAACTGCTGCACGCCTCTGCTTCTGCACGGCAAATCAGGGCCTTACTTCCAGGCATGTGTTCATGCTGGGTGTGCCGGTAGCGATATAGCAGGGTAAGATGCTAACTTTCTCCTCGAGCAGAGTGACTTCACGTACGAGGGCCTCGAAGTACTCCAAGCACAGTGTTCTCTCATGGCAGCTCACACAAGGACCATGAGAAGTTTCCTGTGCACTTCGGACTCACCAGCAAAGTTGTCCTGAGGCCGTTCGAGGACTCTGGAAATGTAGCTCTCCTCAAGGATCGTACAGTGTGTTGCCCATCACTGGGCACGCACAGAGGGCCTCCGAGGGATGCACCAATGGGCCTCGAAGTTGCTCAGCCGGCCCACAGGGTTCTGGAGGTACTCAGTGAACTTTCAGGGAAAACGAGGCCTACCCGAGAGGCCTAGGAGTCCTCAGACGTGTACTTCCTTTAAAGTAAAGCATATAAGGGACTAAGAACTCATGGAAACAGCTGCATGCCTCCCTTTCTGCACGGCTACTAAGGGCCTAACCTGGAGGCAAGTTTTCACGTTGAGATTCCCTTTAGCTCTAGAGCTTGTCAGGCTGACCACCACCGCGGCCATGGAAGCCCCTGGTTTAGACAGAGCAAACTCATTTTCTCCCCAGAAGCATTCTTACAGTGTTTACAGGCCTGTCAAGAGGAGGGAATGGCAGGCACTTTCAATGCAGCGTGAACGCTGCCTTCAAAATGGGAAAGCAAGGCTAGTTCCAGCAGGTCCCCTTTTCCAGGGGCACACTCAGCATGCACCCCTGTGGCTTCTAAGAAGTCCGAGGAGACACAGGTTACCCTGTGTTTCCTTCCCTGACTCAACTTCTCGAGGAAGGGTTTTCTGCATCATGCGAACTGCCTCAACCAAGGAACGCCGTAAGCTGCTCCTCTGGGCCTGTGGCTATTCGAAAGCCTGCAGTGCCACAGGAAGAACAGGACTTCAACTGCAGTAAAAAAGCAAACTGTCTTCCTCTAGGAGGCACGGTGACTTCAGGCAGGACGTCTTAGATGGAATGCGAAGACGAGGGTTACCCTGAGTGCAGCTCAGGCTAGGGCAACGCGTAAGACTTGCACGCCGTGTGGGACGTGCCAGAACGCTGTTCGTGAACGTGTGCGAGGGCTGAGGAAATGAAGCTGCTCCAAAAGAGAGGGCAGTGCGTTTCCCTACACCCGGCATGCACAGAGGGGCTGTAACGGGCTCCGGGTCTGGACGTTGCTTAGCTGACCCAGGTGAGCCTGGGGTACTCAAGTGTTCCTGCGGGAATAGGGTGCCCAGGTTACCGTCCTAGGTGTCCAGAAAACTGTGATGCCGTTCAAGGAACGCAGAGCAGAGGCCAGCGCCTCATGGAAACTGCTGCACGCCTCTGCTTCTGCACGGCAAATCAGGGCCTTACTTCCAGGCATGTGTTCATGCTGGGTGTGCCGGTAGCGATATAGCAGGGTAAGATGCTGACTTTCTCCTCGAGCAGACTGACTTCACGTACGAGGGCCTCGAAGAACTCCAAGCACAGTGTTCTCTCATGGCAGCTCACACAAGGACCATGAGAAGTTTTCTGTGCACTTCGGACTCACCAGCAAAGTTGTCCTGTGGCCGTTCGAGGACTCTGGAAATGTAGCTCTCCTCAAGGAACGTACAGTGTGTTGCCCATCACTGGGCACGCACAGAGGGCCTCCGAGGTATGCACCAATGGGCCTCGAAGTTGCTCAGCCGGCCCACTGGGGTCTGGAGGTACTCAGTGAACTTGCAGGGAAAACGAGGCCTACCCGAGAGGCCTAGGAGTCCTCAGACGTGTACTTCCTTTAAAGTAAAGCATATAAGGGACTAAGAACTCATGGAAACAGCTGCATGCCTCCCTTTCTGCACGGCTACTAAGGGCCTAACCTGGAGGCAAGTTTTCACATTGAGATTCCCTTTAGCTCTAGAGCTTGTCAGGCTGACCACCACCGCGGCCATGGAAGCCCCTGGTTTAAACAGAGCAAACTCATTTTCTCCCCAGAAGCATTCTTACAGTGTTTACAGGCCTGTCAAGAGGAGGGAATGGCAGGCACTTTCAATGCAGCGTGAACGCTGCCTTCAAAATGGGAAAGCAAGGCTAGTTCCAGCAGATCCCCTTTTCCAGGGGCACACTCAGCATGCACCCCTGTGGCTTCTAAGAAGTCCGAGGAGACACAGGTTACCCTGTGTTTCCTTCCCTGACTCAACTTCTCGAGGAAGGGTTTTCTGCATCATGCGAACTGCCTCAACCAAGGAAAGCCGTAAGCTGCTCCTCTGGGCCTGTGGCTATTCGAAAGCCTGCAGTGCCACAGGAAGAACAGGACTTCAACTGCAGTAAGAACGCAAGCTGACTTCCTCTAGGAGGCACGGTGACTTCAGGCAGGACGTCTTAGATGGAATGCGAAGACGAGGGTTACCCTGAGTGCAGCTCAGGCTAGGGCAACGCGTAAGACTTCCACGCCGTGTGGGACGTGCCAGAACGCTGTTCGTGAACGTGTGCGAGGGCTGAGGAAATGAAGCTGCTCCAAAAGAGAGGGCAGTGCGTTTCCCTACACCCGGCATGCACAGAGGGGCTGTAACGGGCTCCGGGTCTGGACGTTGCTTAGCTGACCCAGGTGAGCCTGGGGTACTCAAGTGTTCCTGCGGGAATAGGGTGCCCAGGATAGAGTCCTAGGTGTCCAGAAAACTGTGCTGCCGTTTAAGGAACGCAGAGCAGAGGCCAGCGCCTCATGGAAACTGCTGCACGCCTCTGCTTCTGCACGGCAAATCAGGGCCTTACTTCCAGGCATGTGTTCATGCTGGGTGTGCCGGTAGCGATATAGCAGGGTAAGATGCTAACTTTCTCCTCGAGCAGAGTGACTTCACGTACGAGGGCCTCGAAGTACTCCAAGCACAGTGTTCTCTCATGGCAGCTCACACAAGGACCATGAGAAGTTTCCTGTGCACTTCGGACTCACCAGCAAAGTTGTCCTGAGGCCATTCGAGGACTCTGGAAATGTAGCTCTCCTCAAGGATCGTACAGTGTGTTGCCCATCACTGGGCACGCACAGAGGGCCTCCGAGGGATGCACCAATGGGCCTCGAAGTTGCTCAGCCGGCCCACAGGGTTCTGGAGGTACTCAGTGAACTTGCAGGGAAAACGAGGCCTACCCGAGAGGCCTAGGAGTCCTCAGACGTGTACTTCCTTTAAAGTAAAGCATATATAGGACTAAGAACTCATGGAAACAGCTGCATGCCTCCCTTTCTGCACGGCTACTAAGGGCCTAACCTGGAGGCAAGTTTTCACATTGAGATTCCCTTTAGCTCTAGAGCTTGTCAGGCTGACCACCACCGCGGCCATGGAAGCCCCTGGTTTAGACAGAGCCAACTCATTTTCTCCCCAGAAGCATTCTTACAGTGTTTACAGGCCTGTCAAGAGGAGGGAATGGCAGGCACTTTCAATGCAGCGTGAACGCTGCCTTCAAAATGGGAAAGCAAGGCTAGTTCCAGCAGGTCCCCTTTTCCAGGGGCACCCTCAGCATGCACCCCTGTGGCTTCTAAGAAGTCCGAGGAGACACAGGTTACCCTGTGTTTCCTTCCCTGACTCAACTTCTCGAAGTAGGGTGTTCTGCATCATGCGAACTGCCTCAACCAAGGAACGCCGTAAGCTGCTCCTCTGGGCCTGTGGCTATTCGAAAGCCTGCAGTGCCACAGGAAGAACAGGACTTCAACTGCAGTAAGAACGCAAGCTGACTTCCTCTAGGAGGCACGGTGACTTCAGGCAGGACGTCTTAGATGGAATGCGAAGACGAGGGTTACCCTGAGTGCAGCTCAGGCTAGGGCAACGCGTAAGACTTGCACGCCGTGTGGGACGTGCCAGAAAGCTGTTCGTGAACGTGTGCGAGGGCTGAGGAAATGAAGCTGCTCCAAAAGAGAGGGCAGTGCCTTTCCCTACACCCGGCATGCATAGAGGGGCTGTAACGGGCTCCGGGTCTGGACGTTGCTCAGCTGACCCAGGTGAGCCTGGGGTACTCAAGTGTTCCTGCGGGAATAGGGTGCCCAGGCTAGCGTCCTAGGTGTCCAGAAAACTGTGCTGCCGTTCAAGGAACGCAGAGCAGAGGCCAGCGCCTCATGGAAACTGCTGCACGCCTCTGCTTCTGCACGGCAAATCAGGGCCTTACTTCCAGGCATGTGTTCATGCTGGGTGTGTCGGTAGCGATATAGCAGGGTAAGATGCTGACTTTCTCCTCGAGCAGAGTGACTTCACGTACGAGGGCCTCGAAGTGCTCCAAGCACAGTGTTCTCTTATGGCAGCTCACACAAGGACCATGAGAAGTTTTCTGTGCACTTCGGACTCACCAGCAAAGTTGTCCTGAGGCCGTTCGAGGACTCTGGAAATGTAGCTCTCCTCAAGGAACGTACAGTGTGTTGCCCATCACTGGGCACGCACAGAGGGCCTCCGAGGGATGCACCAATGGGCCTCGAAGTTGCTCAGCCGGCCCACAGGGGTCTGGAGGTGCTCAGTGAACTTGCAGGGAAAACGAGGCCTACCCGAGAGGCCTAGGAGTCCTCAGACGTGTACTTCCTTTAAAGTAAAGCATATAAGGGACTAAGAACTCATGGAAACAGCTGCATGCCTCCCTTTCTGCACGGCTACTAAGGGCCTAACCTGGAGGCAAGTTTTCACATTGAGATTCCCTTTAGCTCTAGAGCTTGTCAGGCTGACCACCACCGCGGCCATGGAAGACCCTGGTTTAGACAGAGCCAACTCATTTTCTCCCCAGAAGCATTCTTACAGTGTTTACAGGCCTGTCAAGAGGAGGGAATGGCAGGCACTTTCAATGCAGCGTGAACGCTGCCTTCAAAATGGGAAAGCAAGGCTAGTTCCAGCAGGTCCCCTTTTCCAGGGGCACCCTCAGCATGCACCCCTGTGGCTTCTAACAAGTCCGAGGAGACACAGGTTACCCTGTGTTTCCTTCCCTGACTCAACTTCTCGAAGTAGGGTGTTCTGCATCATGCGAACTGCCTCAACCAAGGAACGCCGTAAGCTGCTCCTCTGGGCCTGTGGCTATTCGAAAGCCTGCAGTGCCACAGGAAGAACAGGACTTCAACTGCAGTAAGAACGCAAGCTGACTTCCTCTAGGAGGCACGGTGACTTCAGGCAGGACGTCTTAGATGGAATGCGAAGACGAGGGTTACCCTGAGTGCAGCTCAGGCTAGGGCAACGCGTAAGACTTGCACGCCGTGTGGGACGTGCCAGAACGCTGTTCGTGAACGTGTGCGAGGGCTGAGGAAATGAAGCTGCTCCAAAAGAGAGGGCAGTGCGTTTCCCTACACCCGGCATGCATAGAGGGGCTGTAACGGGCTCCGGGTCTGGACGTTGCTTAGCTGACCCAGGTGAGCCTGGGGTACTCAAGTGTTCCTGCGGGAATAGGGTGCCCAGGCTAGCGTCCTAGGTGTCCAGAAAACTGTGCTGCCGTTCAAGGAACGCAGAGCAGAGGCCAGCGCCTCATGGAAACTGCTGCACGCCTCTGCTTCTGCACGGCAAATCAGGGCCTTACTTCCAGGCATGTGTTCATGCTGGGTGTGTCGGTAGCGATATAGCAGGGTAAGATGCTGACTTTCTCCTCGAGCAGAGTGACTTCACGTACGAGGGCCTCGAAGTGCTCCAAGCACAGTGTTCTCTTATGGCAGCTCACACAAGGACCATGAGAAGTTTTCTGTGCACTTCGGACTCACCAGCAAAGTTGTCCTGAGGCCGTTCGAGGACTCTGGAAATGTAGCTCTCCTCAAGGAACGTACAGTGTGTTGCCCATCACTGGGCACGCACAGAGGGCCTCCGAGGGATGCACCAATGGGCCTTGAAGTTGCTCAGCCGGCCCACAGGGGTCTGGAGGTGCTCAGTGAAGTTGCAGGAAAACGAGGCCTACCCGAGAGGCCTAGGAGTCCTCAGACGTGTTCTTCCTTTAAAGTAAAGCATATAAGGGACAAAGAACTCATGGAAACAGCTGCATGCCTCCCTTTCTGCACGGCTACTAAGGGCCTAACCTGGAGGCAAGTTTTCACGTTGAGATTCCCTTTAGCTCTAGAGCTTGTCAGGCTGACCACCACCGCGGCCATGGAAGCCCCTGGTTTAGACAGAGCCAACTCATTTTCTCCCCAGAAGCATTCTTACAGTGTTTACAGGCCTGTCAAGAGGAGGGAATGGCAGGCACTTTCAATGCAGCGTGAACGCTGCCTTCAAAACGGGAAAGCAAGGCTAGTTCCAGCAGGTCCCCTTTTCCAGGGGCACACTCAGCATGCACCCCTGTGGCTTCTAAGAAGTCCGAGGAGACACAGGTTACCCTGTGTTTCCTTCCCTGACTCAACTTCTCGAAGTAGGGTGTTCTGCATCATGCGAACTGCCTCAACTAAGGAACGCCGTAAGCTGCTCCTCTGGGCCTGTGGCTATTCGAAAGCCTGCAGTGCCACAGGAAGAACAGGACTTCAACTGCAGTAAGAACGCAAGCTGACTTCCTCTAGGAGGCACGGTGACTTCAGGCAGGACGTCTTAGATGGAATGCGAAGACGAGGGTTACCCTGAGTGCAGCTCAGGCTAGGGCAACGCGTAAGACTTGCACGCCGTGTGGGACGTGCCAGAACGCTGTTCGTGAACGTGTGCGAGGGCTGAGGAAATGAAGCTGCTCCAAAAGAGAGGGCAGTGCGTTTCCCTACACCCGGCATGCATAGAGGGGCTGTAACGGGCTCCGGGTCTGGACGTTGCTTAGCTGACCCAGGTGAGCCTGGGGTACTCAAGTGTTCCTGCGGGAATAGGGTGCCCAGGCTAGCGTCCTAGGTGTCCAGAAAACTGTGCTGCCGTTCAAGGAACGCAGAGCAGAGGCCAGCGCCTCATGGAAACTGCTGCACGCCTCTGCTTCTGCACGGCAAATCAGGGCCTTACTTCCAGGCATGTGTTCATGCTGGGTGTGTCGGTAGCGATATAGCAGGGTAAGATGCTGACTTTCTCCTCGAGCAGAGTGACTTCACGTACGAGGGCCTCGAAGTGCTCCAAGCACAGTGTTCTCTTATGGCAGCTCACACAAGGACCATGAGAAGTTTTCTGTGCACTTCGGACTCACCAGCAAAGTTGTCCTGAGGCCGTTCGAGGACTCTGGAAATGTAGCTCTCCTCAAGGAACGTACAGTGTGTTGCCCATCACTGGGCACGCACAGAGGGCCTCCGAGGGATGCACCAATGGGCCTTGAAGTTGCTCAGCCGGCCCACAGGGGTCTGGAGGTGCTCAGTGAACTTGCAGGAAAACGAGGCCTACCCGAGAGGCCTAGGAGTCCTCAGACGTGTTCTTCCTTTAAAGTAAAGCATATAAGGGACAAAGAACTCATGGAAACAGCTGCATGCCTCCCTTTCTGCACGGCTACTAAGGGCCTAACCTGGAGGCAAGTTTTCACGTTGAGATTCCCTTTAGCTCTAGAGCTTGTCAGGCTGACCACCACCGCGGCCATGGAAGCCCCTGGTTTAGACAGAGCCAACTCATTTTCTCCCCAGAAGCATTCTTACAGTGTTTACAGGCCTGTCAAGAGGAGGGAATGGCAGGCACTTTCAATGCAGCGTGAACGCTGCCTTCAAAACGGGAAAGCAAGGCTAGTTCCAGCAGGTCCCCTTTTCCAGGGGCACACTCAGCATGCACCCCTGTGGCTTCTAAGAAGTCCGAGGAGACACAGGTTACCCTGTGTTTCCTTCCCTGACTCAACTTCTCGAAGTAGGGTGTTCTGCATCATGCGAACTGCCTCAACCAAGGAACGCCGTAAGCTGCTCCTCTGGGCCTGTGGCTATTCGAAAGCCTGCAGTGCCACAGGAAGAACAGGACTTCAACTGCAGTAAGAACGCAAGCTGACTTCCTCTAGGAGGCACGGTGACTTCAGGCAGGACGTCTTAGATGGAATGCGAAGACGAGGGTTACCCTGAGTGCAGCTCAGGCTAGGGCAACGCGTAAGACTTGCACGCCGTGTGGGACGTGCCAGAACGCTGTTCGTGAACGTGTGCGAGGGCTGAGGAAATGAAGCTGCTCCAAAAGAGAGGGCAGTGCGTTTCCCTACACCCGGCATGCACAGAGGGGCTGTAACGGGCTCCGGGTCTGGACGTTGCTTAGCTGACCCAGGTGAGCCTGGGGTACTCAAGTGTTCCTGCGGGAATAGGGTGCCCAGGCTAGCGTCCTAGGTGTCCAGAAAACTGTGCTGCCGTTCAAGGAACGCAGAGCAGAGGCCAGCGCCTCATGGAAACTGCTGCACGCCTCTGCTTCTGCACGGCAAATCAGGGCCTTACTTCCAGGCATGTGTTCATGCTGGGTGTGCCGGTAGCGATATAGCAGGGTAAGATGCTGACTTTCTCCTCGAGCAGAGTGACTTCACGTACGAGGGCCTCGAAGTACTCCAAGCACAGTGTTCTCTCATGGCAGCTCACACAAGGACCATGAGAAGTTTCCTGTGCACTTCGGACTCACCAGCAATGTTGTCCTGAGGCCGTTCGAGGACTCTGGAAATGTAGCTCTCCTCAAGGAACGTACAGTGTGTTGCCCATCACTGGGCACGCACAGAGGGCCTCCGAGGGATGCACCAATGGGCCTCGAAGTTGCTCAGCCGGCCCACAGGGGTCTGGAGGTACTCAGTGAACTTGCAGGAAAACGAGGCCTACCCGAGAGGCCTAGGAGTCCTCAGACGTGTACTTCCTTTAAAATAAAGCATATAAGGGACTAAGAACTCATGGAAACAGCTGCATGCCTCCCTTTCTGCACGGCTACTAAGGGCCTAACCTGGAGGCAAGTTTTCACGTTGAGATTCCCTTTAGCTCTAGAGCTTGTCAGGCTGACCACCACCGCGGCCATGGAAGCCCCTGGTTTAGACAGAGCAAACTCATTTTCTCCCCAGAAGCATTCTTACAGTGTTTACAGGCCTGTCAAGAGGAGGGAATGGCAGGCACTTTCAATGCAGCGTGAACGCTGCCTTCAAAATGGGAAAGCAAGGCTAGTTCCAGCAGATCCCCTTTTCCAGGGGCACACTCAGCATGCACCCCTGTGGCTTCTAAGAAGTCCGAGGAGACACAGGTTACCCTGTGTTTCCTTCCCTGACTCAACTTCTCGAGGAAGGGTTTTCTGCATCATGCGAACTGCCTCAACCAAGGAACGCCGTAAGCTGCTCCTCTGGGCCTGTGGCTATTCGAAAGCCTGCAGTGCCACAGGAAGAACAGGACTTCAACTGCAGTAAGAACGCAAGCTGACTTCCTCTAGGAGGCACGGTGACTTCAGGCAGGACGTCTTAGATGGAATGCGAAGACGAGGGTTACCCTGAGTGCAGATCAGGCTAGGGCAACGCGTAAGACTTCCACGCCCTGTGGGACGTGCCAGAACGCTGTTCGTGAACGTGTGCGAGGGCTGAGGAAATGAAGCTGCTCCAAAAGAGAGGGCAGTGCGTTTCCCTACACCCGGCATGCACAGAGGGGCTGTAACGGGCTCCGGGTCTGGACGTTGCTTAGCTGACCCAGGTGAGCCTGGGGTACTCAAGTGTTCCTGCGGGAATAGGGTGCCCAGGATAGAGTCCTAGGTGTCCAGAAAACTGTGCTGCCGTTTAAGGAACGCAGAGCAGAGGCCAGCACCTCATGGAAACTGCTGCACGCCTCTGCTTCTGCACGGCAAATCAGGGTCTTACTTCCAGGCATGTGTTCATGCTGGGTGTGCCGGTAGCGATATAGCAGGGTAAGATGCTGACTTTCTCCTCGAGCAGAGTGACTTCACGTACGAGGGCCTCGAAGTACTCCAAGCACAGTGTTCTCTCATGGCAGCTCACACAAGGACCATGAGAAGTTTCCTGTGCACTTCGGACTCACCAGCAAAGTTGTCCTGAGGCCGTTCGAGGACTCTGGAAATGTAGCTCTCCTCAAGGATCGTACAGTGTGTTGCCCATCACTGGGCACGCACAGAGGGCCTCCGAGGGATGCACCAATGGGCCTCGAAGTTGCTCAACCGGCCCACAGGGGTCTGGAGGTGCTCAGTGAACTTTCAGGAAAACGAGGCCTACCCGAGAGGCCTAGGAGTCCTCAGACGTGTACTTCCTTTAAAATGAAGCATATAAGGGACTAAGAACTCATGGAAACAGCTGCATGCCTCCCTTTCTGCACGGCTACTAAGGGCCTAACCTGGAGGCAAGTTTTCACGTTGAGATTCCCTTTAGCTCTAGAGATTGTCAGGCTGACCACCACCGCGACCATGGAAGCCCCTGGTTTAGACAGAGCAAACTCATTTTCTCCCCAGAAGAATTCTTACAGTGTTTACAGGCCTGTCAAGAGGAGGGAATGGCAGGCACTTTCAATGCAGCGTGAACGCTGCCTTCAAAACGGGAAAGCAAGGCTAGTTCCAGCAGGTCCCCTTTTCCAGGGGCACACTCAGCATGCACCCCTGTGGCTTCTAAGAAGTCCGAGGAGACACAGGTTACCCTGTGTTTCCTTCCCTGACTCAACTTCTCGAAGTAGGCTGTTCTGCATCATGCGAACTGCCTCAACCAAGGAACGCCGTAAGCTGCTCCTCTGGGCCTGTGGCTATTCGAAAGCCTGCAGTGCCACAGGAAGAACAGGACTTCAACTGCAGTAAGAACGCAAGCTGACTTCCTCTAGGAGGCACGGTGACTTCAGGCAGGACGTCTTAGATGGAATGCGAAGACGAGGGTTACCCTGAGTGCAGCTCAGGCTAGGGCAACGCGTAAGACTTGCACGCCGTGTGGGACGTGCCAGAACGGTGTTCGTGAACGTGTGCGAGGGCTGAGGAAATGAAGCTTCTCCAAAAGAGAGGGCAGTGCGTTTCCCTACACCCGGCATGCACAGAGGGGCTGTAACGGGCTCCGGGTCTGGACGTTGCTTAGCTGACCCAGGTGAGCCTGGGGTACTCAAGTGTTCCTGCGGGAATAGGGTGCCCAGGCTAGCGTCCTAGGTGTCCAGAAAACTGTGCTGCCGTTCAAGGAACGCAGAGCAGAGGCCAGCGCCTCATGGAAACTGCTGCACGCCTCTGCTTCTGCACGGCAAATCAGGGCCTTACTTCCAGGCATGTGTTCATGCTGGGTGTGCCGGTAGCGATATAGCAGGGTAAGATGCTGACTTTCTCCTCGAGCAGAGTGACTTCACGTACGAGGGCCTCGAAGTACTCCAAGCACAGTGTTCTCTCATGGCAGCTCACACAAGGACCATGAGAAGTTTCCTGTGCACTTCGGACTCACCAGCAATGTTGTCCTGAGGCCGTTCGAGGACTCTGGAAATGTAGCTCTCCTCAAGGAACGTACAGTGTGTTGCCCATCACTGGGCACGCACAGAGGGCCTCCGAGGGATGCACCAATGGGCCTCGAAGTTGCTCAGCCGGCCCACAGGGGTCTGGAGGTACTCAGTGAACTTGCAGGGAAAACGAGGTCTACCCGAGAGGCCTAGGAGTCCTCAGACGTGTACTTCCTTTAAAGTAAAGCATATAAGGGACTAAGAACTCATGGAAACAGCTGCATGCCTCCCTTTCTGCACGGCTACTAAGGGCCTAACCTGGAGGCAAGTTTTCACGTTGAGATTCCCTTTAGCTTTAGAGCTTGTCAGGCTGACCACCACCGCGGCCATGGAAGCCCCTGGTTTAAAAAGAGCAAACTCATTTTCTCCCCAGAAGCATTCTTACAGTGTTTACAGGCCTGTCAAGAGGAGGGAATGGCAGGCACTTTCAATGCAGCGTGAACGCTGCCTTCAAAACGGGAAAGCAAGGCTAGTTCCAGCAGGTCCCCTTTTCCAGGGGCACACTCAGCATGCACCCCTGTGGCTTCTAAGAAGTCCGAGGAGACACAGGTTACCCTGTGTTTCCTTCCCTGACTCAACTTCTCGAAGTAGGGTGTTCTGCATCATGCGAACTGCCTCAACCAAGGAACGCCGTAAGCTGCTCCTCTGGGCCTGTGGCTATTCGAAAGCCTGCAGTGCCACAGGAAGAACAGGACTTCAACTGCAGTAAGAACGCAAGCTGACTTCCTCTAGGAGGCACGGTGACTTCAGGCAGGACGTCTTAGATGGAATGCGAAGACGAGGGTTACCCTGAGTGCAGCTCAGGCTAGGGCAACGCGTAAGACTTGCACGCCGTGTGGGACGTGCCAGAACGCTGTTCGTGAACGTGTGCGAGGGCTGAGGAAATGAAGCTGCTCCAAAAGAGAGGGCAGTGCGTTTCCCTACACCCGGCATGCACAGAGGGGCTGTAACGGGCTCCGGGTCTGGACGTTGCTTAGCTGACCCAGGTGAGCCTGGGGTACTCAAGTGTTCCTGCGGGAATATGGTGCCCAGGCTAGCGTCCTAGGTGTCCAGAAAACTGTGCTGCCGTTCAAGGAACGCAGAGCAGAGGCCAGCGCCTCATGGAAACTGCTGCACGCCTCTGCTTCTGCACAGCAAATCAGGGCCTTACTTCCAGGCATGTGTTCATGCTGGGTGTGCCGGTAGCGATATAGCAGGGTAAGATGCTGACTTTCTCCTCGAGCAGAGTGACTTCACGTACGAGGGCCTCGAAGTACTCCAAGCACAGTGTTCTCTCATGGCAGCTCACACAAGGACCATGAGAAGTTTTCTGTGCACTTCGGACTCACCAGCAAAGTTGTCCTGAGGCCGTTCGAGGACTCTGGAAATGTAGCTCTCCTCAAGGAACCTACAGTGTGTTGCCCATCACTGGGCACGCACAGAGGGCCTCCGAGGGATGCACCAATGGGCCTCGAAGTTGCTCAATCGGCCCACAGGGGTCTGGAGGTGCTCAGTGAACTTTCAGGAAAACGAGGCCTACCCGAGAGGCCTAGGAGTCCTCAGACGTGTACTTCCTTTAAAGTAAAGCATATAAGGGACTAAGAACTCATGGAAACAGCTGCATGCCTCCCTTTCTGCACGGCTACTAAGGGCCTAACCTGGAGGCAAGTTTTCACGTTGAGATTCCCTTTAGCTCTAGAGCTTGTCAGGCTGACCACCACCGCGGCCATGGAAGCCCCTGGTTTAGACAGAGCAAACTCATTTTCTCCCCAGAAGCATTCTTACAGTGTTTACAGGCCTGTCAAGAGGAGGGAATGGCAGGCACTTTCAATGCAGCGTGAACGCTGCCTTCAAAACGGGAAAGCAAGGCTAGTTCCAACAGGTCCCCTTTTCCAGGGGCACACTCAGCATGCACCCCTGTGCTTCTAACAAGTCCGAGGAGACACAGGTTACCCTGTGTTTCCTTCCCTGACTCAACTTTTCGAAGTAGGGTGTTCTGCATCATGCGAAGTGCCTCAACCAAGGAACGCCGTAAGCTGCTCCTCTGGGTCTGTGGCTATTCGAAAGCCTGCAGTGCCACAGGAAGAACAGGACTTCAACTGCAGTAAGAACGCAAGCTGACTTCCTCTAGGAGGCACGGTGACTTCAGGCAGGACGTCTTAGATGGAATGCGAAGACGAGGGTTACCCTGAGTGCAGCTCAGGCTAGGGCAACGCGTAAGACTTGCACGCCGTGTGGGACGTGCCAG
The DNA here is from genome assembly GCF_059928025.1 of Delphinapterus leucas. Lineage (NCBI taxonomy): Eukaryota > Metazoa > Chordata > Mammalia > Artiodactyla > Monodontidae > Delphinapterus > Delphinapterus leucas. The sequence continues at coordinate 112,577,620 of NC_143137.1, read as the reverse complement.
AACGCTGTTCGTGAACGTGTGCGAGGGCTGAGGAAATGAAGCTGCTCCAAAAGAGAGGGCAGTGCGTTTCCCTACACCCGGCATGCACAGAGGGGCTGTAACGGGCTCCGGGTCTGGACGTTGCTTAGCTGACCCAGGTGAGCCTGGGGTACTCAAGTGTTCCTGCGGGAATAGGGTGCCCAGGCTAGCGTCCTAGGTGTCCAGAAAACTGTGATGCCGTTTAAGGAACGCAGAGCAGAGGCCAGCGCCTCATGGAAACTGCTGCACGCCTCTGCTTCTGCACGGCAAATCAGGGCCTTACTTCCAGGCATGTGTTCATGCTGGGTGTGCCGGTAGCGATATAGCAGGGTAAGATGCTGACTTTCTCCTCGAGCAGAGTGACTTCACGTACGAGGGCCTCGAAGTACTCCAAGCACAGTGTTCTCTCATGGCAGCTCACACAAGGACCATGAGAAGTTTCCTGTGCACTTCGGACTCACCAGCAAAGTTGTCCTGAGGCCGTTCGAGGACTCTGGAAATGTAGCTCTCCTCAAGGATCGTACAGTGTGTTGCCCATCACTGGGCACGCACAGAGGGCCTCCGAGGGATGCACCAATGGGCCTCGAAGTTGCTCAACCGGCCCACAGGGGTCTGGAGGTGCTCAGTGAACTTTCAGGAAAACGAGGCCTACCCGAGAGGCCTAGGAGTCCTCAGACGTGTACTTCCTTTAAAATGAAGCATATAAGGGACTAAGAACTCATGGAAACAGCTGCATGCCTCCCTTTCTGCACGGCTACTAAGGGCCTAACCTGGAGGCAAGTTTTCACGTTGAGATTCCCTTTAGCTCTAGAGATTGTCAGGCTGACCACCACCGCGACCATGGAAGCCCCTGGTTTAGACAGAGCAAACTCATTTTCTCCCCAGAAGCATTCTTACAGTGTTTACAGGCCTGTCAAGAGGAGGGAATGGCAGGCACTTTCAATGCAGCGTGAACGCTGCCTTCAAAATGGGAAAGCAAGGCTAGTTCCAGCAGGTCCCCTTTTCCAGGGGCACACTCAGCATGCACCCCTGTGGCTTCTAACAAGTCCGTGGAGACACAGCTTACCCTGTGTTTCCTTCCCTGACTCAACTTCTCGAAGTAGGGTGTTCTGCATCATGCGAACTGCCTCAACCAAGGAACGCCGTAAGCTGCTCCTCTGGGCCTGTGGCTATTCGAAAGCCTGCAGTGCCACAGGAAGAACAGGACTTCAACTGCAGTAAGAACGCAAGCTGACTTCCTCTAGGAGGCACGGTGACTTCAGGCAGGACGTCTTAGATGGAATGCGAAGACGAGGGTTACCCTGAGTGCAGCTCAGGCTAGGGCAACGCATAAGACTTGCACGCCGTGTGGGACGTGCCAGAACGCTGTTCGTGAACGTGTGCGAGGGCTGAGGAAATGAAGCTGCTCCAAAAGAGAGGGCAGTGCGTTTCCCTACACCCGGCATGCACAGAGGGGCTGTAACGGGCTCCGGGTCTGGACGTTGCTTAGCTGACCCAGGTGAGCCTGGGGTACTCAAGTGTTCCTGCGGGAATAGGGTGCCCAGGCTAGCGTCCTAGGTGTCCAGAAAACTGTGCTGCCGTTCAAGGAACGCAGAGCAGAGGCCAGCGCCTCATGGAGACTGCTGCACGCCTCTGCTTCTGCACGGCAAATCAGGGCCTTACTTCCAGGCATGTGTTCATGCTGGGTGTGCCGGTAGCGATATAGCAGGGTAAGATGCTGACTTTCTCCTCGAGCAGAGTGACTTCACGTACGAGGGCCTCGAAGTACTCCAAGCACAGTGTTCTCTCATGGCAGCTCACACAAGGACCATGAGAAGTTTCCTGTGCACTTCGGACTCACCAGCAATGTTGTCCTGAGGCCGTTCGAGGACTCTGGAAATGTAGCTCTCCTCAAGGAACGTACAGTGTGTTGCCCATCACTGGGCACGCACAGTGGGCCTCCGAGGGATGCACCAATGGGCCTCGAAGTTGCTCAGCCGGCCCACCGATGTCTGCAGGTACTCAGTGAACTTGCAGGGAAAACGAGGCCTACCCGAGAGGCCTAGGAGTCCTCAGACGTGTACTTCCTTTAAAGTAAAGCATATAAGGGACAAAGAACTCATGGAAACAGCTGCATGCCTCCCTTTCTGCACGGCTACTAAGGGCCTAACCTGGAGGCAAGTTTTCACGTTGAGATTCCCTTTAGCTCTAGAACTTGTCAGGCTGACCACCACCGCGGCCATGGAAGCCCCTGGTTTAGACAGAGCAAACTCATTTTCTCCCCAGAAGCATTCTTACAGTGTTTACAGGCCTGTCAAGAGGAGGGAATGGCAGGCACTTTCAATGCAGCGTGAACGCTGCCTTCAAAACGGGAAAGCAAGGCTAGTTCCAGCAGGTCCCCTTTTCCAGGGGCACCCTCAGCATGCACCCCTGTGGCTTCTAAGAAGTCCGAGGAGACACAGGTTACCCTGTGTTTCCTTCCCTGACTCAACTTCTCGAAGTAGGGTGTTCTGCATCATGCGAACTGCCTCAACCAAGGAACGCCGTAAGCTGCTCCTCTGGGCCTGTGGCTATTCGAAAGCCTGCAGTGCCACAGGAAGAACAGGACTTCAACTGCAGTAAGAACGCAAGCTGACTTCCTCTAGGAGGCACGGTGACTTCAGGCAGGACGTCTTAGATGGAATGCGAAGACGAGGGTTACCCTGAGTGCAGCTCAGGCTAGGGCAACGCGTAAGACTTGCACGCCGTGTGGGACGTGCCAGAACGCTGTTCGTGAACGTGTGCGAGGGCTGAGGAAATGAAGCTGCTCCAAAAGAGAGGGCAGTGCGTTTCCCTACACCCGGCATGCACAGAGGGGCTGTAACGGGCTCCGGGTCTGGACGTTGCTTAGCTGACCCAGGTGAGCCTGGGGTACTCAAGTGTTCCTGCGGGAATAGGGTGCCCAGGCTAGCGTCCTAGGTGTCCAGAAAACTGTGCTGCCGTTCAAGGAACGCAGAGCAGAGGCCAGCGCCTCATGGAAACTGCTGCACGCCTCTGCTTCTGCACGGCAAATCAGGGCCTTACTTCCAGGCATGTGTTCATGCTGGGTGTGCCGGTAGCGATATAGCAGGGTAAGATGCTGACTTTCTCCTCGAGCAGAGTGACTTCACGTACGAGGGCCTCGAAGTACTCCAAGCACAGTGTTCTCTCATGGCAGCTCACACAAGGACCATGAGAAGTTTCCTGTGCACTTCGGACTCACCAGCAATGTTGTCCTGAGGCCGTTCGAGGACTCTGGAAATGTAGCTCTCCTCAAGGAACGTACAGTGTGTTGCCCATCACTGGGCACGCACAGTGGGCCTCCGAGGGATGCACCAATGGGCCTCGAAGTTGCTCAGCCGGCCCACCGGTGTCTGCAGGTACTCAGTGAACTTGCAGGGAAAACGAGGCCTACCCGAGAGGCCTAGGAGTCCTCAGACGTGTACTTCCTTTAAAGTAAAGCATATAAGGGACAAAGAACTCATGGAAACAGCTGCATGCCTCCCTTTCTGCACGGCTACTAAAGGCCTAACCTGGAGGCAAGTTTTCACGTTGAGATTCCCTTTAGCTCTAGAGCTTGTCAGGCTGACCACCACCGCGGCCATGGAAGCCCCTGGTTTAGACAGAGCAAACTCATTTTCTCCCCAGAAGCATTCTTACAGTGTTTACAGGCCTGTCAAGAGGAGGGAATGGCAGGCACTTTCAATGCAGCGTGAACGCTGCCTTCAAAACGGGAAAGCAAGGCTAGTTCCAGCAGGTCCCCTTTTCCAGGGGCACCCTCAGCATGCACCCCTGTGGCTTCTAAGAAGTCCGAGGAGACACAGGTTACCCTGTGTTTCCTTCCCTGACTCAACTTCTCGAAGTAGGGTGTTCTGCATCATGCGAACTGCCTCAACCAAGGAACGCCGTAAGCTGCTCCTCTGGGCCTGTGGCTATTCGAAAGCCTGCAGTGCCACAGGAAGAACAGGACTTCAACTGCAGTAAGAACGCAAGCTGACTTCCTCTAGGAGGCACGGTGACTTCAGGTAGGACGTCTTAGATGGAATGCGAAGACGAGGGTTACCCTGAGTGCAGCTCAGGCTAGGGCAACGCGTAAGACTTGCACGCCGTGTGGGACGTGCCAGAACGCTGTTCGTGAACGTGTGCGAGGGCTGAGGAAATGAAGCTGCTCCAAAAGAGAGGGCAGTGCGTTTCTCTACACCCGGCATGCACAGAGGGGCTGTAACGGGCTCCGGGTCTGGACGTTGCTTAGCTGACCCAGGTGAGCCTGGGGTACTCAAGTGTTCCTGCGGGAATAGGGTGCCCAGGCTAGCGTCCTAGGTGTCCAGAAAACTGTGCTGCCGTTCAAGGAACGCAGAGCAGAGGCCAGCGCCTCATGGAAACTGCTGCACGCCTCTGCTTCTGCACGGCAAATCAGGGCCTTACTTCCAGGCATGTGTTCATGCTGGGTGTGCCGGTAGCGATATAGCAGGGTAAGATGCTGACTTTCTCCTCGAGCAGAGTGACTTCACGTACGAGGGCCTCGAAGTACTCCAAGCACAGTGTTCTCTCATGGCAGCTCACACAAGGACCATGAGAAGATTTCTGTGCACTTCGGACTCACCAGCAAAGTTGTCCTGAGGCCGTTCGAGGACTCTGGAAATGTAGCTCTCCTCAAGGAACGTACAGTGTGTTGCCCATCACTGGGCACGCACAGAGGGCCTCCGAGGGATGCACCAATGGGCCTCGAAGTTGCTCAATCGGCCCACAGGGGTCTGGAGGTGCTCAGTGAACTTGCAGGGAAAACGAGGCCTACCCGAGAGGCCTAGGAGTCCTCAGACGTGTACTTCCTTTAAAGTAAAGCATATAAGGGACTAAGAACTCATGGAAACAGCTGCATGCCTCCCTTTCTGCACGGCTACTAAGGGCCTAACCTGGAGGCAAGTTTTCACGTTGAGATTCCCTTTAGCTCTAGAGCTTGTCAGGCTGACCACCACCGCGGCCATGGAAGCCCCTGGTTTAGACAGAGCAAACTCATTTTCTCCCCAGAAGCATTCTTACAGTGTTTACAGGCCTGTCAAGAGGAGGGAATGGCAGGAACTTTAAATGCAGCGTGAACGCTGCCTTCAAAACGGGAAAGCAAGGCTAGTTCCAACAGGTCCCCTTTTCCAGGGGCACACTCAGCATGCACCCCTGTGCTTCTAACAAGTCCGAGGAGACACAGGTTACCCTGTGTTTCCTTCCCTGACTCAACTTTTCGAAGTAGGGTGTTCTGCATCATGCGAAGTGCCTCAACCAAGGAACGCCGTAAGCTGCTCCTCTGGGTCTGTGGCTATTCGAAAGCCTGCAGTGTCACAGGAAGAACAGGACTTCAACTGCAGTAAGAACGCAAGCTGACTTCCTCTAGGAGGCACGGTGACTTCAGGCAGGACGTCTTAGATGGAATGCGAAGACGAGGGTTACCCTGAGTGCAGCTCAGGCTAGGGCAACGCGTAAGACTTGCACGCCGTGTGGGACGTGCCAGAACGCTGTTCGTGAACGTGTGCGAGGGCTGAGGAAATGAAGCTGCTCCAAAAGAGAGGGCAGTGCGTTTCCCTACACCCGGCATGCACAGAGGGGCTGTAACGGGCTCCGGGTCTGGACGTTGCTTACCTGACCCAGGTGAGCCTGGGGTACTCAAGTGTTCCTGCGGGAATAGGGTGCCCAGGCTAGCGTCCTAGGTGTCCAGAAAACTGTGATGCCGTTTAAGGAACGCAGAGCAGAGGCCAGCGCCTCATGGAAACTGCTGCACGCCTCTGCTTCTGCACGGCAAATCAGGGCCTTACTTCCAGGCATGTGTTCATGCTGGGTGTGCCGGTAGCGATATAGCAGGGTAAGATGCTGACTTTCTCCTCGAGCAGAGTGACTTCACGTACGAGGGCCTCGAAGTACTCCAAGCACAGTGTTCTCTCATGGCAGCTCACACAAGGACCATGAGAAGTTTCCTGTGCACTTCGGACTCACCAGCAAAGTTGTCCTGAGGCCGTTCGAGGACTCTGGAAATGTAGCTCTCCTCAAGGATCGTACAGTGTGTTGCCCATCACTGGGCACGCACAGAGGGCCTCCGAGGGATGCACCAATGGGCCTCGAAGTTGCTCAACCGGCCCACAGGGGTCTGGAGGTGCTCAGTGAACTTTCAGGAAAACGAGGCCTGCCCGAGAGGCCTAGGAGTCCTCAGACGTGTACTTCCTTTAAAATGAAGCATATAAGGGACTAAGAACTCATGGAAACAGCTGCATGCCTCCCTTTCTGCACGGCTACTAAGGGCCTAACCTGGAGGCAAGTTTTCACGTTGAGATTCCCTTTAGCTCTAGAGCTTGTCAGGCTGACCACCACTGCGACCATGGAAGCCCCTGGTTTAGACAGAGCAAACTCATTTTCTCCCCAGAAGCATTCTTACAGTGTTTACAGGCCTGTCAAGAGGAGGGAATGGCAGGCACTTTCAATGCAGCGTGAACGCTGCCTTCAAAATGGGAAAGCAAGGCTAGTTCCAGCAGGTCCCCTTTTCCAGGGGCACACTCAGCATGCACCCCTGTGGCTTCTAACAAGTCCGAGGAGACACAGGTTACCCTGTGTTTCCTTCCCTGACTCAACTTCTCGAAGTAGGGTGTTCTGCATCATGCGAACTGCCTCAACCAAGGAACGCCGTAAGCTGCTCCTCTGGGCCTGTGGCTATTCGAAAGCCTGCAGTGCCACAGGAAGAACAGGACTTCAACTGCAGTAAGAACGCAAGCTGACTTCCTCTAGGAGGCACGGTGACTTCAGGCAGGACGTCTTAGATGGAATGCGAAGACGAGGGTTACCCTGAGTGCAGCTCAGGCTAGGGCAACGCGTAAGACTTGCACGCCGTGTGGGACGTGCCAGAACGCTGTTCGTGAACGTGTGCGAGGGCTGAGGAAATGAAGTTGCTCCAAAAGAGAGGGCAGTGCGTTTCCCTACACCCGGCATGCACAGAGGGGCTGTAACGGGCTCCGGGTCTGGACGTTGCTTAGCTGACCCAGGTGAGCCTGGGGTACTCAAGTGTTCCTGCGGGAATAGGGTGCCCAGGTTACCGTCCTAGGTGTCCAGAAAACTGTGATGCCGTTCAAGGAACGCAGAGCAGAGGCCAGCGCCTCATGGAAACTGCTGCACGCCTCTGCTTCTGCACGGCAAATCAGGGCCTTACTTCCAGGCATGTGTTCATGCTGGGTGTGCCGGTAGCGATATAGCAGGGTAAGATGCTGACTTTCTCCTCGAGCAGACTGACTTCACGTACGAGGGCCTCGAAGACTCCAAGCACAGTGTTCTCTCATGGCAGCTCACACAAGGACCATGAGAAGTTTCCTGTGCACTTCGGACTCACCAGCAAAGTTGTCCTGTGGCCGTTCGAGGACTCTGGAAATGTAGCTCTCCTCAAGGAACGTACAGTGTGTTGCCCATCACTGGGCACGCACAGAGGGCCTCCGAGGGATGCACCAATGGGCCTCGAAGTTGCTCAGCCGGCCCACAGGGGTCTGGAGGTACTCAGTGAACTTGCAGGGAAAACGAGGCCTACCCGAGAGGCCTAGGAGTCCTCAGACGTGTACTTCCTTTAAAGTAAAGCATATAAGGGACTAAGAACTCATGGAAACAGCTGCATGCCTCCCTTTCTGCACGGCTACTAAGGGCCTAACCTGGAGGCAAGTTTTCACATTGAGATTCCCTTTAGCTCTAGAGCTTGTCAGGCTGACCACCACCGCGGGCATGGAAGACCCTGGTTTAGACAGAGCCAACTCATTTTCTCCCCAGAAGCATTCTTACAGTGTTTACAGGCCTGTCAAGAGGAGGGAATGGCAGGCACTTTCAATGCAGCGTGAACGCTGCCTTCAAAACGGGAAAGTAAGGCTAGTTCCAGAAGGTCCCCTTTTCCAGGGGCACACTCAGCATGCACCCCTGTGGCTTCTAAGAAGTCCGAGGAGACACAGGTTACCCTGTGTTTCCTTCCCTGACTCAACTTCTCGAAGTAGGGTGTTCTGCATCATGCGAACTGCCTCAACCAAGGAACGCCGTAAGCTGCTCCTCTGGGTCTGTGGCTATTCGAAAGCCTGCAGTGCCACAGGAAGAACAGGACTTCAACTGCAGTAAGAACGCAAGCTGACTTCCTCTAGGAGGCACGGTGACTTCAAGCAGGACGTCTTAGATGGAATGCGAAGACGAGGGTTACCCTGAGTGCAGCTCAGGCTAGGGCAACGCGTAAGACTTGCACGCCGTGTGGGACGTGCCAGAACGCTGTTCGTGAACGTGTGCGAGGGCTGAGGAAATGAAGCTGCTCCAAAAGAGAGGGCAGTGCGTTTCCCTACACCCGGCATGCACAGAGGGGCTGTAACGGGCTCCGGGTCTGGACGTTGCTTAGCTGACCCAGGTGAGCCTGGGGTACTCAAGTGTTCCTGCGGGAATAGGGTGCCCAGGCTAGCGTCCTAGGTGTCCAGAAAACTGTGCTGCCGTTCAAGGAACGCAGAGCAGAGGCCAGCGCCTCATGGAAACTGCTGCACGCCTCTGCTTCTGCACGGCAAATCAGGGCCTTACTTCCAGGCATGTGTTCATGCTGGGTGTGCCGGTAGCGATATAGCAGGGTAAGATGCTGACTTTCTCCTCGAGCAGAGTGACTTCACGTACGAGGGCCTCGAAGTACTCCAAGCACAGTGTTCTCTCATGGCAGCTCACACAAGGACCATGAGAAGTTTTCTGTGCACTTCGGACTCACCAGCAAAGTTGTCCTGAGGACGTTCGAGGACTCTGGAAATGTAGCTCTCCTCAAGGATCGTACAGTGTGTTGCCCATCACTGGGCACGCACAGAGGGCCTCCGAGGGATGCACCAATGGGCCTCGAAGTTGCTCAACCGGCCCACAGGGGTCTGGAGGTGCTCAGTGAACTTGCAGGAAAACGAGGCCTACCCGAGAGGCCTAGGAGTCCTCAGACGTGTACTTCCTTTAAAATAAAGCATATAAGGGACTAAGAACTCATGGAAACAGCTGCATGCCTCCCTTTCTGCACGGCTACTAAGGGCCTAACCTGGAGGCAAGTTTTTACGTTGAGATTCCCTTTAGCTCTAGAGCTTGTCAGGCTGACCACCATCGCGGCCATGGAAGCCCCTGGTTTAGACAGAGCAAACTCATTTTCTCCCCAGAAGCATTCTTACAGTGTTTACAGGCCTGTCAAGAGGAGGGAATGGCAGGCACTTTCAATGCAGCGTGAACGCTGCCTTCAAAACGGGAAAGCAAGGCTAGTTCCAGCAGGTCCCCTTTTCCAGGGGCACACTCAGCATGCACCCCTGTGGCTTCTAAGAAGTCCGAGGAGACACAGGTTACCCTGTGTTTCCTTCCCTAACTCAACTTCTCGAAGTAGGGTGTTCTGCATCATGCGAACTGCCTCAACCAAGGAACGCCGTAAGCTGCTCCTCTGGGTCTGTGGCTATTCGAAAGCCTGCAGTGCCACAGGAAGAACAGGACTTCAACTGCAGTAAGAACGCAAGCTGACTTCCTCTAGGAGGCACGGTGACTTCAAGCAGGACGTCTTAGATGGAATGCGAAGACGAGGGTTACCCTGAGTGCAGCTCAGGCTAGGGCAACGCGTAAGACTTGCACGCCGTGTGGGACGTGCCAGAACGCTGTTCGTGAACGTGTGCGAGGGCTGAGGAAATGAAGCTGCTCCAAAAGAGAGGGCAGTGCGTTTCCCTACACCCGGCATGCACAGAGGGGCTGTAACGGGCTCCGGGTCTGGACGTTGCTTAGCTGACCCAGGTGAGCCTGGGGTACTCAAGTGTTCCTGCGGGAATAGGGTGCCCAGGCTAGCGTCCTAGGTGTCCAGAAAACTGTGCTGCCGTTCAAGGAACGCAGAGCAGAGGCCAGCGCCTCATGGAAACTGCTGCACGCCTCTGCTTCTGCACGGCAAATCAGGGCCTTACTTCCAGGCATGTGTTCATGCTGGGTGTGCCGGTAGCGATATAGCAGGGTAAGATGCTGACTTTCTCCTCGAGCAGAGTGACTTCACGTACGAGGGCCTCGAAGTACTCCAAGCACAGTGTTCTCTCATGGCAGCTCACACAAGGACCATGAGAAGTTTTCTGTGCACTTCGGACTCACCAGCAAAGTTGTCCTGAGGACGTTCGAGGACTCTGGAAATGTAGCTCTCCTCAAGGATCGTACAGTGTGTTGCCCATCACTGGGCACGCACAGAGGGCCTCCGAGGGATGCACCAATGGGCCTCGAAGTTGCTCAACCGGCCCACAGGGGTCTGGAGGTGCTCAGTGAACCTGCAGGAAAACGAGGCCTACCCGAGAGGCCTAGGAGTCCTCAGACGTGTACTTCCTTTAAAATAAAGCATATAAGGGACTAAGAACTCATGGAAACAGCTGCATGCCTCCCTTTCTGCACGGCTACTAAGGGCCTAACCTGGAGGCAAGTTTTTACGTTGAGATTCCCTTTAGCTCTAGAGCTTGTCAGGCTGACCACCATCGCGGCCATGGAAGCCCCTGGTTTAGACAGAGCAAACTCATTTTCTCCCCAGAAGCATTCTTACAGTGTTTACAGGCCTGTCAAGAGGAGGGAATGGCAGGCACTTTCAATGCAGCGTGAACGCTGCCTTCAAAACGGGAAAGCAAGGCTAGTTCCAGCAGGTCCCCTTTTCCAGGGGCACACTCAGCATGCACCCCTGTGGCTTCTAACAAGTCCGAGGAGACACAGGTTACCCTGTGTTTCCTTCCCTGACTCAACTTCTCGAAGTAGGGTGTTCTGCATCATGCGAACTGCCTCAACCAAGGAACGCCGTAAGCTGCTCCTCTGGGCCTGTGGCTATTCGAAAGCCTGCAGTGCCACAGGAAGAACAGGACTTCAACTGCAGTAAGAACGCAAGCTGACTTCCTCTAGGAGGCACGGTGACTTCAGGCAGGACGTCTTAGATGGAATGCGAAGACGAGGGTTACCCTGAGTGCAGCTCAGGCTAGGGCAACGCGTAAGACTTGCACGCCGTGTGGGACGTGCCAGAACGCTGTTCGTGAACGTGTGCGAGGGCTGAGGAAATGAAGCTGCTCCAAAAGAGAGGGCAGTGCGTTTCCCTACACCCGGCATGCACAGAGGGGCTGTAACGGGCTCCGGGTCTGGACGTTGCTTAGCTGACCCAGGTGAGCCTGGGGTACTCAAGTGTTCCTGCGGGAATAGGGTGCCCAGGCTAGCGTCCTAGGTGTCCAGAAAACTGTGCTGCCGTTCAAGGAACGCAGAGCAGAGGCCAGCGCCTCATGGAAACTGCAGCACGCCTCTGCTTCTGCACGGCAAATCAGGGCCTTACTTCCAGGCATGTGTTCATGCTGGGTGTGCCGGTAGCGATATAGCAGGGTAAGATGCTGACTTTCTCCTCGAGCAGAGTGACTTCACGTACGAGGGCCTCGAAGTACTCCAAGCACAGTGTTCTCTCATGGCAGCTCACACAAGGACCATGAGAAGTTTCCTGTGCACTTCGGACTCACCAGCAATGTTGTCCTGAGGCCGTTCGAGGACTCTGGAAATGTAGCTCTCCTCAAGGAACGTACAGTGTGTTGCCCATCACTGGGCACGCACAGAGGGCCTCCGAGGGATGCACCAATGGGCCTCGAAGTTGCTCAGCCGGCCCACAGGGGTCTGGAGGTGCTCAGTGAACTTGCAGGGAAAACGAGGTCTACCCGAGAGGCCTAGGAGTCCTCAGACGTGTACTTCCTTTAAAGTAAAGCATATATAGGACTAAGAACTCATGGAAACAGCTGCATGCCTCCCTTTCTGCACGGCTACTAAGGGCCTAACCTGGAGGCAAGTTTTCACATTGAGATTCCCTTTAGCTCTAGAGCTTGTCAGGCTGACCTCCACCGCGGCCATGGAAGCCCCTGGTTTAGACAGAGCCAACTCATTTTCTCCCCAGAAGCATTCTTACAGTGTTTACAGGCCTGTCAAGAGGAGGGAATGGCAGGCAGTTTCAATGCAGCGTGAACGCTGCCTTCAAAACGGGAAAGCATGGCTAGTTCCAGCAGGTCCCCTTTTCCAGGGGCACACTCAGCATGCACCCCTGTGGCTTCTAAGAAGTCCGAGGAGACACAGGTTACCCTGTGTTTCCTTCCCTGACTCAACTTCTCGAAGTAGGGTGTTCTGCATCATGCGAACTGCCTCAACCAAGGAACGCCGTAAGCTGCTCCTCTGGGCCTGTGGCTATTCGAAAGCCTGCAGTGCCACAGGAAGAACAGGACTTCAACTGCAGTAAGAACGCAAGCTGACTTCCTCTAGGAGGCACGGTGACTTCAGGCAGGACGTCTTAGATGGAATGCGAAGACGAGGGTTACCCTGAGTGCAGCTCAGGCTAGGGCAACGCGTAAGACTTGCACGCCGTGTGGGACGTGCCAGAACGCTGTTCGTGAACGTGTGCGAGGGCTGAGGAAATGAAGCTGCTCCAAAAGAGAGGGCAGTGCGTTTCCCTACACCCGGCATGCACAGAGGGGCTGTAACGGGCTCCGGGTCTGGACGTTGCTTAGCTGACCCAGGTGAGCCTGGGGTACTCAAGTGTTCCTGCGGGAATAGGGTGCCCAGGCTAGCGTCCTAGGTGTCCAGAAAACTGTGCTGCCGTTCAAGGAACGCAGAGCAGAGGCCAGCGCCTCATGGAAACTGCTGCACGCCTCTGCTTCTGCACGGCAAATCAGGGCCTTACTTCCAGGCATGTGTTCATGCTGGGTGTGCCGGTAGCGATATAGCAGGGTAAGATGCTGACTTTCTCCTCGAGCAGAGTGACTTCACGTACGAGGGCCTCGAAGTACTCCAAGCACAGTGTTCTCTCATGGCAGCTCACACAAGGACCATGAGAAGTTTCCTGTGCACTTCGGACTCACCAGCAATGTTGTCCTGATGCCGTTCGAGGACTCTGGAAATGTAGCTCTCCTCAAGGAACGTACAGTGTGTTGCCCATCACTGGGCACGCACAGAGGGCCTCCGAGGGATGCACCAATGGGCCTCGAAGTTGCTCAGCCGGCCCACAGGGGTCTGGAGGTGCTCAGTGAACTTGCAGGGAAAACGAGGCCTACCCGAGAGGCCTAGGAGTCCTCAGACGTGTACTTCCTTTAAAGTAAAGCATATATAGGACTAAGAACTCATGGAAACAGCTGCATGCCTCCCTTTCTGCACGGCTACTAAGGGCCTAACCTGGAGGCAAGTTTTCACATTGAGATTCCCTTTAGCTCTAGAGCTTGTCAGGCTGACCACCACCGCGGCCATGGAAGCGCCTGGTTTAGACAGAGCCAACTCATTTTCTCCCCAGAAGCATTCTTACAGTGTTTACAGGCCTGTCAAGAGGAGGGAATGGCAGGCACTTTCAATGCAGCGTGAACGCTGCCTTCAAAACGGGAAAGCAAGGCTAGTTCCAGCAGGTCCCCTTTTCCAGGGGCACACTCAGCATGCACCCCTGTGGCTTCTAAGAAGTCCGAGGAGACACAGGTTACCCTGTGTTTCCTTCCCTGACTCAACTTCTCGAAGTAGGGTGTTCTGCATCGTGCGAACTGCCTCAACCAAGGTACGCCGTAAGCTGCTCCTCTGGGCCTGTGGCTATTCGAAAGCCTGCAGTGCCACAGGAAGAACAGGACTTCAACTGCAGTAAGAACGCAAGCTGACTTCCTCTAGGAGGCACGGTGACTTCAGGCAGGACGTCTTAGATGGAATGCGAAGACGAGGGTTACCCTGAGTGCAGCTCAGGCTAGGGCAACGCGTAAGACTTGCACGCCGTGTGGGACGTGCCAGAACGCTGTTCGTGAACGTGTGCGAGGGCTGAGGAAATGAAGCTGCTCCCAAAGAGAGGGCAGTGCGTTTCCCTACACCCGGCATGCACAGAGGGGCTGTAACGGGCTCCGGGTCTGGACGTTGCTTAGCTGACCCAGGTGAGCCTGGGGTACTCAAGTGTTCCTGCGGGAATAGGGTGCCCAGGCTACCGTCCTAGGTGTCCAGAAAACTGTGCTGCCGTTCAAGGAACGCAGAGCAGAGGCCAGCGCCTCATGGAAACTGCTGCACGCCTCTGCTTCTGCACGGCAAATCAGGGCCTTACTTCCAGGCATGTGTTCATGCTGGGTGTGCCGGTAGCGATATAGCAGGGTAAGATGCTGACTTTCTCCTCGAGCAGAGTGACTTCACGTACGAGGGCCTCGAAGTACTCCAAGCACAGTGTTCTCTCATGGCAGCTCACACAAGGACCATGAGAAGTTTCCTGTGCACTTCGGACTCACCAGCAATGTTGTCCTGATGCCGTTCGAGGACTCTGGAAATGTAGCTCTCCTCAAGGAACGTACAGTGTGTTGCCCATCACTGGGCACGCACAGAGGGCCTCCGAGGGATGCACCAATGGGCCTCGAAGTTGCTCAGCCGGCCCACAGGGGTCTGGAGGTGCTCAGTGAACTTGCAGGGAAAACGAGGCCTACCCGAGAGGCCTAGGAGTCCTCAGACGTGTACTTCCTTTAAAGTAAAGCATATATAGGACTAAGAACTCATGGAAACAGCTGCATGCCTCCCTTTCTGCACGGCTACTAAGGGCCTAACCTGGAGGCAAGTTTTCACATTGAGATTCCCTTTAGCTCTAGAGCTTGTCAGGCTGACCACCACCGCGGCCATGGAAGCCCCTGGTTTAGACAGAGCCAACTCATTTTCTCCCCAGAAGCATTCTTACAGTGTTTACAGGCCTGTCAAGAGGAGGGAATGGCAGGCACTTTCAATGCAGCGTGAACGCTGCCTTCAAAATGGGAAAGCAAGGCTAGTTCCAGCAGGTCCCCTTTTCCAGGGGCACCCTCAGCATGCACCCCTGTGGCTTCTAACAAGTCCGAGGAGACACAGGTTACCCTGTGTTTCCTTCCCTGACTCAACTTCTCGAAGTAGGGTGTTCTGCATCATGCGAACTGCCTCAACCAAGGAACGCCGTAAGCTGCTCCTCTGGGCCTGTGGCTATTCGAAAGCCTGCAGTGCCACAGGAAGAACAGGACTTCAACTGCAGTAAGAACGCAAGCTGACTTCCTCTAGGAGGCACGGTGACTTCAGGCAGGACGTCTTAGATGGAATGCGAAGACGAGGGTTACCCTGAGTGCAGCTCAGGCTAGGGCAACGCGTAAGACTTGCACGCCGTGTGGGACGTGCCAGAACGCTGTTCGTGAACGTGTGCGAGGGCTGAGGAAATGAAGCTGCTCCAAAAGAGAGGGCAGTGCGTTTCCCTACACCCGGCATGCACAGAGGGGCTGTAACGGGCTCCGGGTCTGGACGTTGCTTAGCTGACCCAGGTGAGCCTGGGGTACTCAAGTGTTCCTGCGGGAATAGGGTGCCCAGGCTAGCGTCCTAGGTGTCCAGAAAACTGTGCTGCAGTTCAAGGAACGCAGAGCAGAGGCCAGCGCCTCATGGAAACTGCTGCACGCCTCTGCTTCTGCACGGCAAATCAGGGCCTTACTTCCAGGCATGTCTTCATGCTGGGTGTGCCGGTAGCGATATAGCAGGGTAAGATGCTGACTTTCTCCTCGAGCAGAGTGACTTCACGTACGAGGGCCTCGAAGTACTCCAAGCACAGTGTTCTCTCATGGCAGCTCACACAAGGACCATGAGAAGTTTCCTGTGCACTTCGGACTCACCAGCAAAGTTGTCCTGTGGCCGTTCGAGGACTCTGGAAATGTAGCTCTCCTCAAGGAACGTACAGTGTGTTGCCCATCACTGGGCACGCACAGAGGGCCTCCGAGGGATGCACCAATGGGCCTCGAAGTTGCTCAGCCGGCCCACAGGGGTCTGGAGGTACTCAGTGAACTTGCAGGGAAAACGAGGCCTACCCGAGAGTCCTAGGAGTCCTCAGACGTGTACTTCCTTTAAAGTAAAGCATATAAGGGACTAAGAACTCATGGAAACAGCTGCATGCCTCCCTTTCTGCACGGCTACTAAGGGCCTAACCTGGAGGCAAGTTTTCACGTTGAGATTCCCTTTAGCTCTAGAGCTTGTCAGGCTGACCACCACCGCGGCCATGGAAGCCCCTGGTTTAGACAGAGCAAACTCATTTTCTCCCCAGAAGCATTCTTACAGTGTTTACAGGCCTGTCAAGAGGAGGGAATGGCAGGCACTTTCAATGCAGCGTGAACGCTGCCTTCAAAACGGGAAAGCAAGGCTAGTTCCAGCAGGTCCCCTTTTCCAGGGGCACACTCAGCATGCACCCCTGTGGCTTCTAAGAAGTCCGAGGAGACACAGGTTACCCTGTGTTTCCTTCCCTGACTGAACTTCTCGAAGTAGGGTGTTCTGCATCGTGCGAACTGCCTCAACCAAGGTACGCCGTAAGCTGCTCTTCTGGGACTGTGGCTATTCGAAAGCCTGCAGTGCCACAGGAAGAACAGGACTTCAACTGCAGTAAGAACGCAAGCTGACTTCCTCTAGGAGGCACGGTGACTTCAGGCAGGACGTCTTAGATGGAATGCGAAGACGAGGGTTACCCTGAGTGCAGCTCAGGCTAGGGCAACGCGTAAGACTTGCACACCGTGTGGGACGTGCCAGAACGGTGTTCGTGAACGTGTGCGAGGGCTGAGGAAATGAAGCTGCTCCAAAAGAGAGGGCAGTGCGTTTCCCTACACGTGGCATGCACAGAGGGGCTGTAACGGGCTCCGGGTCTGGTCGTTGCTTATCTGACCCAGGTGAGCCTGGGGTACTCAAGTGTTCCTGCGGGAATAGGGTGCCCAGGCTATCGTCCTAGGTGTCCAGAAAACTGTGCTGCCGTTCAAGGAAGGCAGAGCAGAGGCCAGCGCCTCATGGAAACTGCTGCACGCCTCTGCTTCTGCACGGCAAATCAGGGCCTTACTTCCAGGCATGTGTTCATGCTGGGTGTGCCGGTAGCGATATAGCAGGGTAAGATGCTGACTTTCTCCTCGAGCAGAGTGACTTCACGTACGAGGGCCTCGAAGTACTCCAAGCACAGTGTTCTCTCATGGCAGCTCACACAAGGACCATGAGAAGTTTCCTGTGCACTTCGGACTCACCAGCAATGTTGTCCTGAGGCCGTTCGAGGACTCTGGAAATGTAGCTCTCCTCAAGGAACGTACAGTGTGTTGCCCATCACTGGGCACGCACAGAGGGCCTCCGAGGGATACACCAATGGGCCTCGAAGTTGCTCAGCCGGCCCACAGGGGTCTGGAGGTGCTCAGTGAACTTGCAGGGAAAACGAGGCCTACCCGAGAGGCCTAGGAGTCCTCAGACGTGTACTTCCTTTAAAGTAAAGCATATAAGGGACTAAGAACTCATGGAAACAGCTGCATGCCTCCCTTTCTGCACGGCTACTAAGGGCCTAACCTGGAGGCAAGTTTTCACGTTGAGATTCCCTTTAGCTCTAGAGCTTGTCAGGCTGACCACCACCGCGGCCATGGAAGCCCCTGGTTTAGACAGAGCAAACTCATTTTCTCCCCAGAAGCATTCTTTCAGTGTTTACAGGCCTGTCAAGAGGAGGGAATGGCAGGCACTTTCAATGCAGCGTGAACGCTGCCTTCAAAATGGGAAAGCAAGGCTAGTTCCAACAGGTACCCTTTTCCAGGGGCACACTCAGCATGCACCCCTGTGGCCTCTAAGAAGTCCGAGGAGACACAGGTTACCCTGTGTTTCCTTCCCTGACTCAACTTCTCGAAGTAGGGTGTTCTGCATCATGCGAACTGCCTCAACCAAGGAACGCCGTAAGCTGCTCCTCTGGGCCTGTGGCTATTCGAAAGCCTGCAGTGCCACAGGAAGAACAGGACTTCAACTGCAGTAAGAACGCAAGCTGACTTCCTCTAGGAGGCACGGTGACTTCAGGCAGGACGTCTTAGATGGAATGCGAAGACGAGGGTTACCCTGAGTGCAGCTCAGGCTAGGGCAACGCGTAAGACTTGCACGCCGTGTGGGACGTGCCAGAACGCTGTTCGTGAACGTGTGCGAGGGCTGAGGAAATGAAGCTGCTCCAAAAGAGAGGGCAGTGCGTTTCCCTACACCCGGCATGCACAGAGGGGCTGTAACGGGCTCCGGGTCTGGACGTTGCTTAGCTGACCCAGGTGAGCCTGGGGTACTCAAGTGTTCCTGCGGGAATAGGGTGCGCAGGCTAGCGTCCTAGGTGTCCAGAAAACTGTGCTGCAGTTCAAGGAACGCAGAGCAGAGGCCAGCGCCTCATGGAAACTGCTGCACGCCTCTGCTTCTGCACGGCAAATCAGGGCCTTACTTCCAGGCATGTGTTCATGCTGGGTGTGCCGGTAGCGATATAGCAGGGTAAGATGCTGACTTTCTCCTCGAGCAGAGTGACTTCACGTACGAGGGCCTCGAAGTACTCCAAGCACAGTGTTCTCTCATGGCAGCTCACACAAGGACCATGAGAAGTTTCCTGTGCACTTCGGACTCACCAGCAATGTTGTCCTGAGGCCGTTCGAGGACTCTGGAAATGTAGCTCTCCTCAAGGAACGTACAGTGTGTTGCCCATCACTGGGCACGCACAGAGGGCCTCCGAGGGATGCACCAATGGGCCTCGAAGTTGCTCAGCCGGCCCACAGGCGTCTGGAGGTGCTCAGTGAACTTGCAGGAAAACGAGGCCTACCCGAGAGGCCTAGGAGTCCTCAGACGTGTTCTTCCTTTAAAGTAAAGCATATAAGGGACAAAGAACTCATGGAAACAGCTGCATGCCTCCCTTTCTGCACGGCTACTAAGGGCCTAACCTGGAGGCAAGTTTTCACATTGAGATTCCCTTTAGCTCTAGAGCTTGTCAGGCTGACCTCCACCGCGGCCATGGAAGCCCCTGGTTTAGACAGAGCCAACTCATTTTCTCCCCAGAAGCATTCTTACAGTGTTTACAGGCCTGTCAAGAGGAGGGAATGGCAGGCAGTTTCAATGCAGCGTGAACGCTGCCTTCAAAACGGGAAAGCATGGCTAGTTCCAGCAGGTCCCCTTTTCCAGGGGCACACTCAGCATGCACCCCTGTGGCTTCTAAGAAGTCCGAGGAGACACAGGTTACCCTGTGTTTCCTTCCCTGACTCAACTTCTCGAAGTAGGGTGTTCTGCATCATGCGAACTGCCTCAACCAAGGAACGCCGTAAGCTGCTCCTCTGGGCCTGTGGCTATTCGAAAGCCTGCAGTGCCACAGGAAGAACAGGACTTCAACTGCAGTAAGAACGCAAGCTGACTTCCTCTAGGAGGCACGGTGACTTCAGGCAGGACGTCTTAGATGGAATGCGAAGACGAGGGTTACCCTGAGTGCAGCTCAGGCTAGGGCAACGCGTAAGACTTGCACGCCGTGTGGGACGTGCCAGAACGCTGTTCGTGAACGTGTGCGAGGGCTGAGGAAATGAAGCTGCTCCAAAAGAGAGGGCAGTGCGTTTCCCTACACCCGGCATGCACAGAGGGGCTGTAACGGGCTCCGGGTCTGGACGTTGCTTAGCTGACCCAGGTGAGCCTGGGGTACTCAAGTGTTCCTGCGGGAATAGGGTGCCCAGGCTAGCGTCCTAGGTGTCCAGAAAACTGTGCTGCCGTTCAAGGAACGCAGAGCAGAGGCCAGCGCCTCATGGAAACTGCTGCACGCCTCTGCTTCTGAACGGCAAATCAGGGCCTTACTTCCAGGCATGTGTTCATGCTGGGTGTGCCGGTAGCGATATAGCAGGGTAAGATGCTGACTTTCTCCTCGAGCAGAGTGACTTCACGTACGAGGGCCTCGAAGTACTCCAAGCACAGTGTTCTCTCATGGCAGCTCACACAAGGACCATGAGAAGTTTCCTGTGCACTTCGGACTCACCAGCAATGTTGTCCTGATGCCGTTCGAGGACTCTGGAAATGTAGCTCTCCTCAAGGAACGTACAGTGTGTTGCCCATCACTGGGCACGCACAGAGGGCCTCCGAGGGATGCACCAATGGGCCTCGAAGTTGCTCAGCCGGCCCACAGGGGTCTGGAGGTGCTCAGTGAACTTGCAGGGAAAACGAGGCCTACCCGAGAGGCCTAGGAGTCCTCAGACGTGTACTTCCTTTAAAGTAAAGCATATATAGGACTAAGAACTCATGGAAACAGCTGCATGCCTCCCTTTCTGCACGGCTACTAAGGGCCTAACCTGGAGGCAAGTTTTCACATTGAGATTCCCTTTAGCTCTAGAGCTTGTCAGGCTGACCACCACCGCGGCCATGGAAGCGCCTGGTTTAGACAGAGCCAACTCATTTTCTCCCCAGAAGCATTCTTACAGTGTTTACAGGCCTGTCAAGAGGAGGGAATGGCAGGCACTTTCAATGCAGCGTGAACGCTGCCTTCAAAACGGGAAAGCAAGGCTAGTTCCAGCAGGTCCCCTTTTCCAGGGGCACACTCAGCATGCACCCCTGTGGCTTCTAAGAAGTCCGAGGAGACACAGGTTACCCTGTGTTTCCTTCCCTGACTCAACTTCTCGAAGTAGGGTGTTCTGCATCGTGCGAACTGCCTCAACCAAGGTACGCCGTAAGCTGCTCCTCTGGGCCTGTGGCTATTCGAAAGCCTGCAGTGCCACAGGAAGAACAGGACTTCAACTGCAGTAAGAACGCAAGCTGACTTCCTCTAGGAGGCACGGTGACTTCAGGCAGGACGTCTTAGATGGAATGCGAAGACGAGGGTTACCCTGAGTGCAGCTCAGGCTAGGGCAACGCGTAAGACTTGCACGCCGTGTGGGACGTGCCAGAACGCTGTTCGTGAACGTGTGCGAGGGCTGAGGAAATGAAGCTGCTCCCAAAGAGAGGGCAGTGCGTTTCCCTACACCCGGCATGCACAGAGGGGCTGTAACGGGCTCCGGGTCTGGACGTTGCTTAGCTGACCCAGGTGAGCCTGGGGTACTCAAGTGTTCCTGCGGGAATAGGGTGCCCAGGCTACCGTCCTAGGTGTCCAGAAAACTGTGCTGCCGTTCAAGGAACGCAGAGCAGAGGCCAGCGCCTCATGGAAACTGCTGCACGCCTCTGCTTCTGCACGGCAAATCAGGGCCTTACTTCCAGGCATGTGTTCATGCTGGGTGTGCCGGTAGCGATATAGCAGGGTAAGATGCTGACTTTCTCCTCGAGCAGAGTGACTTCACGTACGAGGGCCTCGAAGTACTCCAAGCACAGTGTTCTCTCATGGCAGCTCACACAAGGACCATGAGAAGTTTCCTGTGCACTTCGGACTCACCAGCAATGTTGTCCTGATGCCGTTCGAGGACTCTGGAAATGTAGCTCTCCTCAAGGAACGTACAGTGTGTTGCCCATCACTGGGCACGCACAGAGGGCCTCCGAGGGATGCACCAATGGGCCTCGAAGTTGCTCAGCCGGCCCACAGGGGTCTGGAGGTGCTCAGTGAACTTGCAGGGAAAACGAGGCCTACCCGAGAGGCCTAGGAGTCCTCAGACGTGTACTTCCTTTAAAGTAAAGCATATATAGGACTAAGAACTCATGGAAACAGCTGCATGCCTCCCTTTCTGCACGGCTACTAAGGGCCTAACCTGGAGGCAAGTTTTCACATTGAGATTCCCTTTAGCTCTAGAGCTTGTCAGGCTGACCACCACCGCGGCCATGGAAGCCCCTGGTTTAGACAGAGCCAACTCATTTTCTCCCCAGAAGCATTCTTACAGTGTTTACAGGCCTGTCAAGAGGAGGGAATGGCAGGCACTTTCAATGCAGCGTGAACGCTGCCTTCAAAATGGGAAAGCAAGGCTAGTTCCAGCAGGTCCCCTTTTCCAGGGGCACCCTCAGCATGCACCCCTGTGGCTTCTAACAAGTCCGAGGAGACACAGGTTACCCTGTGTTTCCTTCCCTGACTCAACTTCTCGAAGTAGGGTGTTCTGCATCATGCGAACTGCCTCAACCAAGGAACGCCGTAAGCTGCTCCTCTGGGCCTGTGGCTATTCGAAAGCCTGCAGTGCCACAGGAAGAACAGGACTTCAACTGCAGTAAGAACGCAAGCTGACTTCCTCTAGGAGGCACGGTGACTTCAGGCAGGACGTCTTAGATGGAATGCGAAGACGAGGGTTACCCTGAGTGCAGCTCAGGCTAGGGCAACGCGTAAGACTTGCACGCCGTGTGGGACGTGCCAGAACGCTGTTCGTGAACGTGTGCGAGGGCTGAGGAAATGAAGCTGCTCCAAAAGAGAGGGCAGTGCGTTTCCCTACACCCGGCATGCACAGAGGGGCTGTAACGGGCTCCGGGTCTGGACGTTGCTTAGCTGACCCAGGTGAGCCTGGGGTACTCAAGTGTTCCTGCGGGAATAGGGTGCCCAGGCTAGCGTCCTAGGTGTCCAGAAAACTGTGCTGCAGTTCAAGGAACGCAGAGCAGAGGCCAGCGCCTCATGGAAACTGCTGCACGCCTCTGCTTCTGCACGGCAAATCAGGGCCTTACTTCCAGGCATGTCTTCATGCTGGGTGTGCCGGTAGCGATATAGCAGGGTAAGATGCTGACTTTCTCCTCGAGCAGAGTGACTTCACGTACGAGGGCCTCGAAGTACTCCAAGCACAGTGTTCTCTCATGGCAGCTCACACAAGGACCATGAGAAGTTTCCTGTGCACTTCGGACTCACCAGCAAAGTTGTCCTGTGGCCGTTCGAGGACTCTGGAAATGTAGCTCTCCTCAAGGAACGTACAGTGTGTTGCCCATCACTGGGCACGCACAGAGGGCCTCCGAGGGATGCACCAATGGGCCTCGAAGTTGCTCAGCCGGCCCACAGGGGTCTGGAGGTACTCAGTGAACTTGCAGGGAAAACGAGGCCTACCCGAGAGTCCTAGGAGTCCTCAGACGTGTACTTCCTTTAAAGTAAAGCATATAAGGGACTAAGAACTCATGGAAACAGCTGCATGCCTCCCTTTCTGCACGGCTACTAAGGGCCTAACCTGGAGGCAAGTTTTCACGTTGAGATTCCCTTTAGCTCTAGAGCTTGTCAGGCTGACCACCACCGCGGCCATGGAAGCCCCTGGTTTAGACAGAGCAAACTCATTTTCTCCCCAGAAGCATTCTTACAGTGTTTACAGGCCTGTCAAGAGGAGGGAATGGCAGGCACTTTCAATGCAGCGTGAACGCTGCCTTCAAAACGGGAAAGCAAGGCTAGTTCCAGCAGGTCCCCTTTTCCAGGGGCACACTCAGCATGCACCCCTGTGGCTTCTAAGAAGTCCGAGGAGACACAGGTTACCCTGTGTTTCCTTCCCTGACTGAACTTCTCGAAGTAGGGTGTTCTGCATCGTGCGAACTGCCTCAACCAAGGTACGCCGTAAGCTGCTCTTCTGGGACTGTGGCTATTCGAAAGCCTGCAGTGCCACAGGAAGAACAGGACTTCAACTGCAGTAAGAACGCAAGCTGACTTCCTCTAGGAGGCACGGTGACTTCAGGCAGGACGTCTTAGATGGAATGCGAAGACGAGGGTTACCCTGAGTGCAGCTCAGGCTAGGGCAACGCGTAAGACTTGCACACCGTGTGGGACGTGCCAGAACGGTGTTCGTGAACGTGTGCGAGGGCTGAGGAAATGAAGCTGCTCCAAAAGAGAGGGCAGTGCGTTTCCCTACACGTGGCATGCACAGAGGGGCTGTAACGGGCTCCGGGTCTGGTCGTTGCTTATCTGACCCAGGTGAGCCTGGGGTACTCAAGTGTTCCTGCGGGAATAGGGTGCCCAGGCTATCGTCCTAGGTGTCCAGAAAACTGTGCTGCCGTTCAAGGAAGGCAGAGCAGAGGCCAGCGCCTCATGGAAACTGCTGCACGCCTCTGCTTCTGCACGGCAAATCAGGGCCTTACTTCCAGGCATGTGTTCATGCTGGGTGTGCCGGTAGCGATATAGCAGGGTAAGATGCTGACTTTCTCCTCGAGCAGAGTGACTTCACGTACGAGGGCCTCGAAGTACTCCAAGCACAGTGTTCTCTCATGGCAGCTCACACAAGGACCATGAGAAGTTTCCTGTGCACTTCGGACTCACCAGCAATGTTGTCCTGAGGCCGTTCGAGGACTCTGGAAATGTAGCTCTCCTCAAGGAACGTACAGTGTGTTGCCCATCACTGGGCACGCACAGAGGGCCTCCGAGGGATACACCAATGGGCCTCGAAGTTGCTCAGCCGGCCCACAGGGGTCTGGAGGTGCTCAGTGAACTTGCAGGGAAAACGAGGCCTACCCGAGAGGCCTAGGAGTCCTCAGACGTGTACTTCCTTTAAAGTAAAGCATATAAGGGACTAAGAACTCATGGAAACAGCTGCATGCCTCCCTTTCTGCACGGCTACTAAGGGCCTAACCTGGAGGCAAGTTTTCACGTTGAGATTCCCTTTAGCTCTAGAGCTTGTCAGGCTGACCACCACCGCGGCCATGGAAGCCCCTGGTTTAGACAGAGCAAACTCATTTTCTCCCCAGAAGCATTCTTTCAGTGTTTACAGGCCTGTCAAGAGGAGGGAATGGCAGGCACTTTCAATGCAGCGTGAACGCTGCCTTCAAAATGGGAAAGCAAGGCTAGTTCCAACAGGTACCCTTTTCCAGGGGCACACTCAGCATGCACCCCTGTGGCCTCTAAGAAGTCCGAGGAGACACAGGTTACCCTGTGTTTCCTTCCCTGACTCAACTTCTCGAAGTAGGGTGTTCTGCATCATGCGAACTGCCTCAACCAAGGAACGCCGTAAGCTGCTCCTCTGGGCCTGTGGCTATTCGAAAGCCTGCAGTGCCACAGGAAGAACAGGACTTCAACTGCAGTAAGAACGCAAGCTGACTTCCTCTAGGAGGCACGGTGACTTCAGGCAGGACGTCTTAGATGGAATGCGAAGACGAGGGTTACCCTGAGTGCAGCTCAGGCTAGGGCAACGCGTAAGACTTGCACGCCGTGTGGGACGTGCCAGAACGCTGTTCGTGAACGTGTGCGAGGGCTGAGGAAATGAAGCTGCTCCAAAAGAGAGGGCAGTGCGTTTCCCTACACCCGGCATGCACAGAGGGGCTGTAACGGGCTCCGGGTCTGGACGTTGCTTAGCTGACCCAGGTGAGCCTGGGGTACTCAAGTGTTCCTGCGGGAATAGGGTGCGCAGGCTAGCGTCCTAGGTGTCCAGAAAACTGTGCTGCAGTTCAAGGAACGCAGAGCAGAGGCCAGCGCCTCATGGAAACTGCTGCACGCCTCTGCTTCTGCACGGCAAATCAGGGCCTTACTTCCAGGCATGTGTTCATGCTGGGTGTGCCGGTAGCGATATAGCAGGGTAAGATGCTGACTTTCTCCTCGAGCAGAGTGACTTCACGTACGAGGGCCTCGAAGTACTCCAAGCACAGTGTTCTCTCATGGCAGCTCACACAAGGACCATGAGAAGTTTCCTGTGCACTTCGGACTCACCAGCAATGTTGTCCTGAGGCCGTTCGAGGACTCTGGAAATGTAGCTCTCCTCAAGGAACGTACAGTGTGTTGCCCATCACTGGGCACGCACAGAGGGCCTCCGAGGGATGCACCAATGGGCCTCGAAGTTGCTCAGCCGGCCCACAGGCGTCTGGAGGTGCTCAGTGAACTTGCAGGAAAACGAGGCCTACCCGAGAGGCCTAGGAGTCCTCAGACGTGTTCTTCCTTTAAAGTAAAGCATATAAGGGACAAAGAACTCATGGAAACAGCTGCATGCCTCCCTTTCTGCACGGCTACTAAGGGCCTAACCTGGAGGCAAGTTTTCACGTTGAGATTCCCTTTAGCTCTAGAGCTTGTCAGGCTGACCTCCACCGCGGCCATGGAAGCCCCTGGTTTAGACAGAGCAAACTCATTTTCTCCCCAGAAGCATTCTTACAGTGTTTACAGGCCTGTCAAGAGGAGGGAATGGCAGGCACTTTCAATGCAGCGTGAACGCTGCCTTCAAAATGGGAAAGCAAGGCTAGTTCCAGCAGGTCCCCTTTTCCAAGGGCACACTCAGCATGCACCCCTCTGGCTTCTAAGAAGTCCGAGGAGACACAGGTTACCCTGTGTTTCCTTCCCTGACTCAACTTCTCGATGTAGGCTGTTCTGCATCATGCGAACTGCCTCAACCAAGGAACGCCGTAAGCTGCTCCTCTGGGCCTGTGGCTATTCGAAAGCCTGCAGTGCCACAGGAAGAACAGGACTTCAACTGCAGTAAGCACGCAAGCTGACTTCCTCTAGGAGGCACGGTGACTTCAGGCAGGACGTCTTAGATGGAATGCGAAGACGAGGGTTACCCTGAGTGCAGCTCAGGCTAGGGCAACGCGTAAGACTTGCACGCCGTGTGGGACGTGCCAGAACGCTGTTCGTGAACGTGTGCGAGGGCTGAGGAAATGAAGCTGCTCCAAAAGAGAGGGCAGTGCGTTTCCCTACACCCGGCATGCACAGAGGGGCTGTAACGGGCTCCGGGTCTGGACGTTGCTTAACTGACCCAGGTGAGCCTGGGGTACTCAAGTGTTCCTGC
This sequence comes from Delphinapterus leucas, assembly GCF_059928025.1. Classification (NCBI taxonomy): domain Eukaryota; kingdom Metazoa; phylum Chordata; class Mammalia; order Artiodactyla; family Monodontidae; genus Delphinapterus; species Delphinapterus leucas. Next base: position 112,551,242 of record NC_143137.1, on the reverse strand, counting down.
GGGAATAGGGTGCCCAGGCTAGCGTCCTAGGTGTCCAGAAAACTGTGCTGCCGTTCAAGGAACGCAGAGCAGAGGCCAGCGCCTCATGGAAACTGCTGCACGCCTCTGCTTCTGCACGGCAAATCAGGGCCTTACTTCCAGGCATGTGTTCATGCTGGGTGTGCCGGTAGCGATATAGCAGGGTAAGATGCTGACTTTCTCCTCGAGCAGAGTGACTTCACGTACGAGGGCCTCGAAGTACTCCAAGCACAGTGTTCTCTCATGGCAGCTCACACAAGGACCATGAGAAGTTTCCTGTGCACTTCGGACTCACCAGCAATGTTGTCCTGAGGCCGTTCGAGGACTCTGGAAATGTAGCTCTCCTCAAGGAACGTACAGTGTGTTGCCCATCACTGGGCACGCACAGAGGGCCTCCGAGGGATGCACCAATGGGCCTCGAACTTGCTCAGCCGGCCCACAGGGGTCTGGAGGTGCTCAGTGAACTTGCAGGGAAAACGAGGCCTACCCGAGAGGCCTAGGAGTCCTCAGACGTGTACTTCCTTTAAAGTAAAGCATATAAGGGACTAAGAACTCATGGAAACAGCTGCATGCCTCCCTTTCTGCACGGCTACTAAGGGCCTAACCTGGAGGCAAGTTTTCACATTGAGATTCCCTTTAGCTCTAGAGCTTGTCAGGCTGACCACCACCGCGGCCATGGCAGCCCCTGGTTTAGACAGAGCAAACTCATTTTCTCCCCAGAAGCATTCTTACAGTGTTTACAGGCCTGTCAAGAGGAGGGAATGGCAGGCACTTTCAATGCAGCGTGAACGCTGCCTTCAAAACGGGAAAGCAAGGCTAGTTCCAGCAGGTCCCCTTTTCCAGGGGCACACTCAGCATGCACCCCTGTGGCTTCTAAGAAGTCCGAGGAGACACAGGTTACCCTGTGTTTCCTTCCCTGACTCAACTTCTCGAGGAAGGGTTTTCTGCATCATGCGAACTGCCTCAACCAAGGAACGCCGTAAGCTGCTCCTCTGGGCCTGTGGCTATTCGAAAGCCTGCAGTGCCACAGGAAGAACAGGACTTCAACTGCAGTAAAAAAGCAAGCTGTCTTCCTCTAGGAGGCACGGTGACTTCAGGCAGGACGTCTTAGATGGAATGCGAAGACGAGGGTTACCCTGAGTGCAGCTCAGGCTAGGGCAACGCGTAAGACTTGCACGCCGTGTGGGACGTGCCAGAACGCTGTTCGTGAACGTGTGCGAGGGCTGAGGAAATAAAGTTGCTCCAAAAGAGAGGGCAGTGCGTTTCCCTACACCCGGCATGCACAGAGGGGCTGTAACGGGCTCCGGGTCTGGACGTTGCTTAGCTGACCCAGGTGAGCCTGGGGTACTCAAGTGTTCCTGCGGGAATAGGGTGCCCAGGTTACCGTCCTAGGTGTCCAGAAAACTGTGATGCCGTTCAAGGAACGCAGAGCAGAGGCCAGCGCCTCATGGAAACTGCTGCACGCCTCTGCTTCTGCACGGCAAATCAGGGCCTTACTTCCAGGCATGTGTTCATGCTGGGTGTGCCGGTAGCGATATAGCAGGGTAAGATGCTGACTTTCTCCTCGAGCAGAGTGACTTCACGTACGAGGGCCTCGAAGTACTCCAAGCACAGTGTTCTCTCATGGCAGCTCACACAAGGACCATGAGAAGTTTTCTGTGCACTTCGGACTCACCAGCAAAGTTGTCCTGAGGCCGTTCGAGGACTCTGGAAATGTAGCTCTCCTCAAGGATCGTACAGTGTGTTGCCCATCACTGGGCACGCACAGAGGGCCTCCGAGGGATGCACCAATGGGCCTCGAAGTTGCTCAACAGGCCCACAGGGGTCTGGAGGTGCTCAGTGAACTTGCAGGAAAACGAGGCCTACCCGAGAGGCCTAGGAGTCCTCAGACGTGTTCTTCCTTTAAAGTAAAGCATATAATTGACAAAGAACTCATGGAAACAGCTGCATGCCTCCCTTTCTGCACGGCTACTAAGGGCCTAACCTGGAGGCAAGTTTTCACATTGAGATCCCCTTTAGCTCTAGAGCTTGTCAGGCTGACCACCACCGCGGCCATGGAAGACCCTGGTTTAGACAGAGCCAACTCATTTTCTCCCCAGAAGCATTCTTACAGTGTTTACAGGCCTGTCAAGAGGAGGGAATGGCAGGCACTTTCAATGCAGCGTGAACGCTGCCTTCAAAATGGGAAAGCAAGGCTAGTTCCAGCAGGTCCCCTTTTCCAGGGGCACCCTCAGCATGCACCCCTGTGGCTTCTAACAAGTCCGAGGAGACACAGGTTACCCTGTGTTTCCTTCCCTGACTCAACTTCTCGAAGTAGGGTGTTCTGCATCATGCGAACTGCCTCAACCAAGGAACGCCGTAAGCTGCTCCTCTGGGCCTGTGGCTATTCGAAAGCCTGCAATGCCACAGGAAGAACAGGACTTCAACTGCAGTAAGAACGCAAGCTGACTTCCTCTAGGAGGCACGGTGACTTCAGGCAGGACGTCTTAGATGGAATGCGAAGACGAGGGTTACCCTGAGTGCAGCTCAGGCTAGGGCAACGCGTAAGACTTGCACGCCGTGTGGGACGTGCCAGAACGCTGTTCGTGAACGTGTGCGAGGGCTGAGGAAATGAAGCTGCTCCAAAAGAGAGGGCAGTGCGTTTCCCTACACCCGGCATGCAGAGAGGGGCTGTAACGGGCTCCGGGTCTGGACGTTGCTTAACTGACCCAGGTGAGCCTGGGGTACTCAAGTGTTCCTGCGGGAATAGGGTGCCCAGGCTAGCGTCCTAGGTGTCCAGAAAACTGTGCTGCCGTTCAAGGAACGCAGAGCAGAGGCCAGCGCCTCATGGAAACTGCTGCACGCCTCTGCTTCTGCACGGCAAATCAGGGCCTTACTTCCAGGCATGTGTTCATGCTGGGTGTGCCGGTAGCGATATAGCAGGGTAAGATGCTGACTTTCTCCTCGAGCAGAGTGACTTCACGTACGAGGGCCTCGAAGTACTCCAAGCACAGTGTTCTCTCATGGCAGCTCACACAAGGACCATGAGAAGTTTCCTGTGCACTTCGGACTCACCAGCAATGTTGTCCTGAGGCCGTTCGAGGACTCTGGAAATGTAGCTCTCCTCAAGGAACGTACAGTGTGTTGCCCATCACTGGGCACGCACAGAGGGCCTCCGAGGGATGCACCAATGGGCCTCGAACTTGCTCAGCCGGCCCACAGGGGTCTGGAGGTGCTCAGTGAACTTGCAGGGAAAACGAGGCCTACCCGAGAGGCCTAGGAGTCCTCAGACGTGTACTTCCTTTAAAGTAAAGCATATAAGGGACTAAGAACTCATGGAAACAGCTGCATGCCTCCCTTTCTGCACGGCTACTAAGGGCCTAACCTGGAGGCAAGTTTTCACATTGAGATTCCCTTTAGCTCTAGAGCTTGTCAGGCTGACCACCACCGCGGCCATGGCAGCCCCTGGTTTAGACAGAGCAAACTCATTTTCTCCCCAGAAGCATTCTTACAGTGTTTACAGGCCTGTCAAGAGGAGGGAATGGCAGGCACTTTCAATGCAGCGTGAACGCTGCCTTCAAAACGGGAAAGCAAGGCTAGTTCCAGCAGGTCCCCTTTTCCAGGGGCACACTCAGCATGCACCCCTGTGGCTTCTAAGAAGTCCGAGGAGACACAGGTTACCCTGTGTTTCCTTCCCTGACTCAACTTCTCGAGGAAGGGTTTTCTGCATCATGCGAACTGCCTCAACCAAGGAACGCCGTAAGCTGCTCCTCTGGGCCTGTGGCTATTCGAAAGCCTGCAGTGCCACAGGAAGAACAGGACTTCAACTGCAGTAAAAAAGCAAGCTGTCTTCCTCTAGGAGGCACGGTGACTTCAGGCAGGACGTCTTAGATGGAATGCGAAGACGAGGGTTACCCTGAGTGCAGCTCAGGCTAGGGCAACGCGTAAGACTTGCACGCCGTGTGGGACGTGCCAGAACGCTGTTCGTGAACGTGTGCGAGGGCTGAGGAAATGAAGTTGCTCCAAAAGAGAGGGCAGTGCGTTTCCCTACACCCGGCATGCACAGAGGGGCTGTAACGGGCTCCGGGTCTGGACGTTGCTTAGCTGACCCAGGTGAGCCTGGGGTACTCAAGTGTTCCTGCGGGAATAGGGTGCCCAGGTTACCGTCCTAGGTGTCCAGAAAACTGTGATGCCGTTCAAGGAACGCAGAGCAGAGGCCAGCGCCTCATGGAAACTGCTGCACGCCTCTGCTTCTGCACGGCAAATCAGGGCCTTACTTCCAGGCATGTGTTCATGCTGGGTGTGCCGGTAGCGATATAGCAGGGTAAGATGCTGACTTTCTCCTCGAGCAGAGTGACTTCACGTACGAGGGCCTCGAAGTACTCCAAGCACAGTGTTCTCTCATGGCAGCTCACACAAGGACCATGAGAAGTTTTCTGTGCACTTCGGACTCACCAGCAAAGTTGTCCTGAGGCCGTTCGAGGACTCTGGAAATGTAGCTCTCCTCAAGGATCGTACAGTGTGTTGCCCATCACTGGGCACGCACAGAGGGCCTCCGAGGGATGCACCAATGGGCCTCGAAGTTGCTCAACAGGCCCACAGGGGTCTGGAGGTGCTCAGTGAACTTGCAGGAAAACGAGGCCTACCCGAGAGGCCTAGGAGTCCTCAGACGTGTTCTTCCTTTAAAGTAAAGCATATAAGGGACAAAGAACTCATGGAAACAGCTGCATGCCTCCCTTTCTGCACGGCTACTAAGGGCCTAACCTGGAGGCAAGTTTTCACATTGAGATCCCCTTTAGCTCTAGAGCTTGTCAGGCTGACCACCACCGCGGCCATGGAAGACCCTGGTTTAGACAGAGCCAACTCATTTTCTCCCCAGAAGCATTCTTACAGTGTTTACAGGCCTGTCAAGAGGAGGGAATGGCAGGCACTTTCAATGCAGCGTGAACGCTGCCTTCAAAATGGGAAAGCAAGGCTAGTTCCAGCAGGTCCCCTTTTCCAGGGGCACCCTCAGCATGCACCCCTGTGGCTTCTAACAAGTCCGAGGAGACACAGGTTACCCTGTGTTTCCTTCCCTGACTCAACTTCTCGAAGTAGGGTGTTCTGCATCATGCGAACTGCCTCAACCAAGGAACGCCGTAAGCTGCTCCTCTGGGCCTGTGGCTATTCGAAAGCCTGCAATGCCACAGGAAGAACAGGACTTCAACTGCAGTAAGAACGCAAGCTGACTTCCTCTAGGAGGCACGGTGACTTCAGGCAGGACGTCTTAGATGGAATGCGAAGACGAGGGTTACCCTGAGTGCAGCTCAGGCTAGGGCAACGCGTAAGACTTGCACGCCGTGTGGGACGTGCCAGAACGCTGTTCGTGAACGTGTGCGAGGGCTGAGGAAATGAAGCTGCTCCAAAAGAGAGGGCAGTGCGTTTCCCTACACCCGGCATGCATAGAGGGGCTGTAACGGGCTCCGGGTCTGGACGTTGCTTAGCTGACCCAGGTGAGCCTGGGGTACTCAAGTGTTCCTGCGGGAATAGGGTGCCCAGGCTAGCGTCCTAGGTGTCCAGAAAACTGTGCTGCCGTTCAAGGAACGCAGAGCAGAGGCCAGCGCCTCATGGAAACTGCTGCACGCCTCTGCTTCTGCACGGCAAATCAGGGCCTTACTTCCAGGCATGTGTTCATGCTGGGTGTGTCGGTAGCGATATAGCAGGGTAAGATGCTGACTTTCTCCTCGAGCAGAGTGACTTCACGTACGAGGGCCTCGAAGTGCTCCAAGCACAGTGTTCTCTTATGGCAGCTCACACAAGGACCATGAGAAGTTTTCTGTGCACTTCGGACTCACCAGCAAAGTTGTCCTGAGGCCGTTCGAGGACTCTGGAAATGTAGCTCTCCTCAAGGAACGTACAGTGTGTTGCCCATCACTGGGCACGCACAGAGGGCCTCCGAGGGATGCACCAATGGGCCTTGAAGTTGCTCAGCCCGCCCACAGGGGTCTGGAGGTGCTCAGTGAACTTGCAGGAAAACGAGGCCTACCCGAGAGGCCTAGGAGTCCTCAGACGTGTTCTTCCTTTAAAGTAAAGCATATAAGGGACAAAGAACTCATGGAAACAGCTGCATGCCTCCCTTTCTGCACGGCTACTAAGGGCCTAACCTGGAGGCAAGTTTTCACGTTGAGATTCCCTTTAGCTCTAGAGCTTGTCAGGCTGACCACCACCGCGGCCATGGAAGCCCCTGGTTTAGACAGAGCCAACTCATTTTCTCCCCAGAAGCATTCTTACAGTGTTTACAGGCCTGTCAAGAGGAGGGAATGGCAGGCACTTTCAATGCAGCGTGAACGCTGCCTTCAAAACGGGAAAGCAAGGCTAGTTCCAGCAGGTCCCCTTTTCCAGGGGCACACTCAGCATGCACCCCTGTGGCTTCTAAGAAGTCCGAGGAGACACAGGTTACCCTGTGTTTCCTTCCCTGACTGAACTTCTCGAAGTAGGGTGTTCTGCATCGTGCGAACTGCCTCAACCAAGGAACGCCGTAAGCTGCTCTTCTGGGCCTGTGGCTATTCGAAAGCCTGCAGTGCCACAGGAAGAACAGGACTTCAACTGCAGTAAGAACGCAAGCTGACTTCCTCTAGGAGGCACGGTGACTTCAGGCAGGACGTCTTAGATGGAATGCGAAGACGAGGGTTACCCTGAGTGCAGCTCAGGCTAGGGCAACGCGTAAGACTTGCACACCGTGTGGGACGTGCCAGAACGGTGTTCGTGAACGTGTGCGAGGGCTGAGGAAATGAAGCTGCTCCAAAAGAGAGGGCAGTGCGTTTCCCTACACGTGGCATGCACAGAGGGGCTGTAACTGGCTCCGGGTCTGGTCGTTGCTTATCTGACCCAGGTGAGCCTGGGGTACTCAAGTGTTCCTGCGGGAATAGGGTGCCCAGGCTATCGTCCTAGGTGTCCAGAAAACTGTGCTGCCGTTCAAGGAACGCAGAGCAGAGGCCAGCGCCTCATGGAAACTGCTGCACCCCTCTGCTTCTGCACGGCAAATCAGGGCCTTACTTCCAGGCATGTGTTCATGCTGGGTGTGCCGGTAGCGATATAGCAGGGTAAGATGCTGACTTTCTCCTCGAGCAGAGTGACTTCACGTACGAGGGCCTCGAAGTACTCCAAGCACAGTGTTCTCTCATGGCAGCTCACACAAGGACCATGAGAAGTTTCCTGTGCACTTCGGACTCACCAGCAATGTTGTCCTGAGGCCGTTCGAGGACTCTGGAAATGTAGCTCTCCTCAAGGAACGTACAGTGTGTTGCCCATCACTGGGCACGCACAGAGGGCCTCCGAGGGATACACCAATGGGCCTCGAAGTTGCTCAGCCGGCCCACAGGGGTCTGGAGGTGCTCAGTGAACTTGCAGGGAAAACGAGGCCTACCCGAGAGGCCTAGGAGTCCTCAGACGTGTACTTCCTTTAAAGTAAAGCATATAAGGGACTAAGAACTCATGGAAACAGCTGCATGCCTCCCTTTCTGCACGGCTACTAAGGGCCTAACCTGGAGGCAAGTTTTCACGTTGAGATTCCCTTTAGCTCTAGAGCTTGTCAGGCTGACCACCACCGCGGCCATGGAAGCCCCTGGTTTAGACAGAGCAAACTCATTTTCTCCCCAGAAGCATTCTTACAGTGTTTACAGGCCTGTCAAGAGGAGGGAATGGCAGGCACTTTCAATGCAGCGTGAACGCTGCCTTCAAAATGGGAAAGCAAGGCTAGTTCCAACAGGTACCCTTTTCCAGGGGCACACTCAGCATGCACCCCTGTGGCCTCTAAGAAGTCCGAGGAGACACAGGTTACCCTGTGTTTCCTTCCCTGACTCAACTTCTCGAAGTAGGGTGTTCTGCATCATGCGAACTGCCTCAACCAAGGAACGCCGTAAGCTGCTCCTCTGGGCCTGTGGCTATTCGAAAGCCTGCAGTGCCACAGGAAGAACAGGACTTCAACTGCAGTAAGAACGCAAGCTGACTTCCTCTAGGAGGCACGGTGACTTGAGGCAGGACGTCTTAGATGGAATGCGAAGACGAGGGTTACCCTGAGTGCAGCTCAGGCTAGGGCAACGCGTAAGACTTGCACGCCGTGTGGGACGTGCCAGAACGGTGTTCGTGAACGTGTGCGAGGGCTGAGGAAATGAAGCTGCTCCAAAAGAGAGGGCAGTGCGTTTCCCTACACCCGGCATGCACAGAGGGGCTGTAACGGGCTCCGGGTCTGGACGTTGCTTAGCTGACCCAGGTGAGCCTGGGGTACTCAAGTGTTCCTGCGGGAATAGGGTGCCCAGGCTAGCGTCCTAGGTGTCCAGAAAACTGTGCTGCCGTTTAAGGAACGCAGAGCAGAGGCCAGCGCCTCATGGAAACTGCTGCACGCCTCTGCTTCTGCACGGCAAATCAGGGCCTTACTTCCAGGCATGTGTTCATGCTGGGTGTGCCGGTAGCGATATAGCAGGGTAAGATGCTGACTTTCTCCTCGAGCAGAGTGACTTCACGTACGAGGGCCTCGAAGTACTCCAAGCACAGTGTTCTCTCATGGCAGCTCACACAAGGACCATGAGAAGTTTTCTGTGCACTTCGGACTCACCAGCAAAGTTGTCCTGTGGCCGTTCGAGGACTCTGGAAATGTAGCTCTCCTCAAGGAACGTACAGTGTGTTGCCCATCACTGGGCACGCACAGAGGGCCTCCGAGGGATGCACCAATGGGCCTCGAAGTTGCTCAGCCGGCCCACAGGGGTCTGGAGGTACTCAGTGAACTTGCAGGGAAAACGAGGCCTACCCGAGAGGCCTAGGAGTCCTCAGACGTGTACTTCCTTTAAAGTAAAGCATATAAGGGACTAAGAACTCATGGAAACAGCTGCATGCCTCCCTTTCTGCACGGCTACTAAGGGCCTAACCTGGAGGCAAGTTTTCACGTTGATATTCCCTTTAGCTCTAGAGCTTGTCAGGCTGACCACCACCGCGGCCATGGAAGCCCCTGGTTTAGACAGAGCAAACTCATTTTCTCCCCAGAAGCATTCTTACAGTGTTTACAGGCCTGTCAACAGGAGGGAATGGCAGGCACTTTCAATGCAGCGTGAACGCTGCCTTCAAAACGGGAAAGCAAGGCTAGTTCCAGCAGGTCCCCTTTTCCAGGGGCACACTCAGCATGCACCCCTGTGGCTTCTAAGAAGTCCGAGGAGACACAGGTTACCCTGTGTTTCCTTCCCTGACTCAACTTCTCGAAGTAGGGTGTTCTGCATCATGCGAACTGCCTCAACCAAGGAACGCCGTAAGCTGCTCCTCTGGGCCTGTGGCTATTCGAAAGCCTGCAGTGCCACAGGAAGAACAGGACTTCAACTGCAGTAAGAACGCAAGCTGACTTCCTCTAGGAGGCACGGTGACTTCAGGCAGGACGTCTTAGATGGAATGCGAAGACGAGGGTTACCCTGAGTGCAGCTCAGGCTAGGGCAACGCGTAAGACTTGCACGCCGTGTGGGACGTGCCAGAACGCTGTTCGTGAACGTGTGCGAGGGCTGAGGAAATGAAGCTGCTCCAAAAGAGAGGGCAGTGCGTTTCCCTACACCCGGCATGCACAGAGGGGCTGTAACGGGCTCCGGGTCTGGACGTTGCTTAGCTGACCCAGGTGAGCCTGGGGTACTCAAGTGTTCCTGCGGGAATAGGGTGCCCAGGCTAGCGTCCTAGGTGTCCAGAAAACTGTGCTGCCGTTCAAGGAACGCAGAGCAGAGGCCAGCGCCTCATGGAAACTGCTGCACGGCTCTGCTTCTGCACGGCAAATCAGGGCCTTACTTCCAGGCATGGGTTCATGCTGGGTGTGCCGGTAGCGATATAGCAGGGTAAGATGCTGACTTTCTCCTCGAGCAGAGTGACTTCACGTACGAGGGCCTCGAAGTACTCCAAGCACAGTGTTCTCTCATGGCAGCTCACACAAGGACCATGAGAAGTTTCCTGTGCACTTCGGACTCACCAGCAATGTTGTCCTGAGGCCGTTGGAGGACTCTGGAAATGTAGCTCTCCTCAAGGAACGTACAGTGTGTTGCCCATCACTGGGCACGCACAGAGGGCCTCCGAGGGATGCACCAATGGGCCTCGAAGTTGCTCAGCCGGCCCACAGGCGTCTGGAGGTGCTCAGTGAACTTGCAGGAAAACGAGGCCTACCCGAGAGGCCTAGGAGTCCTCAGACGTGTTCTTCCTTTAAAGTAAAGCATATAAGGGACAAAGAACTCATGGAAACAGCTGCATGCCTCCCTTTCTGCACGGCTACTAAGGGCCTAACCTGGAGGCAAGTTTTCACGTTGAGATTCCCTTTAGCTCTAGAGCTTGTCAGGCTGACCTCCACCGCGGCCATGGAAGACCCTGGTTTAGACAGAGCAAACTCATTTTCTCCCCAGAAGCATTCTTACAGTGTTTACAGGCCTGTCAAGAGGAGGGAATGGCAGGCACTTTCAATGCAGCGTGAACGCTGCCTTCAAAACGGGAAAGCAAGGCTAGTTCCAGCAGGTCCCCTTTTCCAGGGGCACACTCAGCATGCACCCCTCTGGCTTCTAAGAAGTCCGAGGAGACACAGGTTACCCTGTGTTTCCTTCCCTGACTCAACTTCTCGATGTAGGCTGTTCTGCATCATGCGAACTGCCTCAACCAAGGAACGCCGTAAGCTGCTCCTCTGGGCCTGTGGCTATTCGAAAGCCTGCAGTGCCACAGGAAGAACAGGACTTCAACTGCAGTAAGAACGCAAGCTGACTTCCTCTAGGAGGCACGGTGACTTCAGGCAGGACGTCTTAGATGGAATGCGAAGACGAGGGTTACCCTGAGTGCAGCTCAGGCTAGGGCAACGCGTAAGACTTGCACGCCGTGTGGGACGTGCCAGAACGCTGTTCGTGAACGTGTGCGAGGGCTGAGGAAATGAAGCTGCTCCAAAAGAGAGGGCAGTGCGTTTCCCTACACCCGGCATGCACAGAGGGGCTGTAACGGGCTCCGGGTCTGGACGTTGCTTAACTGACCCAGGTGAGCCTGGGGTACTCAAGTGTTCCTGCGGGAATAGGGTGCCCAGGCTAGCGTCCTAGGTGTCCAGAAAACTGTGCTGCCGTTCAAGGAACGCAGAGCAGAGGCCAGCGCCTCATGGAAACTGCTGCACGCCTCTGCTTCTGCACGGCAAATCAGGGCCTTACTTCCAGGCATGTGTTCATGCTGGGTGTGCCGGTAGCGATATAGCAGGGTAAGATGCTGACTTTCTCCTCGAGCAGGCTGACTTCACGTACGAGGGCCTCGAAGTACTCCAAGCACAGTGTTCTCTCATGGCAGCTCACACAAGGACCATGAGAAGTTTTCTGTGCACTTCGGACTCACTAGCAAAGTTGTCCTGAGGCCGTTCGAGGACTCTGGAAATGTAGCTCTCCTCAAGGAACGTACAGTGTGTTGCCCATCACTGGGCACGCACAGAGGGCCTCCGAGGGATGCACCAATGGGCCTCGAAGTTGCTCAGCCGGCCCACAGGCGTCTGGAGGTGCTCAGTGAACTTTCAGGGAAAACGAGGCCTACCCGAGAGGCCTAGGAATCCTCAGACGTGTACTTCCTTTAAAGTAAAGCATATAAGGGACTAAGAACTCATGGAAACAGCTGCATGCCTCCCTTTCTGCACGGCTACTAAGGGCCTAACCTGGAGGCAAGTTTTCACGTTGAGATTCCCTTTAGCTCTAGAGCTTGTCAGGCTGACCACCACCGCGGCCATGGAAGCCCCTGGTTTAAACAGAACAAACTCATTTTCTCCCCAGAAGCATTCTTACAGTGTTTACAGGCCTGTCAAGAGGAGGGAATGGCAGGCACTTTCAATGAAGCGTGAACGCTGCCTTCAAAACGGGAAAGCAAGGCTAGTTCCAGCAGGTCCCCTTTTCCAGGGGCACACTCAGCATGCACCCCTGTGGCTTCTAAGAAGTCCGAGGAGACACAGGTTACCCTGTGTTTCCTTCCCTGACTCAACTTCTCGAAGTAGGGTGTTCTGCATCATGCGAACTGCCTCAACCAAGGAACGCCGTAAGCTGCTCCTCTGGGCCTGTGGCTATTCGAAAGCCTGCAGTGCCACAGGAAGAACAGGACTTCAACTGCAGTAAGAACGCAAGCTGACTTCCTCTAGGAGGCACGGTGACTTCAGGCAGGACGTCTTAGATGGAATGCGAAGACGAGGGTTACCCTGAGTGCAGCTCAGGCTAGGGCAACGCGTAAGACTTGCACGCCGTGTGGGACGTGCCAGAACGCTGTTCGTGAACGTGTGCGAGGGCTGAGGAAATGAAGCTGCTCCAAAAGAGAGGGCAGTGCGTTTCCCGACACCCGGCATGCACAGAGGGGCTGTAACGGGCTCCGGGTCTGGACGTTGCTTAGCTGACCCAGGTGAGCCTGGGGTACTCAAGTGTTCCTGCGGGAATAGGGTGCCCAGGCTAGCGTCCTAGGTGTCCAGAAAACTGTGCTGCCGTTCAAGGAACGCAGAGCAGAGGCCAGCGCCTCATGGAAACTGCTGCACGCCTCTGCTTCTGCACGGCAAATCAGGGCCTTACTTCCAGGCATGTGTTCATGCTGGGTGTGCCGGTAGCGATATAGCAGGGTAAGATGCTGACTTTCTCCTCGAGCAGAGTGACTTCACGTACGAGGGCCTCGAAGTGCTCCAAGCACAGTGTTCTCTCATGGCAGCTCACACAAGGACCATGAGAAGTTTCCTGTGCACTTCGGACTCAACAGCAATGTTGTCCTGAGGCCGTTCGAGGACTCTGGAAATGTAGCTCTCCTCAAGGAACGTACAGTGTGTTGCCCATCACTGGGCACGCACAGAGGGCCTCCGAGGGATGCACCAATGGGCCTCGAAGTTGCTCAGCCGGCCCACAGGGGTCTGGAGGTGCTCAGTGAACTTGCAGGGAAAACGAGGTCTACCCGAGAGGCCTAGGAGTCCTCAGACGTGTACTTCCTTTAAAGTAAAGCATATATAGGACTAAGAACTCATGGAAACAGCTGCATGCCTCCCTTTCTGCACGGCTACTAAGGGCCTAACCTGGAGGCAAGTTTTCACATTGAGATTCCCTTTAGCTCTAGAGCTTGTCAGGCTGACCACCACCGCGGCCATGGAAGCCCCTGGTTTAAACAGAGCCAACTCATTTTCTCCCCAGAAGCATTCTTACAGTGTTTACAGGCCTGTCAAGAGGAGGGAATGGCAGGCACTTTCAATGCAGCGTGAACGCTGCCTTCAAAATGGGAAAGCAAGGCTAGTTCCAGCAGGTCCCCTTTTCCAGGGGCACTCTCAGCATGCACCCCTGTGGCTTCTAACAAGTCCGAGGAGACACAGGTTACCCTGTGTTTCCTTCCCTGACTCAACTTCTCGAAGTAGGGTGTTCTGCATCATGCGAACTGCCTCAACCAAGGAACGCCGTAAGCTGCTCCTCTGGGCCTGTGGCTATTCGAAAGCCTGCAGTGCCACAGGAAGAACAGGACTTCAACTGCAGTAAGAACGCAAGCTGACTTCCTCTAGGAGGCACGGTGACTTCAGGCAGGACGTCTTAGATGGAATGCGAAGACGAGGGTTACCCTGAGTGCAGCTCAGGCTAGGGCAACGCGTAAGACTTGCACGCCGTGTGGGACGTGCCAGAACGCTGTTCGTGAACGTGTGCGAGGGCTGAGGAAATGAAGCTGCTCCAAAAGAGAGGGCAGTGCGTTTCCCTACACCCGGCATGCATAGAGGGGCTGTAACGGGCTCCGGGTCTGGACGTTGCTCAGCTGACCCAGGTGAGCCTGGGGTACTCAAGTGTTCCTGCGGGAATAGGGTGCCCAGGTTAGCGTCCTAGGTGTCCAGAAAACTGTGCTGCCGTTCAAGGAACGCAGAGCAGAGGCCAGCGCCTCATGGAAACTGCTGCACGCCTCTGCTTCTGCACGGCAAATCAGGGCCTTACTTCCAGGCATGTGTTCATGCTGGGTGTGTCGGTAGCGATATAGCAGGGTAAGATGCTGACTTTCTCCTCGAGCAGAGTGACTTCACGTACGAGGGCCTCGAAGTGCTCCAAGCACAGTGTTCTCTTATGGCAGCTCACACAAGGACCATGAGAAGTTTTCTGTGCACTTCGGACTCACCAGCAAAGTTGTCCTGAGGCCGTTCGAGGACTCTGGAAATGTAGCTCTCCTCAAGGAACGTACAGTGTGTTGCCCATCACTGGGCACGCACAGAGGGCCTCCGAGGGATGCACCAATGGGCCTCGAAGTTGCTCAGCCGGCCCACAGGGGTCTGGAGGTGCTCAGTGAACTTGCAGGAAAACGAGGCCTACCCGAGAGGCCTAGGAGTCCTCAGACGTGTTCTTCCTTTAAAGTAAAGCATATAAGGGACAAAGAACTCATGGAAACAGCTGCATGCCTCCCTTTCTGCACGGCTACTAAGGGCCTAACCTGGAGGCAAGTTTTCACGTTGAGATTCCCTTTAGCTCTAGAGCTTGTCAGGCTGACCACCACCCCGGCCATGGAAGCCCCTGGTTTAGACAGAGCCAACTCATTTTCTCCCCAGAAGCATTCTTACAGTGTTTACAGGCCTGTCAAGAGGAGGGAATGGCAGGCACTTTCAATGCAGCGTGAACGCTGCCTTCAAAACGGGAAAGCAAGGCTAGTTCCAGCAGGTCCCCTTTTCCAGGGGCACACTCAGCATGCACCCCTGTGGCTTCTAAGAAGTCCGAGGAGACACAGGTTACCCTGTGTTTCCTTCCCTGACTGAACTTCTCGAAGTAGGGTGTTCTGCATCGTGCGAACTGCCTCAACCAAGGTACGCCGTAAGCTGCTCTTCTGGGCCTGTGGCTATTCGAAAGCCTGCAGTGCCACAGGAAGAACAGGACTTCAACTGCAGTAAGAACGCAAGCTGACTTCCTCTAGGAGGCACGGTGACTTCAGGCAGGACGTCTTAGATGGAATGCGAAGACGAGGGTTACCCTGAGTGCAGCTCAGTCTAGGGCAACGCGTAAGACTTGCACACCGTGTGGGACGTGCCAGAACGCTGTTCGTGAACGTGTGCGAGGGCTGAGGAAATGAAGCTGCTCCCAAAGAGAGGGCAGTGCGTTTCCCTACACCCGGCATGCACAGAGGGGCTGTAACGGGCTCCGGGTCTGGACGTTGCTTAGCTGACCCAGGTGAGCCTGGGGTACTCAAGTGTTCCTGCGGGAATAGGGTGCCCAGGCTAGCGTCCTAGGTGTCCAGAAAACTGTGCTGCCGTTCAAGGAACGCAGAGCAGAGGCCAGCGCCTCATGGAAACTGCTGCACGCCTCTGCTTCTGCACGGCAAATCAGGGCCTTACTTCCAGGCATGTGTTCATGCTGGGTGTGCCGGTAGCGATATAGCAGGGTAAGATGCTGACTTTCTCCTCGAGCAGAGTGACTTCACGTACGAGGGCCTCGAAGTACTCCAAGCACAGTGTTCTCTCATGGCAGCTCACACAAGGACCATGAGAAGTTTCCTGTGCACTTCGGACTCACCAGCAATGTTGTCCTGATGCCGTTCGAGGACTCTGGAAATGTAGCTCTCCTCAAGGAACGTACAGTGTGTTGCCCATCACTGGGCACGCACAGAGGGCCTCCGAGGGATGCACCAATGGGCCTCGAAGTTGCTCAGCCGGCCCACAGGGGTCTGGAGGTGCTCAGTGAACTTGCAGGGAAAACGAGGCCTACCCGAGAGGCCTAGGAGTCCTCAGACGTGTACTTCCTTTAAAGTAAAGCATATATAGGACTAAGAACTCATGGAAACAGCTGCATGCCTCCCTTTCTGCACGGCTACTAAGGGCCTAACCTGGAGGCAAGTTTTCACATTGAGATTCCCTTTAGCTCTAGAGCTTGTCAGGCTGACCACCACCGCGGCCATGGAAGACCCTGGTTTAGACAGAGCCAACTCATTTTCTCCCCAGAAGCATTCTTACAGTGTTTACAGGCCTGTCAAGAGGAGGGAATGGCAGGCACTTTCAATGCAGCGTGAACGCTGCCTTCAAAATGGGAAAGCAAGGCTAGTTCCAGCAGGTCCCCTTTTCCAGGGGCACCCTCAGCATGCACCCCTGTGGCTTCTAACAAGTCCGAGGAGACACAGGTTACCCTGTGTTTCCTTCCCTGACTCAACTTCTCGAAGTAGGGTGTTCTGCATCATGCGAACTGCCTCAACCAAGGAACGCCGTAAGCTGCTCCTCTGGGCCTGTGGCTATTCGAAAGCCTGCAGTGCCACAGGAAGAACAGGACTTCAACTGCAGTAAGAACGCAAGCTGACTTCCTCTAGGAGGCACGGTGACTTCAGGCAGGACGTCTTAGATGGAATGCGAAGACGAGGGTTACCCTGAGTGCAGCTCAGGCTAGGGCAACGCGTAAGACTTGCACGCCGTGTGGGACGTGCCAGAACGCTGTTCGTGAACGTGTGCGAGGGCTGAGGAAATGAAGCTGCTCCAAAAGAGAGGGCAGTGCGTTTCCCTACACCCGGCATGCATAGAGGGGCTGTAACGGGCTCCGGGTCTGGACGTTGCTTAGCTGACCCAGGTGAGCCTGGGGTACTCAAGTGTTCCTGCGGGAATAGGGTGCCCAGGCTAGCGTCCTAGGTGTCCAGAAAACTGTGCTGCCGTTCAAGGAACGCAGAGCAGAGGCCAGCGCCTCATGGAAACTGCTGCACGCCTCTGCTTCTGCACGGCAAATCAGGGCCTTACTTCCAGGCATGTGTTCATGCTGGGTGTGTCGGTAGCGATATAGCAGGGTAAGATGCTGACTTTCTCCTCGAGCAGAGTGACTTCACGTACGAGGGCCTCGAAGTGCTCCAAGCACAGTGTTCTCTTATGGCAGCTCACACAAGGACCATGAGAAGTTTTCTGTGCACTTCGGACTCACCAGCAAAGTTGTCCTGAGGCCGTTCGAGGACTCTGGAAATGTAGCTCTCCTCAAGGAACGTACAGTGTGTTGCCCATCACTGGGCACGCACAGAGGGCCTCCGAGGGATGCACCAATGGGCCTTGAAGTTGCTCAGCCGGCCCACAGGGGTCTGGAGGTGCTCAGTGAACTTGCAGGAAAACGAGGCCTACCCGAGAGGCCTAGGAGTCCTCAGACGTGTTCTTCCTTTAAAGTAAAGCATATAAGGGACAAAGAACTCATGGAAACAGCTGCATGCCTCCCTTTCTGCACGGCTACTAAGGGCCTAACCTGGAGGCAAGTTTTCACGTTGAGATTCCCTTTAGCTCTAGAGCTTGTCAGGCTGACCACCACCGCGGCCATGGAAGCCCCTGGTTTAGACAGAGCCAACTCATTTTCTCCCCAGAAGCATTCTTACAGTGTTTACAGGCCTGTCAAGAGGAGGGAATGGCAGGCACTTTCAATGCAGCGTGAACGCTGCCTTCAAAACGGGAAAGCAAGGCTAGTTCCAGCAGGTCCCCTTTTCCAGGGGCACACTCAGCATGCACCCCTGTGGCTTCTAAGAAGTCCGAGGAGACACAGGTTACCCTGTGTTTCCTTCCCTGACTGAACTTCTCGAAGTAGGGTGTTCTGCATCGTGCGAACTGCCTCAACCAAGGTACGCCGTAAGCTGCTCTTCTGGGCCTGTGGCTATTCGAAAGCCTGCAGTGCCACAGGAAGAACAGGACTTCAACTGCAGTAAGAACGCAAGCTGACTTCCTCTAGGAGGCACGGTGACTTCAGGCAGGACGTCTTAGATGGAATGCGAAGACGAGGGTTACCCTGAGTGCAGCTCAGTCTAGGGCAACGCGTAAGACTTGCACACCGTGTGGGACGTGCCAGAACGCTGTTCGTGAACGTGTGCGAGGGCTGAGGAAATGAAGCTGCTCCCAAAGAGAGGGCAGTGCGTTTCCCTACACCCGGCATGCACAGAGGGGCTGTAACGGGCTCCGGGTCTGGACGTTGCTTAGCTGACCCAGGTGAGCCTGGGGTACTCAAGTGTTCCTGCGGGAATAGGGTGCCCAGGCTAGCGTCCTAGGTGTCCAGAAAACTGTGCTGCCGTTCAAGGAACGCAGAGCAGAGGCCAGCGCCTCATGGAAACTGCTGCACGCCTCTGCTTCTGCACGGCAAATCAGGGCCTTACTTCCAGGCATGTGTTCATGCTGGGTGTGCCGGTAGCGATATAGCAGGGTAAGATGCTGACTTTCTCTTCGAGCAGAGTGACTTCACGTACGAGGGCCTCGAAGTACTCCAAGCACAGTGTTCTCTCATGGCAGCTCACACAAGGACCATGAGAAGTTTCCTGTGCACTTCGGACTCACCAGCAATGTTGTCCTGATGCCGTTCGAGGACTCTGGAAATGTAGCTCTCCTCAAGGAACGTACAGTGTGTTGCCCATCACTGGGCACGCACAGAGGGCCTCCGAGGGATGCACCAATGGGCCTCGAAGTTGCTCAGCCGGCCCACAGGGGTCTGGAGGTGCTCAGTGAACTTGCAGGGAAAACGAGGCCTACCCGAGAGGCCTAGGAGTCCTCAGACGTGTACTTCCTTTAAAGTAAAGCATATATAGGACTAAGAACTCATGGAAACAGCTGCATGCCTCCCTTTCTGCACGGCTACTAAGGGCCTAACCTGGAGGCAAGTTTTCACATTGAGATTCCCTTTAGCTCTAGAGCTTGTCAGGCTGACCACCACCGCGGCCATGGAAGACCCTGGTTTAGACAGAGCCAACTCATTTTCTCCCCAGAAGCATTCTTACAGTGTTTACAGGCCTGTCAAGAGGAGGGAATGGCAGGCACTTTCAATGCAGCGTGAACGCTGCCTTCAAAATGGGAAAGCAAGGCTAGTTCCAGCAGGTCCCCTTTTCCAGGGGCACCCTCAGCATGCACCCCTGTGGCTTCTAACAAGTCCGAGGAGACACAGGTTACCCTGTGTTTCCTTCCCTGACTCAACTTCTCGAAGTAGGGTGTTCTGCATCATGCGAACTGCCTCAACCAAGGAACGCCGTAAGCTGCTCCTCTGGGCCTGTGGCTATTCGAAAGCCTGCAGTGCCACAGGAAGAACAGGACTTCAACTGCAGTAAGAACGCAAGCTGACTTCCTCTAGGAGGCACGGTGACTTCAGGCAGGACGTCTTAGATGGAATGCGAAGACGAGGGTTACCCTGAGTGCAGCTCAGGCTAGGGCAACGCGTAAGACTTGCACGCCGTGTGGGACGTGCCAGAACGCTGTTCGTGAACGTGTGCGAGGGCTGAGGAAATGAAGCTGCTCCAAAAGAGAGGGCAGTGCGTTTCCCTACACCCGGCATGCATAGAGGGGCTGTAACGGGCTCCGGGTCTGGACGTTGCTTAGCTGACCCAGGTGAGCCTGGGGTACTCAAGTGTTCCTGCGGGAATAGGGTGCCCAGGCTAGCGTCCTAGGTGTCCAGAAAACTGTGCTGCCGTTCAAGGAACGCAGAGCAGAGGCCAGCGCCTCATGGAAACTGCTGCACGCCTCTGCTTCTGCACGGCAAATCAGGGCCTTACTTCCAGGCATGTGTTCATGCTGGGTGTGTCGGTAGCGATATAGCAGGGTAAGATGCTGACTTTCTCCTCGAGCAGAGTGACTTCACGTACGAGGGCCTCGAAGTGCTCCAAGCACAGTGTTCTCTTATGGCAGCTCACACAAGGACCATGAGAAGTTTTCTGTGCACTTCGGACTCACCAGCAAAGTTGTCCTGAGGCCGTTCGAGGACTCTGGAAATGTAGCTCTCCTCAAGGAACGTACAGTGTGTTGCCCATCACTGGGCACGCACAGAGGGCCTCCGAGGGATGCACCAATGGGCCTTGAAGTTGCTCAGCCGGCCCACAGGGGTCTGGAGGTGCTCAGTGAACTTGCAGGAAAACGAGGCCTACCCGAGAGGCCTAGGAGTCCTCAGACGTGTTCTTCCTTTAAAGTAAAGCATATAAGGGACAAAGAACTCATGGAAACAGCTGCATGCCTCCCTTTCTGCACGGCTACTAAGGGCCTAACCTGGAGGCAAGTTTTCACGTTGAGATTCCCTTTAGCTCTAGAGCTTGTCAGGCTGACCACCACCGCGGCCATGGAAGCCCCTGGTTTAGACAGAGCAAACTCATTTTCTCCCCAGAAGCATTCTTACAGTGTTTACAGGCCTGTCAAGAGGAGGGAATGGCAGGCACTTTCAATGCAGCGTGAACGCTGCCTTCAAAACGGGAAAGCAAGGCTAGTTCCAGCAGGTCCCCTTTTCCAGGGGCACACTCAGCATGCACCCCTGTGGCTTCTAAGAAGTCCGAGGAGACACAGGTTACCCTGTGTTTCCTTCCCTGACTGAACTTCTCGAAGTAGGGTGTTCTGCATCGTGCGAACTGCCTCAACCAAGGTACGCCGTAAGCTGCTCTTCTGGGCCTGTGGCTATTCGAAAGCCTGCAGTGCCACAGGAAGAACAGGACTTCAACTGCAGTAAGAACGCAAGCTGACTTCCTCTAGGAGGCACGGTGACTTCAGGCAGGACGTCTTAGATGGAATGCGAAGACGAGGGTTACCCTGAGTGCAGCTCAGGCTAGGGCAACGCGTAAGACTTGCACACCGTGTGGGACGTGCCAGAACGGTGTTCGTGAACGTGTGCGAGGGCTGAGGAAATGAAGCTGCTCCAAAAGAGAGGGCAGTGCGTTTCCCTACACGTGGCATGCACAGAGGGGCTGTAACGGGCTCCGGGTCTGGACGTTGCTTATCTGACCCAGGTGAGCCTGGGGTACTCAAGTGTTCCTGCGGGAATAGGGTGCCCAGGCTATCGTCCTAGGTGTCCAGAAAACTGTGCTGCCGTTCAAGGAACGCAGAGCAGAGGCCAGCGCCTCATGGAAACTGCTGCACGCCTCTGCTTCTGCACGGCAAATCAGGGCCTTACTTCCAGGCATGTGTTCATGCTGGGTGTGCCGGTAGCGATATAGCAGGGTAAGATGCTGACTTTCTCCTCGAGCAGAGTGACTTCACGTACGAGGGCCTCGAAGTACTCCAAGCACAGTGTTCTCTCATGGCAGCTCACACAAGGACCATGAGAAGTTTCCTGTGCACTTCGGACTCACCAGCAATGTTGTCCTGAGGCCGTTCGAGGACTCTGGAAATGTAGCTCTCCTCAAGGAACGTACAGTGTGTTGCCCATCACTGGGCACGCACAGAGGGCCTCCGAGGGATACACCAATGGGCCTCGAAGTTGCTCAGCCGGCCCACAGGGGTCTGGAGGTGCTCAGTGAACTTGCAGGGAAAACGAGGCCTACCCGAGAGGCCTAGGAGTCCTCAGACGTGTACTTCCTTTAAAGTAAAGCATATAAGGGACTAAGAACTCATGGAAACAGCTGCATGCCTCCCTTTCTGCACGGCTACTAAGGGCCTAACCTGGAGGCAAGTTTTCACGTTGAGATTCCCTTTAGCTCTAGAGCTTGTCAGGCTGACCACCACCGCGGCCATGGAAGCCCCTGGTTTAGACAGAGCAAACTCATTTTCTCCCCAGAAGCATTCTTACAGTGTTTACAGGCCTGTCAAGAGGAGGGAATGGCAGGCACTTTCAATGCAGCGTGAACGCTGCCTTCAAAATGGGAAAGCAAGGCTAGTTCCAACAGGTACCCTTTTCCAGGGGCACACTCAGCATGCACCCCTGTGGCCTCTAAGAAGTCCGAGGAGACACAGGTTACCCTGTGTTTCCTTCCCTGACTCAACTTCTCGAAGTAGGGTGTTCTGCATCATGCGAACTGCCTCAACCAAGGAACGCCGTAAGCTGCTCCTCTGGGCCTGTGGCTATTCGAAAGCCTGCAGTGCCACAGGAAGAACAGGACTTCAACTGCAGTAAGAACGCAAGCTGACTTCCTCTAGGAGGCACGGTGACTTCAGGCAGGACGTCTTAGATGGAATGCGAAGACGAGGGTTACCCTGAGTGCAGCTCAGGCTAGGGCAACGCGTAAGACTTGCACGCCGTGTGGGACGTGCCAGAACGCTGTTCGTGAACGTGTGCGAGGGCTGAGGAAATGAAGCTGCTCCAAAAGAGAGGGCAGTGCGTTTCCCTACACCCGGCATGCACAGAGGGGCTGTAACGGGCTCCGGGTCTGGACGTTGCTTAGCTGACCCAGGTGAGCCTGGGGTACTCAAGTGTTCCTGCGGGAATAGGGTGCCCAGGCTAGCGTCCTAGGTGTCCAGAAAACTGTGCTGCCGTTCAAGGAACGCAGAGCAGAGGCCAGCGCCTCATGGAAACTGCAGCACGCCTCTGCTTCTGCACGGCAAATCAGGGCCTTACTTCCAGGCATGTGTTCATGCTGGGTGTGCCGGTAGCGATATAGCAGGGTAAGATGCTGACTTTCTCCTCGAGCAGAGTGACTTCACGTACGAGGGCCTCGAAGTACTCCAAGCACAGTGTTCTCTCATGGCAGCTCACACAAGGACCATGAGAAGTTTTCTGTGCACTTCGGACTCACCAGCAAAGTTGTCCTGAGGCCGTTCGAGGACTCTGGAAATGTAGCTCTCCTCAAGGATCGTACAGTGTGTTGCCCATCACTGGGCACGCACAGAGGGCCTCCGAGGGATGCACCAATGGGCCTCGAAGTTGCTCAACCGGCCCACAGGGGTCTGGAGGTGCTCAGTGAACTTGCAGGAAAACGAGGCCTACCCGAGAGGCCTAGGAGTCCTCAGACGTGTACTTCCTTTAAAATAAAGCATATAAGGGACTAAGAACTCATGGAAACAGCTGCATGCCTCCCTTTCTGCACGGCTACTAAGGGCCTAACCTGGAGGCAATTTTCACGTTGAGATTCCCTTTAGCTCTAGAGCTTGTCAGGCTGACCACCATCGCGGCCATGGAAGCCCCTGGTTTAGACAGAGCAAACTCATTTTCTCCCCAGAAGCATTCTTACAGTGTTTACAGGCCTGTCAAGAGGAGGGAATGGCAGGCACTTTCAATGCATCGTGAACGCTGCCTTCAAAACGGGAAAGCAAGGCTAGTTCCAGCAGATCCCCTTTTCCAGGGGCACACTCAGCATGCACCCCTGTGGCTTCTAAGAAGTCCGAGGAGACACAGGTTACCCTGTGTTTCCTTCCCTGACTCAACTTCTCGAAGTAGGGTGTTCTGCATCATGCGAACTGCCTCAACCAAGGAACGCCGTAAGCTGCTCCTCTGGGCCTGTGGCTATTCGAAAGCCTGCAGTGCCACAGGAAGAACAGGACTTCAACTGCAGTAAGAACGCAAGCTGACTTCCTCTAGGAGGCACGGTGACTTGAGGCAGGACGTCTTAGATGGAATGCGAAGACGAGGGTTACCCTGAGTGCAGCTCAGGCTAGGGCAACGCGTAAGACTTGCACGCCGTGTGGGACGTGCCAGAACGCTGTTCGTGAACGTGTGCGAGGGCTGAGGAAATGAAGCTGCTCCAAAAGAGAGGGCAGTGCGTTTCCCTACACCCGGCATGCACAGAGGGGCTGTAACGGGCTCCGGGTCTGGACGTTGCTTAGCTGACCCAGGTGAGCCTGGGGTACTCAAGTGTTCCTGCGGGAATAGGGTGCCCAGGCTAGCGTCCTAGGTGTCCAGAAAACTGTGCTGCCGTTCAAGGAACGCAGAGCAGAGGCCAGCGCCTCATGGAAACTGCAGCACGCCTCTGCTTCTGCACGGCAAATCAGGGCCTTACTTCCAGGCATGTGTTCATGCTGGGTGTGCCGGTAGCGATATAGCAGGGTAAGATGCTGACTTTCTCCTCGAGCAGAGTGACTTCACGTACGAGGGCCTCGAAGTACTCCAAGCACAGTGTTCTCTCATGGCAGCTCACACAAGGACCATGAGAAGTTTTCTGTGCACTTCGGACTCACCAGCAAAGTTGTCCTGAGGCCGTTCGAGGACTCTGGAAATGTAGCTCTCCTCAAGGATCGTACAGTGTGTTGCCCATCACTGGGCACGCACAGAGGGCCTCCGAGGGATGCACCAATGGGCCTCGAAGTTGCTCAACCGGCCCACAGGGGTCTGGAGGTGCTCAGTGAACTTGCAGGAAAACGAGGCCTACCCGAGAGGCCTAGGAGTCCTCAGACGTGTACTTCCTTTAAAATAAAGCATATAAGGGACTAAGAACTCATGGAAACAGCTGCATGCCTCCCTTTCTGCACAGCTACTAAGGGCCTAACCTGGAGGCAATTTTCACGTTGAGATTCCCTTTAGCTCTAGAGCTTGTCAGGCTAACCACCATCGCGGCCATGGAAGCCCCTGGTTTAGACAGAGCAAACTCATTTTCTCCCCAGAAGCATTCTTACAGTGTTTACAGGCCTGTCAAGAGGAGGGAATGGCAGGCACTTTCAATGCAGCGTGAACGCTGCCTTCAAAATGGGAAAGCAAGGCTAGTTCCAGCAGATCCCCTTTTCCAGGGGCACACTCAGCATGCACCCCTGTGGCTTCTAAGAAGTCCGAGGAGACACAGGTTACCCTGTGTTTCCTTCCCTGACTCAACTTCTCGAGGAAGGGTTTTCTGCATCATGCGAACTGCCTCAACCAAGGAACGCCGTAAGCTGCTCCTCTGGGCCTGTGGCTATTCGAAAGCCTGCAGTGCCACAGGAAGAACAGGACTTCAACTGCAGTAAGAACGCAAGCTGACTTCCTCTAGGAGGCACGGTGACTTCAGGCAGGACGTCATAGATGGAATGCGAAGACGAGGGTTACCCTGAGTGCAGCTCAGGCTAGGGCAACGCGTAAGACTTGCTCGCCGTGTGGGACGTGCCAGAACGCTGTTCGTGAACGTGTGCGAGGGCTGAGGAAATGAAGCTGCTCCAAAAGAGAGGGCAGTGCGTTTCCCTACACCCGGCATGCACAGAGGGGCTGTAACGGGCTCCGGGTCTGGACGTTGCTTAGCTGACCCAGGTGAGCCTGGGGTACTCAAGTGTTCCTGCGGGAATAGGGTGCCCAGGATAGAGTCCTAGGTGTCCAGAAAACTGTGCTGCCGTTCAAGGAACGCAGAGCAGAGGCCAGCGCCTCATGGAAACTGCAGCACGCCTCTGCTTCTGCACGGCAAATCAGGGCCTTACTTCCAGGCATGTGTTCATGCTGGGTGTGCCGGTAGCGATATAGCAGGGTAAGATGCTGACTTTCTCCTCGAGCAGAGTGACTTCACGTACGAGGGCCTCGAAGTACTCCAAGCACAGTGTTCTCTCATGGCAGCTCACACAAGGACCATGAGAAGTTTTCTGTGCACTTCGGACTCACCAGCAAAGTTGTCCTGAGGCCGTTCGAGGACTCTGGAAATGTAGCTCTCCTGAAGGAACGTACAGTGTGTTGCCCATCACTGGGCACGCACAGAGGGCCTCCGAGGGATGCACCAATGGGCCTCGAGGTTGCTCAGCCGGCCCACAGGGGTCTGGAGGTGCTCAGTGAACTTGCAGGGAAAACGAGGCCTACCCGAGAGGCCTAGGAGTCCTCAGACGTGTACTTCCTTTAAAGTAAAGCATATATAGGACTAAGAACTCATGGAAACAGCTGCATGCCTCCCTTTCTGCACGGCTACTAAGGGCCTAACCTGGAGGCAAGTTTTCACATTGAGATTCCCTTTAGCTCTAGAGCTTGTCAGGCTGACCACCACCGCGGCCATGGAAGCCCCTGGTTTAGACAGAGCCAACTCATTTTCTCCCCAGAAGCATTCTTACAGTGTTTACAGGCCTGTCAAGAGGAGGGAATGGCAGGCACTTTCAATGCAGCGTGAACGCTGCCTTCAAAATGGGAAAGCAAGGCTAGTTCCAGCAGGTCCCCTTTTCCAGGGGCACCCTCAGCATGCACCCCTGTGGCTTCTAAGAAGTCCGAGGAGACACAGGTTACCCTGTGTTTCCTTCCCTGACTCAACTTCTCGAAGTAGGGTGTTCTGCATCATGCGAACTGCCTCAACCAAGGAACGCCGTAAGCTGCTCCTCTGGGCCTGTGGCTATTCGAAAGCCTGCAGTGCCACAGGAAGAACAGGACTTCAACTGCAGTAAGAACGCAAGCTGACTTCCTCTAGGAGGCACGGTGACTTCAGGCAGGACGTCTTAGATGGAATGCGAAGACGAGGGTTACCCTGAGTGCAGCTCAGGCTAGGGCAACGCGTAAGACTTGCACGCCGTGTGGGACGTGCCAGAACGCTGTTCGTGAACGTGTGCGAGGGCTGAGGAAATGAAGCTGCTCCAAAAGAGAGGGCAGTGCGTTTCCCTACACCCGGCATGCATAGAGGGGCTGTAACGGGCTCCGGGTCTGGACGTTGCTCAGCTGACCCAGGTGAGCCTGGGGTACTCAAGTGTTCCTGCGGGAATAGGGTGCCCAGGCTAGCGTCCTAGGTGTCCAGAAAACTGTGCTGCCGTTCAAGGAACGCAGAGCAGAGGCCAGCGCCTCATGGAAACTGCTGCACGCCTCTGCTTCTGCACGGCAAATCAGGGCCTTACTTCCAGGCATGTGTTCATGCTGGGTGTGTCGGTAGCGATATAGCAGGGTAAGATGCTGACTTTCTCCTCGAGCAGAGTGACTTCACGTACGAGGGCCTCGAAGTGCTCCAAGCACAGTGTTCTCTTATGGCAGCTCACACAAGGACCATGAGAAGTTTTCTGTGCACTTCGGACTCACCAGCAAAGTTGTCCTGAGGCCGTTCGAGGACTCTGGAAATGTAGCTCTCCTCAAGGAACGTACAGTGTGTTGCCCATCACTGGGCACGCACAGAGGGCCTCCGAGGGATGCACCAATGGGCCTTGAAGTTGCTCAGCCGGCCCACAGGGGTCTGGAGGTGCTCAGTGAACTTGCAGGAAAACGAGGCCTACCCGAGAGGCCTAGGAGTCCTCAGACGTGTTCTTCCTTTAAAGTAAAGCATATAAGGGACAAAGAACTCATGGAAACAGCTGCATGCCTCCCTTTCTGCACGGCTACTAAGGGCCTAACCTGGAGGCAAGTTTTCACGTTGAGATTCCCTTTAGCTCTAGAGCTTGTCAGGCTGACCACCACCGCGGCCATGGAAGCCCCTGGTTTAGACAGAGCCAACTCATTTTCTCCCCAGAAGCATTCTTACAGTGTTTACAGGCCTGTCAAGAGGAGGGAATGGCAGGCACTTTCAATGCAGCGTGAACGCTGCCTTCAAAACGGGAAAGCAAGGCTAGTTCCAGCAGGTCCCCTTTTCCAGGGGCACACTCAGCATGCACCCCTGTGGCTTCTAAGAAGTCCGAGGAGACACAGGTTACCCTGTGTTTCCTTCCCTGACTCAACTTCTCGAAGTAGGGTGTTCTGCATCGTGCGAACTGCCTCAACCAAGGTACGCCGTAAGCTGCTCTTCTGGGCCTGTGGCTATTCGAAAGCCTGCAGTGCCACAGGAAGAACAGGACTTCAACTGCAGTAAGAACGCAAGCTGACTTCCTCTAGGAGGCACGGTGACTTCAGGCAGGACGTCTTAGATGGAATGCGAAGACGAGGGTTACCCTGAGTGCAGCTCAGGCTAGGGCAACGCGTAAGACTTGCACGCCGTGTGGGACGTGCCAGAACGCTGTTCGTGAACGTGTGCGAGGGCTGAGGAAATGAAGCTGCTCCCAAAGAGAGGGCAGTGCGTTTCCCTACACCCGGCATGCACAGAGGGGCTGTAACGGGCTCCGGGTCTGGACGTTGCTTAGCTGACCCAGGTGAGCCTGGGGTACTCAAGTGTTCCTGCGGGAATAGGGTGCCCAGGCTACCGTCCTAGGTGTCCAGAAAACTGTGCTGCCGTTCAAGGAACGCAGAGCAGAGGCCAGCGCCTCATGGAAACTGCTGCACGCCTCTGCTTCTGCACGGCAAATCAGGGCCTTACTTCCAGGCATGTGTTCATGCTGGGTGTGCCGGTAGCGATATAGCAGGGTAAGATGCTGACTTTCTCCTCGAGCAGAGTGACTTCACGTACGAGGGCCTCGAAGTACTCCAAGCACAGTGTTCTCTCATGGCAGCTCACACAAGGACCATGAAAAGTTTCCTGTGCACTTCGGACTCACCAGCAATGTTGTCCTGATGCCGTTCGAGGACTCTGGAAATGTAGCTCTCCTGAAGGAACGTACAGTGTGTTGCCCATCACTGGGCACGCACAGAGGGCCTCCGAGGGATGCACCAATGGGCCTCGAAGTTGCTCAGCCGGCCCACAGGGGTCTGGAGGTGCTCAGTGAACTTGCAGGGAAAACGAGGCCTACCCGAGAGGCCTAGGAGTCCTCAGACGTGTACTTCCTTTAAAGTAAAGCATATATAGGACTAAGAACTCATGGAAACAGCTGCATGCCTCCCTTTCTGCACGGCTACTAAGGGCCTAACCTGGAGGCAAGTTTTCACATTGAGATTCCCTTTAGCTCTAGAGCTTGTCAGGCTGACCACCACCGCGGCCATGGAAGACCCTGGTTTAGACAGAGCCAACTCATTTTCTCCCCAGAAGCATTCTTACAGTGTTTACAGGCCTGTCAAGAGGAGGGAATGGCAGGCACTTTCAATGCAGCGTGAACGCTGCCTTCAAAATGGGAAAGCAAGGCTAGTTCCAGCAGGTCCCCTTTTCCAGGGGCACCCTCAGCATGCACCCCTGTGGCTTCTAACAAGTCCGAGGAGACACAGGTTACCCTGTGTTTCCTTCCCTGACTCAACTTCTCGAAGTAGGGTGTTCTGCATCATGCGAACTGCCTCAACCAAGGAACGCCGTAAGCTGCTCCTCTGGGCCTGTGGCTATTCGAAAGCCTGCAGTGTCACAGGAAGAACAGGACTTCAACTGCAGTAAGAACGCAAGCTGACTTCCTCTAGGAGGCACGGTGACTTGAGGCAGGACGTCTTAGATGGAATGCGAAGACGAGGGTTACCCTGAGTGCAGCTCAGGCTAGGGCAACGCGTAAGACTTGCACGCCGTGTGGGACGTGCCAGAACGCTGTTCGTGAACGTGTGCGAGGGCTGAGGAAATGAAGCTGCTCCAAAAGAGAGGGCAGTGCGTTTCCCTACACCCGGCATGCATAGAGGGGCTGTAACGGGCTCCGGGTCTGGACGTTGCTTAGCTGACCCAGGTGAGCCTGGGGTACTCAAGTGTTCCTGCGGGAATAGGGTGCCCAGGCTAGCGTCCTAGGTGTCCAGAAAACTGTGCTGCCGTTCAAGGAACGCAGAGCAGAGGCCAGCGCCTCATGGAAACTGCTGCACGCCTCTGCTTCTGCACGGCAAATCAGGGCCTTACTTCCAGGCATGTGTTCATGCTGGGTGTGTCGGTAGCGATATAGCAGGGTAAGATGCTGACTTTCTCCTCGAGCAGAGTGACTTCACGTACGAGGGCCTCGAAGTGCTCCAAGCACAGTGTTCTCTTATGGCAGCTCACACAAGGACCATGAGAAGTTTTCTGTGCACTTCGGACTCACCAGCAAAGTTGTCCTGAGGCCGTTCGAGGACTCTGGAAATGTAGCTCTCCTCAAGGAACGTACAGTGTGTTGCCCATCACTGGGCACGCACAGAGGGCCTCCGAGGGATGCACCAATGGGCCTTGAAGTTGCTCAGCCGGCCCACAGGGGTCTGGAGGTGCTCAGTGAACTTGCAGGAAAACGAGGCCTACCCGAGAGGCCTAGGAGTCCTCAGACGTGTTCTTCCTTTAAAGTAAAGCATATAAGGGACAAAGAACTCATGGAAACAGCTGCATGCCTCCCTTTCTGCACGGCTACTAAGGGCCTAACCTGGAGGCAAGTTTTCACGTTGAGATTCCCTTTAGCTCTAGAGCTTGTCAGGCTGACCACCACCGCGGCCATGGAAGCCCCTGGTTTAGACAGAGCCAACTCATTTTCTCCCCAGAAGCATTCTTACAGTGTTTACAGGCCTGTCAAGAGGAGGGAATGGCAGGCACTTTCAATGCAGCGTGAACGCTGCCTTCAAAACGGGAAAGCAAGGCTAGTTCCAGCAGGTCCCCTTTTCCAGGGGCACACTCAGCATGCACCCCTGTGGCTTCTAAGAAGTCCGAGGAGACACAGGTTACCCTGTGTTTCCTTCCCTGACTCAACTTCTCGAAGTAGGGTGTTCTGCATCGTGCGAACTGCCTCAACCAAGGTACGCCGTAAGCTGCTCTTCTGGGCCTGTGGCTATTCGAAAGCCTGCAGTGCCACAGGAAGAACAGGACTTCAACTGCAGTAAGAACGCAAGCTGACTTCCTCTAGGAGGCACGGTGACTTCAGGCAGGACGTCTTAGATGGAATGCGAAGACGAGGGTTACCCTGAGTGCAGCTCAGGCTAGGGCAACGTGTAAGACTTGCACACCGTGTGGGACATGCCAGAACGCTGTTCGTGAACGTGTGCGAGGGCTGAGGAAATGAAGCTGCTCCCAAAGAGAGGGCAGTGCGTTTCCCTACACCCGGCATGCACAGAGGGGCTGTAACGGGCTCCGGGTCTGGACGTTGCTTAGCTGACCCAGGTGAGCCTGGGGTACTCAAGTGTTCCTGCGGGAATAGGGTGCCCAGGCTAGCGTCCTAGGTGTCCAGAAAACTGTGCTGCCGTTCAAGGAACGCAGAGCAGAGGCCAGCGCCTCATGGAAACTGCTGCACGCCTCTGCTTCTGCACGGCAAATCAGGGCCTTACTTCCAGGCATGTGTTCATGCTGGGTGTGCCGGTAGCGATATAGCAGGGTAAGATGCTGACTTTCTCCTCGAGCAGAGTGACTTCACGTACGAGGGCCTCGAAGTACTCCAAGCACAGTGTTCTCTCATGGCAGCTCACACAAGGACCATGAGAAGTTTCCTGTGCACTTCGGACTCACCAGCAATGTTGTCCTGATGCCGTTCGAGGACTCTGGAAATGTAGCTCTCCTGAAGGAACGTACAGTGTGTTGCCCATCACTGGGCACGCACAGAGGGCCTCCGAGGGATGCACCAATGGGCCTCGAAGTTGCTCAGCCGGCCCACAGGGGTCTGGAGGTGCTCAGTGAACTTGCAGGGAAAACGAGGCCTACCCGAGAGGCCTAGGAGTCCTCAGACGTGTACTTCCTTTAAAGTAAAGCATATATAGGACAAAGAACTCATGGAAATAGCTGCATGCCTCCCTTTCTGCACGGCTACTAAGGGCCTAACCTGGAGGCAAGTTTTCACATTGAGATTCCCTTTAGCTCTAGAGCTTGTCAGGCTGACCACCACCGCGGCCATGGAAGCCCCTGGTTTAGACAGAGCCAACTCATTTTCTCCCCAGAAGCATTCTTACAGTGTTTACAGGCCTGTCAAGAGGAGGGAATGGCAGGCACTTTCAATGCAGCGTGAACGCTGCCTTCAAAATGGGAAAGCAAGGCTAGTTCCAGCAGGTCCCCTTTTCCAGGGGCACCCTCAGCATGCACCCCTGTGGCTTCTAACAAGTCCGAGGAGACACAGGTTACCCTGTGTTTCCTTCCCTGACTCAACTTCTCGAAGTAGGGTGTTCTGCATCATGCGAACTGCCTCAACCAAGGAACGCCGTAAGCTGCTCCTCTGGGCCTGTGGCTATTCGAAAGCCTGCAGTGCCACAGGAAGAACAGGACTTCAACTGCAGTAAGAACGCAAGCTGACTTCCTCTAGGAGGCACGGTGACTTGAGGCAGGACGTCTTAGATGGAATGCGAAGACGAGGGTTACCCTGAGTGCAGCTCAGGCTAGGGCAACGCGTAAGACTTGCACGCCGTGTGGGACGTGCCAGAACGCTGTTCGTGAACGTGTGCGAGGGCTGAGGAAATGAAGCTGCTCCAAAAGAGAGGGCAGTGCGTTTCCCTACACCCGGCATGCATAGAGGGGCTGTAACGGGCTCCGGGTCTGGACGTTGCTTAGCTGACCCAGGTGAGCCTGGGGTACTCAAGTGTTCCTGCGGGAATAGGGTGCCCAGGCTAGCGTCCTAGGTGTCCAGAAAACTGTGCTGCCGTTCAAGGAACGCAGAGCAGAGGCCAGCGCCTCATGGAAACTGCTGCACGCCTCTGCTTCTGCACGGCAAATCAGGGCCTTACTTCCAGGCATGTGTTCATGCTGGGTGTGTCGGTAGCGATATAGCAGGGTAAGATGCTGACTTTCTCCTCGAGCAGAGTGACTTCACGTACGAGGGCCTCGAAGTGCTCCAAGCACAGTGTTCTCTTATGGCAGCTCACACAAGGACCATGAGAAGTTTTCTGTGCACTTCGGACTCACCAGCAAAGTTGTCCTGAGGCCGTTCGAGGACTCTGGAAATGTAGCTCTCCTCAAGGAACGTACAGTGTGTTGCCCATCACTGGGCACGCACAGAGGGCCTCCGAGGGATGCACCAATGGGCCTTGAAGTTGCTCAGCCGGCCCACAGGGGTCTGGAGGTGCTCAGTGAACTTGCAGGAAAACGAGGCCTACCCGAGAGGCCTAGGAGTCCTCAGACGTGTTCTTCCTTTAAAGTAAAGCATATAAGGGACAAAGAACTCATGGAAACAGCTGCATGCCTCCCTTTCTGCACGGCTACTAAGGGCCTAACCTGGAGGCAAGTTTTCACGTTGAGATTCCCTTTAGCTCTAGAGCTTGTCAGGCTGACCACCACCGCGGCCATGGAAGCCCCTGGTTTAGACAGAGCCAACTCATTTTCTCCCCAGAAGCATTCTTACAGTGTTTACAGGCCTGTCAAGAGGAGGGAATGGCAGGCACTTTCAATGCAGCGTGAACGCTGCCTTCAAAACGGGAAAGCAAGGCTAGTTCCAGCAGGTCCCCTTTTCCAGGGGCACACTCAGCATGCACCCCTGTGGCTTCTAAGAAGTCCGAGGAGACACAGGTTACCCTGTGTTTCCTTCCCTGACTCAACTTCTCGAGGAAGGGTTTTCTGCATCATGCGAACTGCTTCAACCAAGGAACGCCGTAAGCTGCTCCTCTGGGCCTGTGGCTATTCGAAAGCCTGCAGTGCCACAGGAAGAACAGGACTTCAACTGCAGTAAGAACGCAAGCTGACTTCCTCTAGGAGGCACGGTGACTTGAGGCAGGACGTCTTAGATGGAATGCGAAGACGAGGGTTACCCTGAGTGCAGCTCAGGCTAGGGCAACGCGTAAGACTTGCACGCCGTGTGGGACGTGCCAGAACGGTGTTCGTGAACGTGTGCGAGGGCTGAGGAAATGAAGCTGCTCCAAAAGAGAGGGCAGTGCGTTTCCCTACACCCGGCATGCACAGAGGGGCTGTAACGGGCTCCGGGTCTGGACGTTGCTTAGCTGACCCAGGTGAGCCTGGGGTACTCAAGTGTTCCTGCGGGAATAGGGTGCCCAGGCTAGCGTCCTAGGTGTCCAGAAAACTGTGCTGCCGTTTAAGCAACGCAGAGCAGAGGCCAGCGCCTCATGGAAACTGCTGCACGCCTCTGCTTCTGCACGGCAAATCAGGGCCTTACTTCCAGGCATGTGTTCATGCTGGGTGTGCCGGTAGCGATATAGCAGGGTAAGATGCTGACTTTCTCCTCGAGCAGAGTGACTTCACGTACGAGGGCCTCGAAGTACTCCAAGCACAGTGTTCTCTCATGGCAGCTCACACAAGGACCATGAGAAGTTTTCTGTGCACTTCGGACTCACCAGCAAAGTTGTCCTGAGGCCGTTCGAGGACTCTGGAAATGTAGCTCTCCTCAAGGAACGTACAGTGTGTTGCCCATCACTGGGCACGCACAGAGGGCCTCCGAGGGATGCACCAATGGGCCTCGAACTTGCTCAGCCGGCCCACAGGGGTCTGGAGGTGCTCAGTGAACTTGCAGGGAAAACGAGGCCTACCCGAGAGGCCTAGGAGTCCTCAGACGTGTACTTCCTTTAAAGTAAAGCATATAAGGGACTAAGAACTCATGGAAACAGCTGCATGCCTCCCTTTCTGCACGGCTACTAAGGGCCTAACCTGGAGGCAAGTTTTCACATTGAGATTCCCTTTAGCTCTAGAGCTTGTCAGGCTGACCACCACCGCGGCCATGGAAGCCCCTGGTTTAGACAGAGCAAACTCATTTTCTCCCCAGAAGCATTCTTACAGTGTTTACAGGCCTGTCAAGAGGAGGGAATGGCAGGCACTTTCAATGCAGCGTGAACGCTGCCTTCAAAACGGGAAAGCAAGGCTAGTTCCAGCAGGTCCCCTTTTCCAGGGGCACACTCAGCATGCACCCCTGTGGCTTCTAAGAAGTCCGAGGAGACACAGGTTACCCTGTGTTTCCTTCCCTGACTCAACTTCTCGAGGAAGGGTTTTCTGCATCATGCGAACTGCCTCAACCAAGGAACGCCGTAAGCTGCTCCTCTGGGCCTGTGGCTATTCGAAAGCCTGCAGTGCCACAGGAAGAACAGGACTTCAACTGCAGTAAGAACGCAAGCTGACTTCCTCTAGGAGGCACGGTGACTTCAGGCAGGACGTCTTAGATGGAATGCGAAGACGAGGGTTACCCTGAGTGCAGCTCAGGCTAGGGCAACGCGTAAGACTTGCACGCCGTGTGGGACGTGCCAGAACGGTGTTCGTGAACGTGTGCGAGGGCTGAGGAAATGAAGCTGCTCCAAAAGAGAGGGCAGTGCGTTTCCCTACACCCGGCATGCACAGAGGGGCTGTAACGGGCTCCGGGTCTGGACGTTGCTTAGCTGACCCAGGTGAGCCTGGGGTACTCAAGTGTTCCTGCGGGAATAGGGTGCCCAGGCTACCGTCCTAGGTGTCCAGAAAACTGTGCTGCCGTTCAAGGAACGCAGAGCAGAGGCCAGCACCTCATGGAAACTGCTGCACGCCTCTGCTTCTGCACGGAAAATCAGGGCCTTACTTCCAGGCATGTGTTCATGCTGGGTGTGCCGGTAGCGATATAGCAGGGTAAGATGCTGACTTTCTCCTCGAGCAGAGTGACTTCACGTACGAGGGCCTCGAAGTACTCCAAGCACAGTGTTCTCTCATGGCAGCTCACACAAGGACCATGAGAAGTTTTCTGTGCACTTCGGACTCACCAGCAAAGTTGTCCTGAGGCCGTTCGAGGACTCTGGAAATGTAGCTCTCCTCAAGGAACGTACAGTGTGTTGCCCATCACTGGGCACGCACAGAGGGCCTCCGAGGGATGCACCAATGGGCCTCGAAGTTGCTCAGCCGGCCCACAGGGGTCTGGAGGTGCTCAGTGAACTTGCAGGGAAAACGAGGCCTACCCGAGAGGCCTAGGAGTCCTCAGACGTGTACTTCCTTTAAAGTAAAGCATATATAGGACTAAGAACTCATGGAAACAGCTGCATGCTTCCCTTTCTGAACGGCTACTAAGGGCCTAACCTGGAGGCAAGTTTTCACATTGAGATTCCCTTTAGCTCTAGAGCTTGTCAGGCTGACCACCACCGCGGCCATGGAAGCCCCTGGTTTAGACAGAGCCAACTCATTTTCTCCCCAGAAGCATTCTTACAGTGTTTACAGGCCTGTCAAGAGGAGGGAATGGCAGGCACTTTCAATGCAGCGTGAACGCTGCCTTCAAAACGGGAAAGCAAGGCTAGTTCCAGCAGGTCCCCTTTTCCAGGGGCACACTCAGCATGCACCCCTGTGGCTTCTAAGAAGTCCGAGGAGACACAGGTTACCCTGTGTTTCCTTCCCTGACTCAACTTCTCGAAGTAGGGTGTTCTGCATCATGCGAACTGCCTCAACCAAGGAACGCCGTAAGCTGGTCCTCTGGGCCTGTGGCTATTCGAAAGCCTGCAGTGCCACAGGAAGAACAGGACTTCAACTGCAGTAAGAACGCAAGCTGACTTCCTCTAGGAGGCACGGTGACTTCAGGCAGGACGTCTTAGATGGAATGCGAAGACGAGGGTTACCCTGAGTGCAGCTCCGGCTCGGGCAACGCGTAAGACTTGCACGCCGTGTGGGACGTGCCAGAACGCTGTTCGTGAACGTGTGCGAGGGCTGAGGAAATGAAGCTGCTCCAAAAGAGAGGGCAGTCCGTTTCCCTACACCCGGCATGCACAGAGGGGCTGTAACGGGCTCCGGGTCTGGACGTTGCTCAGCTGACCCAGGTGAGCCTGGGGTACTCAAGTGTTCCTGCGGGAATAGGGTGCCCAGGCTACCGTCCTAGGTGTCCAGAAAACTGTGCTGCCGTTCAAGGAACGCAGAGCAGAGGCCAGCGCCTCATGGAAACTGCTGCACGCCTCTGCTTCTGCACGGCAAATCAGGGCCTTACTTCCAGGCATGTGTTCATGCTGGGTGTGCCGGTAGCGATATAGCAGGGTAAGATGCTGACTTTCTCCTCGAGCAGAGTGACTTCACGTACGAGGGCCTCGAAGTACTCCAAGCACAGTGTTCTCTCATGGCAGCTCACACAAGGACCATGAGAAGTTTCCTGTGCACTTCGGACTCACCAGCAATGTTGTCCTGATGCCGTTCGAGGACTCTGGAAATGTAGCTCTCCTCAAGGAACGTACAGTGTGTTGCCCATCACTGGGCACGCACAGAGGGCCTCCGAGGGATGCACCAATGGGCCTCGAAGTTGCTCAGCCGGCCCACAGGGGTCTGGAGGTGCTCAGTGAACTTGCAGGGAAAACGAGGCCTACCCGAGAGGCCTAGGAGTCCTCAGACGTGTACTTCCTTTAAAGTAAAGCATATATAGGACTAAGAACTCATGGAAACAGCTGCATGCCTCCCTTTCAGCACGGCTACTAAGGGCCTAACCTGGAGGCAAGTTTTCACATTGAGATTCCCTTTAGCTCTAGAGCTTGTCAGGCTGACCACCACCGCGGCCATGGAAGCCCCTGGTTTAGACAGAGCAAACTCATTTTCTCCCCAGAAGCATTCTTACAGTGTTTACAGGCCTGTCAAGAGGAGGGAATAGCAGGCACTTTCAATGCAGCGTGAACGCTGCCTTCAAAACGGGAAAGCAAGCCTAGTTCCAGCAGGTCCCCTTTTCCAGGGGCACACTCAGCATGCACCCCTGTGGCTTCTAAGAAGTCCGAGGAGACACAGGTTACCCTGTGTTTCCTTCCCTGACTCAACTTCTCGAAGTAGGGTGTTCTGCATCATGCGAACTGCCTCAACCAAGGAACGCCGTAAGCTGCTCCTCTGGGCCTGTGGCTATTCGAAAGCCTGCAGTGCCACAGGAAGAACAGGACTTCAACTGCAGTAAGAACGCAAGCTGACTTCCTCTAGGAGGCACGGTGACTTCAGGCAGGACGTCTTAGATGGAATGCGAAGACGAGGGTTACCCTGAGTGCAGCTCAGGCTAGGGCAACGCGTAAGACTTGCACGCCGTGTGGGACGTGCCAGAACGCTGTTCGTGAACGTGTGCGAGGGCTGAGGAAATGAAGCTGCTCCAAAAGAGAGGGCAGTGCGTTTCCCTACACCCGGCATGCACAGAGGGGCTGTAACGGGCTCCGGGTCTGGACGTTGCTTAGCTGACCCAGGTGAGCCTGGGGTACTCAAGTGTTCCTGCGGGAATAGGGTGCCCAGGCTAGCGTCCTAGGTGTCCAGAAAACTGTGCTGCCGTTCAAGGAACGCAGAGCAGAGGCCAGCGCCTCATGGAAACTGCTGCACGCCTCTGCTTCTGCACGGCAAATCAGGGCCTTACTTCCAGGCATGTGTTCATGCTGGGTGTGCCGGTAGCGATATAGCAGGGTAAGATGCTGACTTTCTCCTCGAGCAGAGTGACTTCACGTACGAGGGCCTCGAAGTACTCCAAGCACAGTGTTCTCTCATGGCAGCTCACACAAGGACCATGCGAAGTTTCCTGTGCACTTCGGACTCACCAGCAAAGTTGTCCTGAGGCCGTTCGAGGACTCTGGAAATATAGCTCTCCTCAAGGAACGTACAGTGTGTTTCCCATCACTGGGCACGCACAGAGGGCCTCCGAGGGATGCACCAATGGGCCTCGAACTTGCTCAGCCGGCCCACAGGGGTCTGGAGGTGCTCAGTGAACTTGCAGGGAAAACGAGGCCTACCCGAGAGGCCTAGGAGTCCTCAGACGTGTACTTCCTTTAAAGTAAAGCATATAAGGGACTAAGAACTAATGGAAACAGCTGCATGCCTCCCTTTCTGCACGGCTACTAAGGGCCTAACCTGGAGGCAAGTTTTCACGTTGAGATTCCCTTTAGCTCTAGAGCTTGTCAGGCTGACCACCACCGCGGCCATGGAAGCCCGTAGTTTAGACAGAGCCAACTCATTTTCTCCCCAGAAGCATTCTTACAGTGTTTACAGGCCTGTCAAGAGGAGGGAATGGCAGGCACTTTCAATGCAGCGTGAACGCTGCCTTCAAAACGGGAAAGCAAGGCTAGTTCCAGCAGGTCCCCTTTTCCAGGGGCACACTCAGCATGCACCCCTGTGGCTTCTAAGAAGTCCGAGGAGATACAGGTTACCCGGTGTTTCCTTCCCTGACTCAACTTCTCGAAGTAGGCTGTTCTGCATCATGCGAACTGCCTCAACCAAGGAACGCCGTAAGCTGGTCCTCTGGGCCTGTGGCTATTCGAAAGCCTGCAGTGCCACAGGAAGAACAGGACTTCAACTGCAGTAAGAACGCAAGCTGACTTCCTCTAGGAGGCACGGTGACTTCAGGCAGGACGTCTTAGATGGAATGCGAAGACGAGGGTTACCCTGAGTGCAGCTCAGGCTAGGGCAACGCGTAAGACTTGCACGCCGTGTGGGACGTGCCAGAACGCTGTTCGTGAACGTGTGCGAGGGCTGAGGAAATGAAGCTGCTCCAAAAGAGAGGGCAGTGCGTTTCCCTACACCCGGCATGCACAGAGGGGCTGTAACGGGCTCCGGGTCTGGACGTTGCTTAGCTGACCCAGGTGAGCCTGGGGTACTCAAGTGTTCCTGCGGGAATAGGGTGCCCAGGCTAGCGTCCTAGGTGTCCAGAAAACTGTGCTGCCGTTCAAGGAACGCAGAGCAGAGGCCAGCGCCTCATGGAAACTGCTGCACGCCTCTGCTTCTGCACGGCAAATCAGGGCCTTACTTCCAGGCATGTGTTCATGCTGGGTGTGCCGGTAGCGATATAGCAGGGTAAGATGCTAACTTTCTCCTCGAGCAGAGTGACTTCACGTACGAAGGCCTCGAAGTACTCCAAGCACAGTGTACTCTCATGGCAGCTCACACAAGGACCATGAGAAGTTTCCTGTGCACTTCGGACTCACCAGTAATGTTGTCCTGAGGCCGTTCGAGGACTCTGGAAATGTAGCTCTCCTCAAGGAACGTACAGTGTGTTGCCCATCACTGGGCACGCACAGAGGGCCTCCGAGGGATGCACCAATGGGCCTCGAAGTTGCTCAGCCGGCCCACAGGGGTCTGGAGGTGCTCAGTGAACTTGCAGGGAAAACGAGGCCTACCCGAGAGGACTAGGAGTCCTCAGACGTGTACTTCCTTTAAAGTAAAGCATATAAGGGACTAAGAACTCATGGAAACAGCTGCATGCCTCCCTTTCTGCACGGCTACTAAGGGCCTAACCTGGAGGCAAGTTTTCACATTGAGATTCCCTTTAGCTCTAGAGCTTGTCAGGCTGACCACCACCGCGGCCATGGAAGCCCCTGGTTTAGACAGAGCAAACTCATTTTCTCCCCAGAAGCATTCTTACAGTGTTTACAGGCCTGTCAAGAGGAGGGAATGGCAGGCACTTTCAATGCAGCGTGAACGCTGCCTTCAAAATGGGAAAGCAAGGCTAGTTCCAGCAGGTCCCCTTTTCCAGGGGCACACTCAGCATGCACCCCTGTGGCTTCTAAGAAGTCCGAGGAGACACAGGTTACCCTGTGTTTCCTTCCCTGACTCAACTTCTCGAAGTATGGTGTTCTGCATCATGCGAACTGCCTCAACCAAGGAACGCCGTAAGCTGCTCCTCTGGGCCGGTGGCTATTCGAAAGCCTGCAGTGCCACAGGAAGAACAGGACTTCAACTGCAGTAAGAACCCAAGCTGACTTCCTCTAGGAGGCACGGTGACTTCAGGCAGGACGTCTTAGATGGAATGCGAAGACGAGGGTTACCCTGAGTGCAGCTCAGGCTAGGGCAACGCGTAAGACTTCCACGCCGTGTGGGACGTGCCAGAACGCTGTTCGTGAACGTGTGCGAGGGCTGAGGAAATGAAGCTGCTCCAAAAGAGAGGGCAGTGCGTTTCCCTACACCTGGCATGCACAGAGGGGCTGTAACGGGCTCCGGGTCTGGACGTTGCTTAGCTGACCCAGGTGAGCCTGGGGTACTCAAGTGTTCCTGCGGGAATAGGGTGCCCAGGCTAGCGTCCTAGGTGTCCAGAAAACTGTGCTGCCGTTCAAGGAACGCAGAGCAGAGGCCAGCGCCTCATGGAAACTGCTGCACGCCTCTGCTTCTGCACGGCAAATCAGGGCCTTACTTCCAGGCATGTGTTCATGCTGGGTGTGCCGGTAGCGATATAGGAGGGTAAGATGCTGACTTTCTCCTCGAGCAGAGTGACTTCACGTACGAGGGCCTCGAAGTACTCCAAGCACAGTGTTCTCTCATGGCAGCTCACACAAGGACCATGAGAAGTTTCCTGTGCACTTCGGACTCACCAGCAATGTTGTCCTGAGGCCGTTCGAGGACTCTGGAAATGTAGCTCTCCTCAAGGAACGTACAGTGTGTTGCCCATCACTGGGCACGCACAGAGGGCCTCCGAGGGATGCACCAATGGGCCTCGAAGTTGCTCAGCCGGCCCACAGGGGTCTGGAGGTGCTCAGTGAACTTGCAGGGAAAACGAGGCCTACCCGAGAGGCCTAGGAGTCCTCAGACGTGTACTTCCTTTAAAGTAAAGCATATATAGGACTAAGAACTCATGGAAACAGCTGCATGCCTCCCTTTCTGCACGGCTACTAAGGGCCTAACCTGGAGGCAAGTTTTCACATTGAGATTCCCTTTAGCTCTAGAGCTTGTCAGGCTGACCACCACCGCGGCCATGGAAGCCCCTGGTTTAGACAGAGCCAACTCATTTTCTCCCCAGAAGCATTCTTACAGTGTTTACAGGCCTGTCAAGAGGAGGGAATGGCAGGCACTTTCAATGCAGCGTGAACGCTGCCTTCAAAATGGGAAAGCAAGGCTAGTTCCAGCAGGTCCCCTTTTCCAGGGGCACACTCAGCATGCACCCCTGTGGCTTCTAACAAGTCCAAGGAGACACAGGTTACCCTGTGTTTCCTTCCCTGACTCAACTTCTCGAAGTAGGGTGTTCTGCATCATGCGAACTGCCTCAACCAAGGAACGCCGTAAGCTGCTCCTCTGGGCCTGTGGCTATTCGAAAGCCTGCAGTGCCACAGGAAGAACAGGACTTCAACTGCAGTAAGAACGCAAGCTGACTTCCTCTAGGAGGCACGGTGACTTCAGGCAGGTCGTCTTAGATGGAATGCGAAGACGAGGGTTACCCTGAGTGCAGCTCAGGCTAGGGCAACGCGTAAGACTTGCACGCCGTGTGGGACGTGCCAGAACGCTGTTCGTGAACGTGTGCGAGGGCTGAGGAAATGAAGCTGCTCCAAAAGAGAGGGCAGTGCGTTTCCCTACACCCGGCATGCACAGAGGGGCTGTAACGGGCTCCGGGTCTGGACGTTGCTTAGCTGACCCAGGTGAGCCTGGGGTACTCAAGTGTTCCTGCGGGAATAGGGTGCCCAGGCTACCGTCCTAGGTGTCCAGAAAACTGTGCTGCCGTTCAAGGAACGCAGAGCAGAGGCCAGCGCCTCATGGAAACTGCTGCACGCCTCTGCTTCTGCACGGCAAATCAGGGCCTTACTTCCAGGCATGGGTTCATGCTGGGTGTGCCGGTAGCGATATAGCAGGGTAAGATGCTGACTTTCTCCTCGAGCAGAGTGACTTCACGTACGAGGGCCTCGAAGTGCTCCAAGCACAGTGTTCTCTTATGGCAGCTCACACAAGGACCATGAGAAGTTTTCTGTGCACTTCGGACTCACCAGCAAAGTTGTCCTGAGGCCGTTCGAGGACTCTGGAAATGTAGCTCTCCTCAAGGAACGTACAGTGTGTTGCCCATCACTGGGCACGCACAGAGGGCCTCCGAGGGATGCACCAATGGGCCTTGAAGTTGCTCAGCCGGCCCACAGGGGTCTGGAGGTGCTCAGTGAACTTGCAGGAAAACGAGGCCTACCCGAGAGGCCTAGGAGTCCTCAGACGTGTTCTTCCTTTAAAGTAAAGCATATATAGGACTAAGAACTCATGGAAACAGCTGCATGCCTCCCTTTCTGCACGGCTACTAAGGGCCTAACCTGGAGGCAAGTTTTCACGTTGAGATTCCCTTTAGCTCTAGAGCTTGTCAGGCTGACCACCACCGCGGCCATGGAAGCCCCTGGTTTAGACAGAGCAAACTCATTTTCTCCCCAGAAGCATTCTTACAGTGTTTACAGGCCTGTCAAGAGGAGGGAATGGCAGGCACTTTCAATGCAGCGTGAACGCTGCCTTCAAAACGGGAAAGCAAGGCTAGTTCCAGCAGGTCCCCTTTTCCAGGGGCACACTCAGCATGCACCCCTGTGGCTTCTAACAAGTCCGAGGAGACACAGGTTACCCTGTGTTTCCTTCCCTGACTCAACTTCTCGAAGTAGGGTGTTCTGCATCGTGCGAACTGCCTCAACCAAGGTACGCCGTAAGCTGCTCCTCTGGGCCTGTGGCTATTCGAAAGCCTGCAGTGCCACAGGAAGAACAGGACTTCAACTGCAGTAAGAACGCAAGCTGACTTCCTCTAGGAGGCACGGTGACTTCAGGCAGGACGTCTTAGATGGAATGCGAAGACGAGGGTTACCCTGAGTGCAGCTCAGGCTAGGGCAACGCGTAAGACTTGCACACCGTGTGGGACGTGCCAGAACGGTGTTCGTGAACGTGTGCGAGGGCTGAGGAAATGAAGCTGCTCCAAAAGAGAGGCCAGTGCGTTTCCCTACACCTGGCATGCACAGAGGGGCTGTAACGGGCTCCGGGTCTGGTCGTTGCTTATCTGACCCAGGTGAGCCTGGGGTACTCAAGTGTTCCTGCGGGAATAGGGTGCCCAGGCTAGCGTCCTAGGTGTCCAGAAAACTGTGCTGCCGTTTAAGGAACGCAGAGCAGAGGCCAGCGCCTCATGGAAACTGCTGCACGCCTCTGCTTCTGCACGGCAAATCAGGGCCTTACTTCCAGGCATGTGTTCATGCTGGGTGTGCCGGTAGCGATATAGCAGGGTAAGATGCTGACTTTCTCCTCGAGCAGAGTGACTTCACGTACGAGGGCCTCGAAGTACTCCAAGCACAGTGTTCTCTCATGGCAGCTCACACAAGGACCATGAGAAGTTTCCTGTGCACTTCGGACTCACCAGCAATGTTGTCCTGAGGCCGTTCGAGGACTCTGGAAATGTAGCTCTCCTCAAGGAATGTACAGTGTGTTGCCCATCACTGGGCACGCACAGAGGGCCTCCGAGGGATGCACCAATGGGCCTCGAAGTTGCTCAGCCGGCCCACAGGGGTCTGGAGGTACTCAGTGAACTTGCAGGGAAAACGAGGTCTGCCCGAGAGGCCTAGGAGTCCTCAGACGTGTACTTCCTTTAAAGTAAAGCATATAAGGGACTAAGAACTCATGGAAACAGCTGCATGCCTCCCTTTCTGCACGGCTACTAAGGGCCTAACCTGGAGGCAAGTTTTCACATTGAGATTCCCTTTAGCTCTAGAGCTTGTCAGGCTGACCACCACCGCGGCCATGGAAGCCCCTGGTTTAGACAGAGCCAACTCATTTTCTCCCCAGAAGCATTCTTACAGTGTTTACAGGCCTGTCAAGAGGAGGGAATGGCAGGCACTTTAATGCAGCGTGAACGCTGCCTTCAAAACGGGAAAGCAAGGCTAGTTCCAGCAGGTCCACTTTTCCAGGAGCACACTCAGCATGCACCCCTGTGGCTTCTAAGAAGTCCGAGGAGACACAGGTTACCCTGTGTTTCCTTCCCTGACTCAACTTCTCGAAGTATGGTGTTCTGCATCATGCGAACTGCCTCAACCAAGGAACGCCGTAAGCTGGTCCTCTGGGCCTGTGGCTATTCGAAAGCCTGCAGTGCCACAGGAAGAACAGGACTTCAACTGCAGTAAGAACGCAAGATGACTTCCTCTAGGAGGCACGGTGACTTCAGGCAGGACGTCTTAGATGGAATGCGAAGACGAGGGTTACCCT
The DNA here is from genome assembly GCF_059928025.1 of Delphinapterus leucas. Lineage (NCBI taxonomy): Eukaryota > Metazoa > Chordata > Mammalia > Artiodactyla > Monodontidae > Delphinapterus > Delphinapterus leucas. The sequence goes on along the minus strand of NC_143137.1, from coordinate 112,507,322 downwards.
GAGTGCAGCTCACGCTAGGGCAACGCGTAAGACTTGCACGCCGTGTGGGACGTGCCAGAACGCTGTTCGTGAACGTGTGCGAGGGCTGAGGAAATGAAGCTGCTCCAAAAGAGAGGGCAGTGCGTTTCCCTACACCCGGCATGCACAGAGGGGCTGTAACGGGCTCCGGGTCTGGACGTTGCTTAGCTGACCCAGGTGAGCCTGGGGTACTCAAGTGTTCCTGCGGGAATAGGGTGCCCAGGCTAGCGTCCTAGGTGTCCAGAAAACTGTGCTGCCGTTCAAGGAACGCAGAGCAGAGGCCAGCGCCTCATGGAAACTGCTGCACGCCTCTGCTTCTGCACGGCAAATCAGGGCCTTACTTCCAGGCATGTGTTCATGCTGGGTGTGCCGGTAGCGATAAAGCAGGGTAAGATGCTGACTTTCTCCTCGAGCAGAGTGACTTCACGTACGAGGGCCTCGAAGTACTCCAAGCACAGTGTTCTCTCATGGCAGCTCACACAAGGACCATGAGAAGTTTCCTGTGCACTTCGGACTCACCAGCAATGTTGTCCTGATGCCGTTCGAGGACTCTGGAAATGTAGCTCTCCTCAAGGAACGTACAGTGTGTTGCCCATCACTGGGCACGCACAGAGGGCCTCCGAGGGATGCACCAATGGGCCTCGAAGTTGCTCAGCCGGCCCACAGGGGTCTGGAGGTGCTCAGTGAACTTGCAGGGAAAACGAGGCCTACCCGAGAGGCCTAGGAGTCCTCAGACGTGTACTTCCTTTAAAGTAAAGCATATATAGGACTAAGAACTCATGGAAACAGCTGCATGCCTCCCTTTCAGCACGGCTACTAAGGGCCTAACCTGGAGGCAAGTTTTCACATTGAGATTCCCTTTAGCTCTAGAGCTTGTCAGGCTGACCACCACCGCGGCCATGGAAGCCCCTGGTTTAGACAGAGCAAACTCATTTTCTCCCCAGAAGCATTCTTACAGTGTTTACAGGCCTGTCAAGAGGAGGGAATAGCAGGCACTTTCAATGCAGCGTGAACGCTGCCTTCAAAACGGGAAAGCAAGCCTAGTTCCAGCAGGTCCCCTTTTCCAGGGGCACACTCAGCATGCACCCCTGTGGCTTCTAAGAAGTCCGAGGAGACACAGGTTACCCTGTGTTTCCTTCCCTGACTCAAGTTCTCGAAGTAGGGTGTTCTGCATCATGCGAACTGCCTCAACCAAGGAACGCCGTAAGCTGCTCCTCTGGGCCTGTGGCTATTCGAAAGCCTGCAGTGCCACAGGAAGAACAGGACTTCAACTGCAGTAAGAACGCAAGCTGACTTCCTCTAGGAGGCACGGTGACTTCAGGCAGGACGTCTTAGATGGAATGCGAAGACGAGGGTTACCCTGAGTGCAGCTCAGGCTAGGGCAACGCGTAAGACTTGCACGCCGTGTGGGACGTGCCAGAACGCTGTTCGTGAACGTGTGCGAGGGCTGAGGAAATGAAGCTGCTCCAAAAGAGAGGGCAGTGCGTTTCCCTACACCCGGCATGCACAGAGGGGCTGTAACGGGCTCCGGGTCTGGACGTTGCTTAGCTGACCCAGGTGAGCCTGGGGTACTCAAGTGTTCCTGCGGGAATAGGGTGCCCAGGCTAGCGTCCTAGGTGTCCAGAAAACTGTGCTGCCGTTCAAGGAACGCAGAGCAGAGGCCAGCGCCTCATGGAAACTGCTGCACGCCTCTGCTTCTGCACGGCAAATCAGGGCCTTACTTCCAGGCATGTGTTCATGCTGGGTGTGCCGGTAGCGATATAGCAGGGTAAGATGCTGACTTTCTCCTCGAGCAGAGTGACTTCACGTACGAGGGCCTCGAAGTGCTCCAAGCACAGTGTTCTCTCATGGCAGCTCACACAAGGACCATGAGAAGTTTTCTGTGCACTTCGGACTCACCAGCAAAGTTGTCCTGAGGCCGTTCGAGGACTATGGAAATGTAGCTCTCCTCAAGGAACGTACAGTGTGTTGCCCATCACTGGGCACGCACAGAGGGCCTCCGAGGGATGCACCAATGGGCCTTGAAGTTGCTCAGCCGGCCCACAGGGGTCTGGAGGTGCTCAGTGAACTTGCAGGAAAACGAGGCCTACCCGAGAGGCCTAGGAGTCCTCAGACATGTTCTTCCTTTAAAGTAAAGCATATAAGGGACAAAGAACTCATGGAAACAGCTGCATGCCTCCCTTTCTGCACGGCTACTAAGGGCCTAACCTGGAGGCAAGTTTTCACGTTGAGATTCCCTTTAGCTCTAGAGCTTGTCAGGCTGACCACCACCGCGGCCATGGAAGCCCCTGGTTTAGACAGAGCCAACTCATTTTCTCCCCAGAAGCATTCTTACAGTGTTTACAGGCCTGTCAAGAGGAGGGAATGGCAGGCACTTTCAATGCAGCGTGAACGCTGCCTTCAAAACGGGAAAGCTAGGCTAGTTCCAGCAGGTCCCCTTTTCCAGGGGCACACTCAGCATGCACCCCTGTGGCTTCTAAGAAGTCCGAGGAGACACAGGTTACCCTGTGTTTCCTTCCCTGACTCAACTTCTCGAAGTAGGGTGTTCTGCATCGTGCGAACTCCCTCAACCAAGGTACGCCGTAAGCTGCTCTTCTGGGACTGTGGCTATTCGAAAGCCTGCAGTGCCACAGGAAGAACAGGACTTCAATTGCAGTAAGAACGCAAGCTGACTTCCTCTAGGAGGCACGGTGACTTCAGGCAGGACGTCTTAGATGGAATGCGAAGACGAGGGTTACCCTGAGTGCAGCTCAGGCTAGGGCAACGCGTAAGACTTGCACACCGTGTGGGACGTGCCAGAACGGTGTTCGTGAACATGTGCGAGGGCTGAGGAAATGAAGCTGCTCCAAAAGAGAGGGCAGTGCGTTTCCCTACACCCGGCATGCACAGAGGGGCTGTAACGGGCTCCGGGTCTGGACGTTGCTTAGCTGACCCAGGTGAGCCTGGGGTACTCAAGTGTTCCTGCGGGAATAGGGTGCCCAGGCTAGCGTCCTAGGTGTCCAGAAAACTGTGCTGCCGTTCAAGGAACGCAGAGCAGAGGCCAGCGCCTCATGGAAACTGCTGCACGCCTCTGCTTCTGCACGGCAAATCAGGGCCTTACTTCCAGGCATGTGTTCATGCTGGGTGTGCCGGTAGCGATATAGCAGGGTAAGATGCTGACTTTCTCCTCGAGCAGAGTGACTTCACGTACGAGGGCCTCGAAGTACTCCAAGCACAGTGTTCTCTCATGGCAGCTCACACAAGGACCATGCGAAGTTTCCTTTGCACTTCGGACTCACCAGCAAAGTTGTCCTGAGGCCGTTCGAGGACTCTGGAAATATAGCTCTCCTCAAGGAACGTACAGTGTGTTGCCCATCACTGGGCACGCACAGAGGGCCTCCGAGGGATGCACCAATGGGCCTCGAACTTGCTCAGCCGGCCCACAGGGGTCTGGAGGTGCTCAGTGAACTTGCAGGGAAAACGAGGCCTACCCGAGAGGCCTAGGAGTCCTCAGACGTGTACTTCCTTTAAAGTAAAGCATATAAGGGACTAAGAACTAATGGAAACAGCTGCATGCCTCCCTTTCTGCACGGCTACTAAGGGCCTAACCTGGAGGCAAGTTTTCACGTTGAGATTCCCTTTAGCTCTAGAGCTTGTCAGGCTGACCACCACCGCGGCCATGGAAGCCCGTGGTTTAGACAGAGCCAACTCATTTTCTCCCCAGAAGCATTCTTACAGTGTTTACAGGCCTGTCAAGAGGAGGGAATGGCAGGCACTTTCAATGCAGCGTGAACGCTGCCTTCAAAACGGGAAAGCAAGGCTAGTTCCAGCAGGTCCCCTTTTCCAGGGGCACACTCAGCATGCACCCCTGTGGCTTCTAAGAAGTCCGAGGAGATACAGGTTACCCGGTGTTTCCTTCCCTGACTCAACTTCTCGAAGTAGGCTGTTCTGCATCATGCGAACTGCCTCAACCAAGGAACGCCGTAAGCTGGTCCTCTGGGCCTGTGGCTATTCGAAAGCCTGCAGTGCCACAGGAAGAACAGGACTTCAACTGCAGTAAGAACGCAAGCTGACTTCCTCTAGGAGGCACGGTGACTTCAGGCAGGACGTCTTAGATGGAATGCGAAAACGAGGGTTACCCTGAGTGCAGCTCAGGCTAGGGCAACGCGTAAGACTTGCACGCCGTGTGGGACGTGCCAGAACGCTGTTCGTGAACGTGTGCGAGGGCTGAGGAAATGAAGCTGCTCCAAAAGAGAGGGCAGTGCGTTTCCCTACACCCGGCATGCACAGAGGGGCTGTAACGGGCTCCGGGTCTGGACGTTGCTTAGCTGACCCAGGTGAGCCTGGGGTACTCAAGTGTTCCTGCGGGAATAGGGTGCCCAGGCTAGCGTCCTAGGTGTCCAGAAAACTGTGCTGCCGTTCAAGGAACGCAGAGCAGAGGCCAGCGCCTCATGGAAACTGCTGCACGCCTCTGCTTCTGCACGGCAAATCAGGGCCTTACTTCCAGGCATGTGTTCATGCTGGGTGTGCCGGTAGCGATATAGCAGGGTAAGATGCTAACTTTCTCCTCGAGCAGAGTGACTTCACGTACGAAGGCCTCGAAGTACTCCAAGCACAGTGTACTCTCATGGCAGCTCACACAAGGACCATGAGAAGTTTCCTGTGCACTTCGGACTCACCAGTAATGTTGTCCTGAGGCCGTTCGAGGACTCTGGAAATGTAGCTCTCCTCAAGGAACGTACAGTGTGTTGCCCATCACTGGGCACGCACAGAGGGCCTCCGAGGGATGCACCAATGGGCCTCGAAGTTGCTCAGCCGGCCCACAGGGGTCTGGAGGTGCTCAGTGAACTTGCAGGGAAAACGAGGCCTACCCGAGAGGACTAGGAGTCCTCAGACGTGTACTTCCTTTAAAGTAAAGCATATAAGGGACTAAGAACTCATGGAAACAGCTGCATGCCTCCCTTTCTGCACGGCTACTAAGGGCCTAACCTGGAGGCAAGTTTTCACATTGAGATTCCCTTTAGCTCTAGAGCTTGTCAGGCTGACCACCACCGCGGCCATGGAAGCCCCTGGTTTAGACAGAGCAAACTCATTTTCTCCCCAGAAGCATTCTTACAGTGTTTACAGGCCTGTCAAGAGGAGGGAATGGCAGGCACTTTCAATGCAGCGTGAACGCTGCCTTCAAAATGGGAAAGCAAGGCTAGTTCCAGCAGGTCCCCTTTTCCAGGGGCACACTCAGCATGCACCCCTGTGGCTTCTAAGAAGTCCGAGGAGACACAGGTTACCCTGTGTTTCCTTCCCTGACTCAACTTCTCGAAGTATGGTGTTCTGCATCATGCGAACTGCCTCAACCAAGGAACGCCGTAAGCTGCTCCTCTGGGCCGGTGGCTATTCGAAAGCCTGCAGTGCCACAGGAAGAACAGGACTTCAACTGCAGTAAGAACGCAAGCTGACTTCCTCTAGGAGGCACGGTGACTTCAGGCAGGACGTCTTAGATGGAATGCGAAGACGAGGGTTACCCTGAGTGCAGCTCAGGCTAGGGCAACGCGTAAGACTTGCACGCCGTGTGGGACGTGCCAGAACGCTGTTCGTGAACGTGTGCGAGGGCTGAGGAAATGAAGCTGCTCCAAAAGAGAGGGCAGTGCGTTTCCCTACACCTGGCATGCACAGAGGGGCTGTAACGGGCTCCGGGTCTGGACGTTGCTTAGCTGACCCAGGTGAGCCTGGGGTACTCAAGTGTTCCTGCGGGAATAGGGTGCCCAGGCTAGCGTCCTAGGTGTCCAGAAAACTGTGCTGCCGTTCAAGGAACGCAGAGCAGAGGCCAGCGCCTCATGGAAACTGCTGCACGCCTCTGCTTCTGCACGGCAAATCAGGGCCTTACTTCCAGGCATGTGTTCATGCTGGGTGTGCCGGTAGCGATATAGCAGGGTAAGATGCTGACTTTCTCCTCGAGCAGAGTGACTTCACGTACGAGGGCCTCGAAGTACTCCAAGCACAGTGTTCTCTCATGGCAGCTCACACAAGGACCATGAGAAGTTTCCTGTGCACTTCGGACTCACCAGCAATGTTGTCCTGAGGCCGTTCGAGGACTCTGGAAATGTAGCTTTCCTCAAGGAACGTACAGTGTGTTGCCCATCACTGGGCACGCACAGAGGGCCTCCGAGGGATGCACCAATGGGCCTCGATGTTGCTCAGCCCGCCCACAGGGGTCTGGAGGTGCTCAGTGAACTTGCAGGAAAACGAGGCCTACCCGAGAGGCCTAGGAGTCCTCAGACGTGTACTTCCTTTAAAGTAAAGCATATAAGGGACAAAGAACTCATGGAAACAGCTGCATGCCTCCCTTTCTGCACGGCTACTAAGGGCCTAACCTGGAGGCAAGTTTTCACGTTGAGATTCCCTTTAGCTCTAGAGCTTGTCAGGCTGACCACCACCGCGGCCATGGAAGCCCGTGGTTTAGACAGAGCCAACTCATTTTCTCCCCAGAAGCATTCTTACAGTGTTTACAGGCCTGTCAAGAGGAGGGAATGGCAGGCACTTTCAATGCAGCGTGAACGCTGCCTTCAAAATGGGAAAGCAAGGCTAGTTCCAGCAGGTCCCCTTTTCCAGGGGCACACTCAGCATGCACCCCTGTGGCTTCTAACAAGTCCGAGGAGACACAGGTTACCCTGTGTTTCCTTCCCTGACTCAACTTCTCGAAGTAGGGTGTTCTGCATCATGGGAACTGCCTCAACCAAGGAACGCCGTAAGCTGCTCCTCTGGGCCTGTGGCTATTCGAAAGCCTGCAGTGCCACAGGAAGAACAGGACTTCAACTGCAGTAAGAACGCAAGCTGACTTCCTCTAGGAGGCACGGTGACTTCAGGCAGGACGTCTTAGATGGAATGCGAAGACGAGGGTTACCCTGAGTGCAGCTCAGGCTAGGGCAACGCGTAAGACTTGCACACCGTGTGGGACGTGCCAGAACGCTGTTCGTGAACGTGTGCGAGGTCTGAGGAAATAAAGCTGCTCCAAAAGAGAGGGCAATGCGTTTCCCTACACCCGGCATGCACAGAGGGGCTGTAACGGGCTCCGGGTCTGGACGTTGCTTAGCTGACCCAGGTGAGCCTGGGGTACTCAAGTGTTCCTGCGGGAATAGGGTGCCCAGGCTAGCGTCCTAGGTGTCCAGAAAACTGTGCTGCCGTTCAAGGAACGGAGAGCAGAGGCCAGCGCCTCATGGAAACTGCTGCACGCCTGTGCTTCTGCACGGCAAATCAGGGCCTTACTTCCAGGCATGTGTTCATGCTGGGTGTGCCGGTAGCGATATAGCAGGGTAAGATGCTGACTTTCTCCTCGAGCAGAGTGACTTCACGTACGAGGGCCTCGAAGTACTCCAAGCACAGTGTTCTCTCATGGCAGCTCACACAAGGACCATGCGAAGTTTCCTGTGCACTTCGGACTCACCAGCAAAGTTGTCCTGAGGCCGTTCGAGGACTCTGGAAATATAGCTCTCCTCAAGGAACGTACAGTGTGTTGCCCATCACTGGGCACGCACAGAGGGCCTCCGAGGGATGCACCAATGGGCCTCGAAGTTGCTCAGCCGGCCCACAGGGGTCTGGAGGTGCTCAGTGAACTTGCAGGGAAAACGAGGCCTACCCGAGAGGCCTAGGAGTCCTCAGACGTGTACTTCCTTTAAAGTAAAGCATATAAGGGACTAAGAACTAATGCAAACAGCTGCATGCCTCCCTTTCTGCACGGCTACTAAGGGCCTAACCTGGAGGCAAGTTTTCACGTTGAGATTCCCTTTAGCTCTAGAGCTTGTCAGGCTGACCACCACCGCGGCCATGGAAGCCCCTGGTTTAGATAGAGCCAACTCATTTTCTCCCCAGAAGCATTCTTACAGTGTTTACAGGCCTGTCAAGAGGAGGGAATGGCAGGCACTTTCAATGCAGCGTGAACGCTGCCTTCAAAACGGGAAAGCAAGGCTAGTTCCAGCAGGTCCCCTTTTCCAGGGGCACACTCAGCATGCACCCCTGTGGCTTCTAAGAAGTCCGAGGAGATACAGGTTACCTGGTGTTTCCTTCCCTGACTCAACTTCTCGAAGTAGGGTGTTCTGCATCATGCGAACTGCCTCAACCAAGGAACGCCGTAAGCTGGTCCTCTGGGCCTGTGGCTATTCGAAAGCCTGCAGTGCCACAGGAAGAACAGGACTTCAACTGCAGTAAGAACGCAGGCTGACTTCCTCTAGGAGGCACGGTGACTTTAGGCAGGACGTCTTAGATGGAATGCGAAGACGAGGGTTACCCTGAGTGCAGCTCAGGCTAGGGCAACGCGTAAGACTTGCACGCCGTGTGGGACGTGCCAGAACGCTGTTCGTGAACGTGTGCGAGGGCTGAGGAAATGAAGCTGCTCCAAAAGAGAGGGCAGTGCGTTTCCCTACACCCGGCATGCACAGAGGGGCTGTAACGGGCTCCGGGTCTGGACGTTGCTTAGCTGACCCAGGTGAGTCTGGGGTACTCAAGTGTTCCTGCGGGAATAGGGTGCCCAGGCTAGCGTCCTAGGTGTCCAGAAAACTGTGCTGCCGTTCAAGGAACGCAGAGCAGAGGCCAGCGCCTCATGGAAACTGCTGCACGCCTCTGCTTCTGCACGGCAAATCAGGGCCTTACTTCCAGGCATGTGTTCATGCTGGGTGTGCCGGTAGCGATATAGCAGAGTAAGATGCTAACTTTCTCCTCGAGCAGAGTGACTTCACGTACGAGGGCCTCGAAGTACTCCAAGCACAGTGTACTCTCATGGCAGCTCACACAAGGACCATGAGAAGTTTCCTGTGCACTTCGGACTCACCAGTAATGTTGTCCTGAGGCCGTTCGAGGACTCTGGAAATGTAGCTCTCCTCAAGGAACGTACAGTGTGTTGCCCATCACTGGGCACGCACAGAGGGCCTCCGAGGGATGCACCAATGGGCCTCGAAGTTGCTCAGCCGGCCCACAGGGGTCTGGAGGTGCTCAGTGAACTTGCAGGGAAAACGAGGCCTACCCGAGAGGACTAGGAGTCCTCAGACGTGTACTTCCTTTAAAGTAAAGCATATAAGGGACTAAGAACTCATGGAAACAGCTGCATGCCTCCCTTTCTGCACGGCTACTAAGGGCCTAACCTGGAGGCAAGTTTTCACATTGAGATTCCCTTTAGCTCTAGAGCTTGTCAGGCTGACCACCACCGCGGCCATGGAAGCCCCTGGTTTAGACAGAGCAAACTCATTTTCTCCCCAGAAGCATTCTTACAGTGTTTACAGGCCTGTCAAGAGGAGGGAATGGCAGGCACTTTCAATGCAGCGTGAACGCTGCCTTCAAAATGGGAAAGCAAGTCTAGTTCCAGCAGGTACCCTTTTCCAGGGGCACACTCAGCATGCACCCCTGTGGCTTCTAAGAAGTCCGAGGAGACACAGGTTACCCTGTGTTTCCTTCCCTGACTCAACTTCTCGAAGTAGGTTGTTCTGCATCATGCGAACTGCCTCAACCAAGGAACGCCGTAAGCTGCTCGTCTGGGCCTGTGGCTATTCGAAAGCCTGCAGTGCCAGAGGAAGAACAGGACTTCAACTGCAGTAAGAACGCAAGCTGACTTCCTCTAGGAGGCACGGTGACTTCAGGCAGGACGTCTTAGATGGAATGCGAAGACGAGGGTTACCCTGAGTGCAGCTCAGGCTATGGCAACGCGTAAGACGTGCACGCCGTGTGGGACGTGCCAGAACGCTGTTCGTGAACGTGTGCGAGGGCTGAGGAAATGAAGCTGCTCCCAAAGAGAGGGCAGTGCGTTTCCCTACACCCGGCATGCACAGAGGGGCTCTAACGGGCTCCGGGTCTGGACGTTGCTTAGCTGACCCAGGTGAGCCTGGGGTACTCAAGTGTTCCTGCGGGAATAGGGTGCCCAGGCTAGCGTCCTAGGTGTCCAGAAAACTGTGCTGCCGTTCAAGGAACGCAGAGCAGAGGCCAGCGCCTCATGGAAACTGCTGCACGCCTCTGCTTCTGCACGGCAAATCAGGGCCTTACTTCCAGGCATGTGTTCATGCTGGGTGTGCCGGTAGCGATATAGCAGGGTAAGATGCTGACTTTCTCCTCGAGCAGAGTGACTTCACGTACGAGGGCTTCGAAGTACTCCAAGCACAGTGTTCTCTCATGGCAGCTCACACAAGGACCATGAGAAGTTTCCTGTGCACTTCGGACTCACCAGCAATGTTGTCCTGAGGCCGTTCGAGGACTCTGGAAATGTAGCTCTCCTCAAGGAACGTACAGTGTGTTGCCCATCACTGGGCACGCACAGAGGGCCCCCGTGGGATGCACCAATGGGCCTCGAAGTTGCTCAGCCGGCCCACAGGGGTCTGGAGGTGCTCAGTGAACTTTCAGGGAAAACGAGGCCTACCCGAGAGGCCTAGGAGTCCTCAGACGTGTTCTTCCTTTAAAGTAAAGCATATAAGGGACTAAGAACTCATGGAAACAGCTGCATGCCTCCCTTTCTGCACGGCTACTAAGGGCCTAACCTGGAGGCAAGTTTTCACGTTGAGATTCCCTTTAGCTCTAGAGCTTGTCAGGCTGACCACCACCGCGGCCATGGAAGCCCCTGGTTTAGACAGAGCAAACTCATTTTCTCCCCAGAAGCATTCTTACAGTGTTTACAGGCCTGTCAAGAGGAGGGAATGGCAGGCACTTTCAATGCAGCGTGAACGCTGCCTTCAAAACGGGAAAGCAAGGCTAGTTCCAGCAGGTCCCCTTTTCCAGGGGCACACTCAGCATGCACCCCTGTGGCTTCTAAGAAGTCCGAGGAGATACAGATTACCCAGTGTTTCCTTCCCTGACTCAACTTCTCGAAGTAGGGTGTTCTGCATCATGCGAACTGCCTCAACCAAGGAACGCCGTAAGCTGGTCCTCTGGGCCTGTGGCTATTCGAAAGCCTGCAGTGCCACAGGAAGAACAGGACTTCAACTGCAGTAAGAACGCAAGCTGACTTCCTCTAGGAGGCACGGTGACTTTAGGCAGGACGTCTTAGATGGAATGCGAAGACGAGGGTTACCCTGAGTGCAGCTCAGGCTAGGGCAACGCGTAAGACTTGCACGCCGTGTGGGACGTGCCAGAACGCTGTTCGTGAACGTGTGCGAGGGCTGAGGAAATGAAGCTGCTCCAAAAGAGAGGGCAGTGCGTTTCCCTACACCCGGCATGCACAGAGGGGCTGTAACGGGCTCCGGGTCTGGACGTTGCTTAGCTGACCCAGGTGAGCCTGGGGTACTCAAGTGTTCCTGCGGGAATAGGGTGCCCAGGCTAGCGTCCTAGGTGTCCAGAAAACTGTGCTGCCGTTCAAGGAACGCAGAGCAGAGGCCAGCGCCTCATGGAAACTGCTGCACGCCTCTGCTTCTGCACGGCAAATCAGGGCCTTACTTCCAGGCATGTGTTCATGCTGGGTGTGCCGGTAGCGATATAGCAGGGTAAGATGCTAACTTTCTCCTCGAGCAGAGTGACTTCACGTACGAGGGCCTCGAAGTACTCCAAGCACAGTGTACTCTCATGGCAGCTCACACAAGGACCATGAGAAGTTTCCTGTGCACTTCGGACTCACCAGTAATGTTGTCCTGAGGCCGTTCGAGGACTCTGGAAATGTAGCTCTCCTCAAGGAACGTACAGTGTGTTGCCCATCACTGGGCACGCACAGAGGGCCTCCGAGGGATGCACCAATGGGCCTCGAAGTTGCTCAGCCGGCCCACAGGGGTCTGGAGGTGCTCAGTGAACTTGCAGGGAAAACGAGGCCTACCCGAGAGGACTAGGAGTCCTCAGACGTGTACTTCCTTTAAAGTAAAGCATATAAGGGACTAAGAACTCATGGAAACAGCTGCATGCCTCCCTTTCTGCACGGCTACTAAGGGCCTAACCTGGAGGCAAGTTTTCACATTGAGATTCCCTTTAGCTCTAGAGCTTGTCAGGCTGACCACCACCGCGGCCATGGAAGCCCCTGGTTTAGACAGAGCAAACTCATTTTCTCCCCAGAAGCATTCTTACAGTGTTTACAGGCCTGTCAAGAGGAGGGAATGGCAGGCACTTTCAATGCAGCGTGAACGCTGCCTTCAAAATGGGAAAGCAAGGCTAGTTCCAGCAGGTCCCCTTTTCCAGGGGCACACTCAGCATGCACCCCTGTGGCTTCTAAGAAGTCCGAGGAGACACAGGTTACCCTGTGTTTCCTTCCCTGACTCAACTTCTCGAAGTAGGTTGTTCTGCATCATGCGAACTGCCTCAACCAAGGAACGCCGTAAGCTGCTCCTCTGGGCCTGTGGCTATTCGAAAGCCTGCAGTGCCACAGGAAGAACAGGACTTCAACTGCAGTAAGAACGCAAGCTGACTTCCTCTAGGAGGCACGGTGACTTCAGGCAGGACGTCTTAGATGGAATGCGAAGACGAGGGTTACCCTGAGTGCAGCTCAGGCTAGGGCAACGCGTAAGACTTGCACGCCGTGTGGGACGTGCCAGAACGCTGTTCGTGAACGTGTGCGAGGGCTGAGGAAATGAAGCTGCTCCAAAAGAGAGGGCAGTGCGTTTCCCTACACCCGGCATGCACAGAGGGGCTGTAACGGGCTCCGGGTCTGGACGTTGCTTAGCTGACCCAGGTGAGCCTGGGGTACTCAAGTGTTCCTGCGGGAATAGGGTGCCCAGGCTACCGTCCTAGGTGTCCAGAAAACTGTGCTGCCGTTCAAGGAACGCAGAGCAGAGGCCAGCGCCTCATGGAAACTGCTGCACGCCTCTGCTTCTGCACGGCAAATCAGGGCCTTACTTCCAGGCATGGGTTCATGCTGGGTGTGCCGGTAGCGATATAGCAGGGTAAGATGCTGACTTTCTCCTCGAGCAGAGTGACTTCACGTACGAGGGCCTCGAAGTGCTCCAAGCACAGTGTTCTCTTATGGCAGCTCACACAAGGACCATGAGAAGTTTTCTGTGCACTTCGGACTCACCAGCAAAGTTGTCCTGAGGCCGTTCGAGGACTCTGGAAATGTAGCTCTCCTCAAGGAACGTACAGTGTGTTGCCCATCACTGGGCACGCACAGAGGGCCTCCGAGGGATGCACCAATGGGCCTTGAAGTTGCTCAGCCGGCCCACAGGGGTCTGGAGGTGCTCAGTGAACTTGCAGGAAAACGAGGCCTACCCGAGACGCCTAGGAGTCCTCAGACGTGTTCTTCCTTTAAAGTAAAGCATATATAGGACTAAGAACTCATGGAAACAGCTGCATGCCTCCCTTTCTGCACGGCTACTAAGGGCCTAACCTGGAGGCAAGTTTTCACGTTGAGATTCCCTTTAGCTCTAGAGCTTGTCAGGCTGACCACCACCGCGGCCATGGAAGCCCCTGGTTTAGACAGAGCAAACTCATTTTCTCCCCAGAAGCATTCTTACAGTGTTTACAGGCCTGTCAAGAGGAGGGAATGGCAGGCACTTTCAATGCAGCGTGAACGCTGCCTTCAAAACGGGAAAGCAAGCCTAGTTCCAGCAGGTCCCCTTTTCCAGGGGCACACTCAGCATGCACCCCTGTGGCTTCTAAGAAGTCCGAGGAGACACAGGTTACCCTGTGTTTCCTTCCCTGACTCAACTTCTCGAAGTAGGGTGTTCTGCATCGTGCGAACTGCCTCAACCAAGGTACGCCGTAAGCTGCTCCTCTGGGCCTGTGGCTATTCGAAAGCCTGCAGTGCCACAGGAAGAACAGGACTTCAACTGCAGTAAGAACGCAAGCTGACTTCCTCTAGGAGGCACGGTGACTTCAGGCAGGACGTCTTAGATGGAATGCGAAGACGAGGGTTACCCTGAGTGCAGCTCAGGCTATGGCAACGCGTAATACTTGCACACCGTGTGGGACGTGCCAGAACGGTGTTCGTGAACGTGTGCGAGGGCTGAGGAAATGAAGCTGCTCCAAAAGAGAGGCCAGTGCGTTTCCCTACACCTGGCATGCACAGAGGGGCTGTAACGGGCTCCGGGTCTGGTCGTTGCTTATCTGACCCAGGTGAGCCTGGGGTACTCAAGTGTTCCTGCGGGAATAGGGTGCCCAGGCTAGCGTCCTAGGTGTCCAGAAAACTGTGCTGCCGTTTAAGGAACGCAGAGCAGAGGCCAGCGCCTCATGGAAACTGCTGCACGCCTCTGCTTCTGCACGGCAAATCAGGGCCTTACTTCCAGGCATGTGTTCATGCTGGGTGTGCCGGTAGCGATATAGCAGGGTAAGATGCTGACTTTCTCCTCGAGCAGAGTGACTTCACGTACGAGGGCCTCGAAGTACTCCAAGCACAGTGTTCTCTCATGGCAGCTCACACAAGGACCATGAGAAGTTTCCTGTGCACTTCGGACTCACCAGCAATGTTGTCCTGAGGCCGTTCGAGGACTCTGGAAATGTAGCTCTCCTCAAGGAACGTACAGTGTGTTGCCCATCACTGGGCACGCACAGAGGGCCTCCGAGGGATGCACCAATGGGCCTCGAAGTTGCTCAGCCGGCCCACAGGGGTCTGGAGGTACTCAGTGAACTTGCAGGGAAAACGAGGTCTGCCCGAGAGGCCTAGGAGTCCTCAGACGTGTACTTCCTTTAAAGTAAAGCATATAAGGGACTAAGAACTCATGGAAACAGCTGCATGCCTCCCTTTCTGCACGGCTACTAAGGGCCTAACCTGGAGGCAAGTTTTCACATTGAGATTCCCTTTAGCTCTAGAGCTTGTCAGGCTGACCACCACCGCGGCCATGGAAGCCCCTGGTTTAGACAGAGCCAACTCATTTTCTCCCCAGAAGCATTCTTACAGTGTTTACAGGCCTGTCAAGAGGAGGGAATAGCAGGCACTTTCAATGCAGCGTGAACGCTGCCTTCAAAACGGGAAAGCAAGCCTAGTTCCAGCAGGTCCCCTTTTCCAGGGGCACACTCAGCATGCACCCCTGTGGCTTCTAAGAAGTCCGAGGAGACACAGGTTACCCTGTGTTTCCTTCCCTGACTCAACTTCTCGAAGTAGGGTGTTCTGCATCATGCGAACTGCCTCAACCAAGGAACGCCGTAAGCTGCTCCTCTGGGCCTGTGGCTATTCGAAAGCCTGCAGTGCCACAGGAAGAACAGGACTTCAACTGCAGTAAGAACGCAAGCTGACTTCCTCTAGGAGGCACGGTGACTTCAGGCAGGACGTCTTAGATGGAATGCGAAGACGAGGGTTACCCTGAGTGCAGCTCAGGCTAGGGCAACGCGTAAGACTTGCACGCCGTGTGGGACGTGCCAGAACGCTGTTCGTGAACGTGTGCGAGGGCTGAGGAAATGAAGCTGCTCCAAAAGAGAGGGCAGTGCGTTTCCCTACACCCGGCATGCACAGAGGGGCTGTAACGGGCTCCGGGTCTGGACGTTGCTTAGCTGACCCAGGTGAGCCTGGGGTACTCAAGTGTTCCTGCGGGAATAGGGTGCCCAGGCTAGCGTCCTAGGTGTCCAGAAAACTGTGCTGCCGTTCAAGGAACGCAGAGCAGAGGCCAGCGCCTCATGGAAACTGCTGCACGCCTCTGCTTCTGCACGGCAAATCAGGGCATTACTTCCAGGCATGTGTTCATGCTGGGTGTGCCGGTAGCGATATAGCAGGGTAAGATGCTGACTTTCTCCTCGAGCAGAGTGACTTCACGTACGAGGGCCTCGAAGTACTCCAAGCACAGTGTTCTCTCATGGCAGCTCACACAAGGACCATGAGAAGTTTCCTGTGCACTTCGGACTCACCAGCAATGTTGTCCTGATGCCGTTCGAGGACTCTGGAAATGTAGCTCTCCTCAAGGAACGTACAGTGTGTTGCCCATCACTGGGCACGCACAGAGGGCCTCCGAGGGATGCACCAATGGGCCTTGAAGTTGCTCAGCCGGCCCACAGGGGTCTGGAGGTGCTCAGTGAACTTGCAGGAAAACGAGGCCTACCCGAGAGGCCTAGGAGTCCTCAGACATGTTCTTCCTTTAAAGTAAAGCATATAAGGGACAAAGAACTCATGGAAACAGCTGCATGCCTCCCTTTCTGCACGGCTACTAAGGGCCTAACCTGGAGGCAAGTTTTCACGTTGAGATTCCCTTTAGCTCTAGAGCTTGTCAGGCTGACCACCACCGCGGCCATGGAAGCCCCTGGTTTAGACAGAGCCAACTCATTTTCTCCCCAGAAGCATTCTTACAGTGTTTACAGGCCTGTCAAGAGGAGGGAATGGCAGGCACTTTCAATGCAGCGTGAACGCTGCCTTCAAAACGGGAAAGCAAGGCTAGTTCCAGCAGGTCCCCTTTTCCAGGGGCACACTCAGCATGCACCCCTGTGGCTTCTAAGAAGTCCGAGGAGATACAGGTTACCCGGTGTTTCCTTCCCTGACTCAACTTCTCGAAGTAGGCTGTTCTGCATCATGCGAACTGCCTCAACCAAGGAACGCCGTAAGCTGCTCCTCTGGGCCTGTGGCTATTCGAAAGCCTGCAGTGCCACAGGAAGAACAGGACTTCAACTGCAGTAAGAACGCAAGCTGACTTCCTCTAGGAGGCACGGTGACTTCAGGCAGGACGTCTTAGATGGAATGCGAAGACGAGGGTTACCCTGAGTGCAGCTCAGGCTAGGGCAACGCGTAAGACTTGCACGCCGTGTGGGACGTGCCAGAACGCTGTTCGTGAACGTGTGCGAGGGCTGAGGAAATGAAGCTGCTCCAAAAGAGAGGGCAGTGCGTTTCCCTACACCGGGCATGCACAGAGGGGCTGTAACGGGCTCCGGGTCTGGACGTTGCTTAGCTGACCCAGGTGAGCCTGGGGTACTCAAGTGTTCCTGCGGGAATAGGGTGCCCAGGCTAGCGTCCTAGGTGTCCAGAAAACTGTGCTGCCGTTCAAGGAACGCAGAGCAGAGGCCAGCGCCTCATGGAAACTGCTGCACGCCTCTGCTTCTGCACGGCAAATCAAGGCCTTACTTCCAGGCATGTGTTCATGCTGGGTGTGCCGGTAGCGATATAGCAGGGTAAGATGCTAACTTTCTCCTCGAGCAGAGTGACTTCACGTACGAAGGCCTCGAAGTACTCCAAGCACAGTGTACTCTCATGGCAGCTCACACAAGGACCATGAGAAGTTTCCTGTGCACTTCGGACTCACCAGTAATGTTGTCCTGAGGCCGTTCGAGGACTCTGGAAATGTAGCTCTCCTCAAGGAACGTACAGTGTGTTGCCCATCACTGGGCACGCACAGAGGGCCTCCGAGGGATGCACCAATGGGCCTCGAAGTTGCTCAGCCGGCCCACAGGGGTCTGGAGGTGCTCAGTGAACTTGCAGGGAAAACGAGGCCTACCCGAGAGGACTAGGAGTCCTCAGACGTGTACTTCCTTTAAAGTAAAGCATATAAGGGACTAAGAACTCATGGAAACAGCTGCATGCCTCCCTTTCTGCACGGCTACTAAGGGCCTAACCTGGAGGCAAGTTTTCACATTGAGATTCCCTTTAGCTCTAGAGCTTGTCAGGCTGACCACCACCGCGGCCATGGAAGCCCCTGGTTTAGACAGAGCAAACTCATTTTCTCCCCAGAAGCATTCTTACAGTGTTTACAGGCCTGTCAAGAGGAGGGAATGGCAGGCACTTTCAATGCAGCGTGAACGCTGCCTTCAAAATGGGAAAGCAAGGCTAGTTCCAGCAGGTCCCCTTTTCCAGGGGCACACTCAGCATGCACCCCTGTGGCTTCTAAGAAGTCCGAGGAGACACAGGTTACCCTGTGTTTCCTTCCCTGACTCAACTTCTCGAAGTAGGGTGTTCTGCATCATGCGAACTGCCTCAACCAAGGAACGCCGTAAGCTGCTCCTCTGGGCCTGTGGCTATTCGAAAGCCTGCAGTGCCACAGGAAGAACAGGACTTCAACTGCAGTAAGAACGCAAGCTGACTTCCTCTAGGAGGCACGGTGACTTCAGGCAGGACGTCTTAGATGGAATGCGAAGACGAGGGTTACCCTGAGTGCAGCTCAGGCTAGGGCAACGCGTAAGACTTGCACGCCGTGTGGGACGTGCCAGAACGCTGTTCGTGAACGTGTGCGAGGGCTGAGGAAATGAAGCTGCTCCAAAAGAGAGGGCAGTGCGTTTCCCTACACCCGGCATGCACAGAGGGGCTGTAACGGGCTCCGGGTCTGGACGTTGCTTAGCTGACCCAGGTGAGCCTGGGGTACTCAAGTGTTCCTGCGGGAATAGGGTGCCCAGGCTAGCGTCCTAGGTGTCCAGAAAACTGTGCTGCCGTTCAAGGAACGCAGAGCAGAGGCCAGCGCCTCATGGAAACTGCTGCACGCCTCTGCTTCTGCACGGCAAATCAGGGCCTTACTTCCAGGCATGGGTTCATGCTGGGTGTGCCGGTAGCGATATAGCAGGGTAAGATGCTGACTTTCTCCTCGAGCAGAGTGACTTCACGTACGAGGGCCTCGAAGTACTCCAAGCACAGTGTTCTCTCATGGCAGCTCACACAAGGACCATGAGAAGTTTCCTGTGCATTTCGGACTCACCAGCAATGTTGTCCTGATGCCGTTCGAGGACTCTGGAAATGTAGCTCTCCTGAAGGAACGTACAGTGTGTTGCCCATCACTGGGCACGCACAGAGGGCCTCCGAGGGATGCACCAATGGGCCTCGAAGTTGCTCAGGCGGCCCACAGGCGTCTGGAGGTGCTCAGTGAACTTGCAGGAAAACGAGGCCTACCCGAGAGGCCTAGGAGTCCTCAGACGTGTTCTTCCTTTAAAGTAAAGCATATAAGGGACTAAGAACTCATGGAAACAGCTGCATGCCTCCCTTTCTGCACGGCTACTAAGGGCCTAACCTGGAGGCAAGTTTTCACGTTGAGATTCCCTTTAGCTCTAGAGCTTGTCAGGCTGACCACCACCGCGGCCATGGAAGCCCCTGGTTTAGACAGAGCAAACTCATTTTCTCCCCAGAAGCATTCTTACAGTGTTTACAGGCCTGTCAAGAGGAGGGAATGGCAGGCGCTTTCAATGCAGCGTGAACGCTGCCTTCAAAATGGGAAAGCAAGGCTAGTTCCAGCAGGTCCCCTTTTCCAGGGGCACACTCAGCATGCACCCCTGTGGCTTCTAAGAAGTCCGAGGAGACACAGGTTACCCTGTGTTTCCTTCCCTGACTCAACTTCTCGAAGTAGGGTGTTCTGCATCATGCGAACTGCCTCAACCAAGGAACGCCGTAAGCTGCTCCTCTGGGCCTGTGGCTATTCGAAAGCCTGCAGTGCCACAGGAAGAACAGGACTTCAACTGCAGTAAGAACGCAAGCTGACTTCCTCTAGGAGGCACGGTGACTTCAGGCAGGACGTCTTAGATGGAATGCGAAGACGAGGGTTACCCTGAGTGCAGCTCAGGCTAGGGCAACGCGTAAGACTTGCACGCCGTGTGGGACGTGCCAGAACGCTGTTCGTGAACGTGTGCGAGGGCTGAGGAAATGAAGCTGCTCCAAAAGAGAGGGCAGTGCGTTTCCCTACACCCGGCATGCACAGAGGGGCTGTAACGGGCTCCGGGTCTGGACGTTGCTTAACTGACCCAGGTGAGCCTGGGGTACTCAAGTGTTCCTGCGGGAATAGGGTGCCCAGGCTAGCGTCCTAGGTGTCCAGAAAACTGTGCTGCCGTTCAAGGAACGCAGAGCAGAGGCCAGCGCCTCATGGAAACTGCTGCACGCCTCTGCTTCTGCACGGCAAATCAGGGCCTTACTTCCAGGCATGTGTTCATGCTGGGTGTGCCGGTAGCGATATAGCAGGGTAAGATGCTAACTTTCTCCTCGAGCAGAGTGACTTCACGTACGAAGGCCTCGAAGTACTCCAAGCACAGTGTACTCTCATGGCAGCTCACACAAGGACCATGAGAAGTTTCCTGTGCACTTCGGACTCACCAGTAATGTTGTCCTGAGGCCGTTCGAGGACTCTGGAAATGTAGCTCTCCTCAAGGAACGTACAGTGTGTTGCCCATCACTGGGCACGCACAGAGGGCCTCCGAGGGATGCACCAATGGGCCTCGAAGTTGCTCAGCCGGCCCACAGGGGTCTGGAGGTGCTCAGTGAACTTGCAGGGAAAACGAGGCCTACCCGAGAGGACTAGGAGTCCTCAGACGTGTACTTCCTTTAAAGTAAAGCATATAAGGGACTAAGAACTCATGGAAACAGCTGCATGCCTCCCTTTCTGCACGGCTACTAAGGGCCTAACCTGGAGGCAAGTTTTCACATTGAGATTCCCTTTAGCTCTAGAGCTTGTCAGGCTGACCACCACCGCGGCCATGGAAGCCCCTGGTTTAGACAGAGCAAACTCATTTTCTCCCCAGAAGCATTCTTACAGTGTTTACAGGCCTGTCAAGAGGAGGGAATGGCAGGCACTTTCAATGCAGCGTGAACGCTGCCTTCAAAATGGGAAAGCAAGGCTAGTTCCAGCAGGTCCCCTTTTCCAGGGGCACACTCAGCATGCACCCCTGTGGCTTCTAAGAAGTCCGAGGAGACACAGGTTACCCTGTGTTTCCTTCCCTGACTCAACTTCTCGAAGTAGGGTGTTCTGCATCATGCGAACTGCCTCAACCAAGGAACGCCGTAAGCTGCTCCTCTGGGCCTGTGGCTATTCGAAAGCCTGCAGTGCCACAGGAAGAACAGGACTTCAACTGCAGTAAGAACGCAAGCTGACTTCCTCTAGGAGGCACGGTGACTTCAGGCAGGACGTCTTAGATGGAATGCGAAGACGAGGGTTACCCTGAGTGCAGCTCAGGCTAGGGCAACGCGTAAGACTTGCACGCCGTGTGGGACGTGCCAGAACGCTGTTCGTGAACGTGTGCGAGGGCTGAGGAAATGAAGCTGCTCCAAAAGAGAGGGCAGTGCGTTTCCCTACACCCGGCATGCACAGAGGGGCTGTAACGGGCTCCGGGTCTGGACGTTGCTTAGCTGACCCAGGTGAGCCTGGGGTACTCAAGTGTTCCTGCGGGAATAGGGTGCCCAGGCTAGCGTCCTAGGTGTCCAGAAAACTGTGCTGCCGTTCAAGGAACGCAGAGCAGAGGCCAGCGCCTCATGGAAACTGCTGCACGCCTCTGCTTCTGCACGGCAAATCAGGGCCTTACTTCCAGGCATGGGTTCATGCTGGGTGTGCCGGTAGCGATATAGCAGGGTAAGATGCTGACTTTCTCCTCGAGCAGAGTGACTTCACGTACGAGGGCCTCGAAGTACTCCAAGCACAGTGTTCTCTCATGGCAGCTCACACAAGGACCATGAGAAGTTTCCTGTGCATTTCGGACTCACCAGCAATGTTGTCCTGATGCCGTTCGAGGACTCTGGAAATGTAGCTCTCCTGAAGGAACGTACAGTGTGTTGCCCATCACTGGGCACGCACAGAGGGCCTCCGAGGGATGCACCAATGGGCCTCGAAGTTGCTCAGGCGGCCCACAGGCGTCTGGAGGTGCTCAGTGAACTTGCAGGAAAACGAGGCCTACCCGAGAGGCCTAGGAGTCCTCAGACGTGTTCTTCCTTTAAAGTAAAGCATATAAGGGACTAAGAACTCATGGAAACAGCTGCATGCCTCCCTTTCTGCACGGCTACTAAGGGCCTAACCTGGAGGCAAGTTTTCACGTTGAGATTCCCTTTAGCTCTAGAGCTTGTCAGGCTGACCACCACCGCGGCCATGGAAGCCCCTGGTTTAGACAGAGCAAACTCATTTTCTCCCCAGAAGCATTCTTACAGTGTTTACAGGCCTGTCAAGAGGAGGGAATGGCAGGCGCTTTCAATGCAGCGTGAACGCTGCCTTCAAAATGGGAAAGCAAGGCTAGTTCCAGCAGGTCCCCTTTTCCAGGGGCACACTCAGCATGCACCCCTGTGGCTTCTAAGAAGTCCGAGGAGACACAGGTTACCCTGTGTTTCCTTCCCTGACTCAACTTCTCGAAGTAGGGTGTTCTGCATCATGCGAACTGCCTCAACCAAGGAACGCCGTAAGCTGCTCCTCTGGGCCTGTGGCTATTCGAAAGCCTGCAGTGCCACAGGAAGAACAGGACTTCAACTGCAGTAAGAACGCAAGCTGACTTCCTCTAGGAGGCACGGTGACTTCAGGCAGGACGTCTTAGATGGAATGCGAAGACGAGGGTTACCCTGAGTGCAGCTCAGGCTAGGGCAACGCGTAAGACTTGCACGCCGTGTGGGACGTGCCAGAACGCTGTTCGTGAACGTGTGCGAGGGCTGAGGAAATGAAGCTGCTCCAAAAGAGAGGGCAGTGCGTTTCCCTACACCCGGCATGCACAGAGGGGCTGTAACGGGCTCCGGGTCTGGACGTTGCTTAACTGACCCAGGTGAGCCTGGGGTACTCAAGTGTTCCTGCGGGAATAGGGTGCCCAGGCTAGCGTCCTAGGTGTCCAGAAAACTGTGCTGCCGTTCAAGGAACGCAGAGCAGAGGCCAGCGCCTCATGGAAACTGCTGCACGCCTCTGCTTCTGCACGGCAAATCAGGGCCTTACTTCCAGGCATGTGTTCATGCTGGGTGTGCCGGTAGCGATATAGCAGGGTAAGATGCTGACTTTCTCCTCGAGCAGAGTGACTTCACGTACGAGGGCCTCGAAGTACTCCAAGCACAGTGTTCTCTCATGGCAGCTCACACAAGGACCATGAGAAGTTTTCTGTGCACTTCGGACTCACCAGCAAAGTTGTCCTGAGGCCGTTCGAGGACTCTGGAAATGTAGCTCTCCTCAAGGAACGTACAGTGTGTTGCCCATCACTGGGCACGCACAGAGGGCCTCCGAGGGATGCACCAATGGGCCTCGAACTTGCTCAGCCGGCCCACAGGGGTCTGGAGGTGCTCAGTGAACTTGCAGGGAAAACGAGGCCTACCCGAGAGGCCTAGGAGTCCTCAGACGTGTACTTCCTTTAAAGTAAAGCATATAAGGGACTAAGAACTCATGGAAACAGCTGCATGCCTCCCTTTCTGCACGGCTACTAAGGGCCTAACCTGGAGGCAAGTTTTCACATTGAGATTCCCTTTAGCTCTAGAGCTTGTCAGGCTGACCACCACCGCGGCCATGGAAGCCCCTGGTTTAGACAGAGCAAACTCATTTTCTCCCCAGAAGCATTCTTACAGTGTTTACAGGCCTGTCAAGAGGAGGGAATGGCAGGCACTTTCAATGCAGCGTGAACGCTGCCTTCAAAACGGGAAAGCAAGGCTAGTTCCAGCAGGTCCCCTTTTCCAGGGGCACACTCAGCATGCACCCCTGTGGCTTCTAAGAAGTCCGAGGAGACACAGGTTACCCTGTGTTTCCTTCCCTGACTCAACTTCTCGAAGTAGGCTGTTCTGCATCATGCGAACTGCCTCAACCAAGGAACGCCGTAAGCTGCTCCTCTGGGCCTGTGGCTATTCGAAAGCCTGCAGTGCCACAGGAAGAACAGGACTTCAACTGCAGTAAGAACGCAAGCTGACTTCCTCTAGGAGGCACGGTGACTTCAGGCAGGACGTCTTAGATGGAATGCGAAGACGAGGGTTACCCTGAGTGCAGCTCAGGCTAGGGCAACGCGTAAGACTTGCACGCCGTGTGGGACGTGCCAGAACGGTGTTCGTGAACGTGTGCGAGGGCTGAGGAAATGAAGCTGCTCCAAAAGAGAGGGCAGTGCGTTTCCCTACACCCGGCATGCACAGAGGGGCTGTAACGGGCTCCGGGTCTGGACGTTGCTTAACTGACCCAGGTGAGCCTGGGGTACTCAAGTGTTCCTGCGGGAATAGGGTGCCCAGGCTAGCGTCCTAGGTGTCCAGAAAACTGTGCTGCCGTTCAAGGAACGCAGAGCAGAGGCCAGCGCCTCATGGAAACTGCTGCACGCCTCTGCTTCTGCACGGCAAATCAGGGCCTTACTTCCAGGCATGTGTTCATGCTGGGTGTGCCGGTAGCGATATAGCAGGGTAAGATGCTGACTTTCTCCTCGAGCAGAGTGACTTCACGTACGAGGGCCTCGAAGTACTCCAAGCACAGTGTTCTCTCATGGCAGCTCACACAAGGACCATGAGAAGTTTTCTGTGCACTTCGGACTCACCAGCAAAGTTGTCCTGAGGCCGTTCGAGGACTCTGGAAATGTAGCTCTCCTCAAGGAACGTACAGTGTGTTGCCCATCACTGGGCACGCACAGAGGGCCTCCGAGGGATGCACCAATGGGCCTCGAACTTGCTCAGCCGGCCCACAGGGGTCTGGAGGTGCTCAGTGAACTTGCAGGGAAAACGAGGCCTACCCGAGAGGCCTAGGAGTCCTCAGACGTGTACTTCCTTTAAAGTAAAGCATATAAGGGACTAAGAACTCATGGAAACAGCTGCATGCCTCCCTTTCTGCACGGCTACTAAGGGCCTAACCTGGAGGCAAGTTTTCACATTGAGATTCCCTTTAGCTCTAGAGCTTGTCAGGCTGACCACCACCGCGGCCATGGAAGCCCCTGGTTTAGACAGAGCAAACTCATTTTCTCCCCAGAAGCATTCTTACAGTGTTTACAGGCCTGTCAAGAGGAGGGAATGGCAGGCACTTTCAATGCAGCGTGAACGCTGCCTTCAAAACGGGAAAGCAAGGCTAGTTCCAGCAGGTCCCCTTTTCCAGGGGCACACTCAGCATGCACCCCTGTGGCTTCTAAGAAGTCCGAGGAGACACAGGTTACCCTGTGTTTCCTTCCCTGACTCAACTTCTCGAAGTAGGCTGTTCTGCATCATGCGAACTGCCTCAACCAAGGAACGCCGTAAGCTGCTCCTCTGGGCCTGTGGCTATTCGAAAGCCTGCAGTGCCACAGGAAGAACAGGACTTCAACTGCAGTAAGAACGCAAGCTGACTTCCTCTAGGAGGCACGGTGACTTCAGGCAGGACGTCTTAGATGGAATGCGAAGACGAGGGTTACCCTGAGTGCAGCTCAGGCTAGGGCAACGCGTAAGACTTGCACGCCGTGTGGGACGTGCCAGAACGGTGTTCGTGAACGTGTGCGAGGGCTGAGGAAATGAAGCTGCTCCAAAAGAGAGGGCAGTGCGTTTCCCTACACCCGGCATGCACAGAGGGGCTGTAACGGGCTCCGGGTCTGGACGTTGCTTAGCTGACCCAGGTGAGCCTGGGGTACTCAAGTGTTCCTGCGGGAATAGGGTGCCCAGGCTACCGTCCTAGGTGTCCAGAAAACTGTGCTGCCGTTCAAGGAACGCAGAGCAGAGGCCAGCACCTCATGGAAACTGCTGCACGCCTCTGCTTCTGCACGGAAAATCAGGGCCTTACTTCCAGGCATGTGTTCATGCTGGGTGTGCCGGTAGCGATATAGCAGGGTAAGATGCTGACTTTCTCCTCGAGCAGAGTGACTTCACGTACGAGGGCCTCGAAGTACTCCAAGCACAGTGTTCTCTCATGGCAGCTCACACAAGGACCATGAGAAGTTTTCTGTGCACTTCGGACTCACCAGCAAAGTTGTCCTGAGGCCGTTCGAGGACTCTGGAAATGTAGCTCTCCTCAAGGAACGTACAGTGTGTTGCCCATCACTGGGCACGCACAGAGGGCCTCCGAGGGATGCACCAATGGGCCTCGAAGTTGCTCAGCCGGCCCACAGGGGTCTGGAGGTGCTCAGTGAACTTGCAGGGAAAACGAGGCCTACCCGAGAGGCCTAGGAGTCCTCAGACGTGTACTTCCTTTAAAGTAAAGCATATATAGGACTAAGAACTCATGGAAACAGCTGCATGCTTCCCTTTCTGAACGGCTACTAAGGGCCTAACCTGGAGGCAAGTTTTCACATTGAGATTCCCTTTAGCTCTAGAGCTTGTCAGGCTGACCACCACCGCGGCCATGGAAGCCCCTGGTTTAGACAGAGCCAACTCATTTTCTCCCCAGAAGCATTCTTACAGTGTTTACAGGCCTGTCAAGAGGAGGGAATGGCAGGCACTTTCAATGCAGCGTGAACGC
The DNA here is from genome assembly GCF_059928025.1 of Delphinapterus leucas. Taxonomy (NCBI): domain Eukaryota; kingdom Metazoa; phylum Chordata; class Mammalia; order Artiodactyla; family Monodontidae; genus Delphinapterus; species Delphinapterus leucas. The sequence goes on along the minus strand of NC_143137.1, from coordinate 112,481,454 downwards.
TGCCTTCAAAACGGGAAAGCAAGGCTAGTTCCAGCAGGTCCCCTTTTCCAGGGGCACACTCAGCATGCACCCCTGTGGCTTCTAAGAAGTCCGAGGAGACACAGGTTACCCTGTGTTTCCTTCCCTGACTCAACTTCTCGAAGTAGGGTGTTCTGCATCATGCGAACTGCCTCAACCAAGGAACGCCGTAAGCTGCTCCTCTGGGCCTGTGGCTATTCGAAAGCCTGCAGTGCCACAGGAAGAACAGGACTTCAACTGCAGTAAGAACGCAAGCTGACTTCCTCTAGGAGGCACGGTGACTTCAGGCAGGACGTCTTAGATGGAATGCGAAGACGAGGGTTACCCTGAGTGCAGCTCCGGCTCGGGCAACGCGTAAGACTTGCACGCCGTGTGGGACGTGCCAGAACGCTGTTCGTGAACGTGTGCGAGGGCTGAGGAAATGAAGCTGCTCCAAAAGAGAGGGCAGTCCGTTTCCCTACACCCGGCATGCACAGAGGGGCTGTAACGGGCTCCGGGTCTGGACGTTGCTCAGCTGACCCAGGTGAGCCTGGGGTACTCAAGTGTTCCTGCGGGAATAGGGTGCCCAGGCTACCGTCCTAGGTGTCCAGAAAACTGTGCTGCCGTTCAAGGAACGCAGAGCAGAGGCCAGCGCCTCATGGAAACTGCTGCACGCCTCTGCTTCTGCACGGCAAATCAGGGCCTTACTTCCAGGCATGTGTTCATGCTGGGTGTGCCGGTAGCGATATAGCAGGGTAAGATGCTGACTTTCTCCTCGAGCAGAGTGACTTCACGTACGAGGGCCTCGAAGTACTCCAAGCACAGTGTTCTCTCATGGCAGCTCACACAAGGACCATGCGAAGTTTCCTGTGCACTTCGGACTCACCAGCAAAGTTGTCCTGAGGCCGTTCGAGGACTCTGGAAATATAGCTCTCCTCAAGGAACGTACAGTGTGTTTCCCATCACTGGGCACGCACAGAGGGCCTCCGAGGGATGCACCAATGGGCCTCGAACTTGCTCAGCCGGCCCACAGGGGTCTGGAGGTGCTCAGTGAACTTGCAGGGAAAACGAGGCCTACCCGAGAGGCCTAGGAGTCCTCAGACGTGTACTTCCTTTAAAGTAAAGCATATAAGGGACTAAGAACTCATGGAAACAGCTGCATGCCTCCCTTTCTGCACGGCTACTAAGGGCCTAACCTGGAGGCAAGTTTTCACATTGAGATTCCCTTTAGCTCTAGAGCTTGTCAGGCTGACCACCACCGCGGCCATGGAAGCCCCTGGTTTAGACAGAGCAAACTCATTTTCTCCCCAGAAGCATTCTTACAGTGTTTACAGGCCTGTCAAGAGGAGGGAATGGCAGGCACTTTCAATGCAGCGTGAACGCTGCCTTCAAAACGGGAAAGCAAGGCTAGTTCCAGCAGGTCCCCTTTTCCAGGGGCACACTCAGCATGCACCCCTGTGGCTTCTAAGAAGTCCGAGGAGACACAGGTTACCCTGTGTTTCCTTCCCTGACTCAACTTCTCGAAGTAGGCTGTTCTGCATCATGCGAACTGCCTCAACCAAGGAACGCCGTAAGCTGCTCCTCTGGGCCTGTGGCTATTCGAAAGCCTGCAGTGCCACAGGAAGAACAGGACTTCAACTGCAGTAAGAACCCAAGCTGACTTCCTCTAGGAGGCACGGTGACTTCAGGCAGGACGTCTTAGATGGAATGCGAAGACGAGGGTTACCCTGAGTGCAGCTCAGGCTAGGGCAACGCGTAAGACTTCCACGCCGTGTGGGACGTGCCAGAACGCTGTTCGTGAACGTGTGCGAGGGCTGAGGAAATGAAGCTGCTCCAAAAGAGAGGGCAGTGCGTTTCCCTACACCCGGCATGCACAGAGGGGCTGTAACGGGCTCCGGGTCTGGACGTTGCTTAGCTGACCCAGGTGAGCCTGGGGTACTCAAGTGTTCCTGCGGGAATAGGGTGCCCAGGCTAGCGTCCTAGGTGTCCAGAAAACTGTGCTGCCGTTCAAGGAACGCAGAGCAGAGGCCAGCGCCTCATGGAAACTGCTGCACGCCTCTGCTTCTGCACGGCAAATCAGGGCCTTACTTCCAGGCATGGGTTCATGCTGGGTGTGCCGGTAGCGATATAGCAGGGTAAGATGCTGACTTTCTCCTCGAGCAGAGTGACTTCACGTACGAGGGCCTCGAAGTGCTCCAAGCACAGTGTTCTCTTATGGCAGCTCACACAAGGACCATGAGAAGTTTTCTGTGCACTTCGGACTCACCAGCAAAGTTGTCCTGAGGCCGTTCGAGGACTCTGGAAATGTAGCTCTCCTCAAGGAACGTACAGTGTGTTGCCCATCACTGGGCACGCACAGAGGGCCTCCGAGGGATGCACCAATGGGCCTTGAAGTTGCTCAGCCGGCCCACAGGGGTCTGGAGGTGCTCAGTGAACTTGCAGGAAAACGAGGCCTACCCGAGACGCCTAGGAGTCCTCAGACGTGTTCTTCCTTTAAAGTAAAGCATATATAGGACTAAGAACTCATGGAAACAGCTGCATGCCTCCCTTTCTGCACGGCTACTAAGGGCCTAACCTGGAGGCAAGTTTTCACGTTGAGATTCCCTTTAGCTCTAGAGCTTGTCAGGCTGACCACCACCGCGGCCATGGAAGCCCCTGGTTTAGACAGAGCAAACTCATTTTCTCCCCAGAAGCATTCTTACAGTGTTTACAGGCCTGTCAAGAGGAGGGAATGGCAGGCACTTTCAATGCAGCGTGAACGCTGCCTTCAAAACGGGAAAGCAAGGCTAGTTCCAGCAGGTCCCCTTTTCCAGGGGCACACTCAGCATGCACCCCTGTGGCTTCTAAGAAGTCCGAGGAGACACAGGTTACCCTGTGTTTCCTTCCCTGACTCAACTTCTCGAAGTAGGGTGTTCTGCATCGTGCGAACTGCCTCAACCAAGGTACGCCGTAAGCTGCTCCTCTGGGCCTGTGGCTATTCGAAAGCCTGCAGTGCCACAGGAAGAACAGGACTTCAACTGCAGTAAGAACGCAAGCTGACTTCCTCTAGGAGGCACGGTGACTTCAGGCAGGACGTCTTAGATGGAATGCGAAGACGAGGGTTACCCTGAGTGCAGCTCAGGCTAGGGCAACGCGTAAGACTTGCACACCGTGTGGGACGTGCCAGAACGGTGTTCGTGAACGTGTGCGAGGGCTGAGGAAATGAAGCTGCTCCAAAAGAGAGGCCAGTGCGTTTCCCTACACCTGGCATGCACAGAGGGGCTGTAACGGGCTCCGGGTCTGGTCGTTGCTTATCTGACCCAGGTGAGCCTGGGGTACTCAAGTGTTCCTGCGGGAATAGGGTGCCCAGGCTAGCGTCCTAGGTGTCCAGAAAACTGTGCTGCCGTTTAAGGAACGCAGAGCAGAGGCCAGCGCCTCATGGAAACTGCTGCACGCCTCTGCTTCTGCACGGCAAATCAGGGCCTTACTTCCAGGCATGTGTTCATGCTGGGTGTGCCGGTAGCGATATAGCAGGGTAAGATGCTGACTTTCTCCTCGAGCAGAGTGACTTCACGTACGAGGGCCTCGAAGTACTCCAAGCACAGTGTTCTCTCATGGCAGCTCACACAAGGACCATGAGAAGTTTCCTGTGCACTTCGGACTCACCAGCAATGTTGTCCTGAGGCCGTTCGAGGACTCTGGAAATGTAGCTCTCCTCAAGGAACGTACAGTGTGTTGCCCATCACTGGGCACGCACAGAGGGCCTCCGAGGGATGCACCAATGGGCCTCGAAGTTGCTCAGCCGGCCCACAGGGGTCTGGAGGTACTCAGTGAACTTGCAGGGAAAACGAGGTCTGCCCGAGAGGCCTAGGAGTCCTCAGACGTGTACTTCCTTTAAAGTAAAGCATATAAGGGACTAAGAACTCATGGAAACAGCTGCATGCCTCCCTTTCTGCACGGCTACTAAGGGCCTAACCTGGAGGCAAGTTTTCACATTGAGATTCCCTTTAGCTCTAGAGCTTGTCAGGCTGACCACCACCGCGGCCATGGAAGCCCCTGGTTTAGACAGAGCCAACTCATTTTCTCCCCAAAAGCATTCTTACAGTGTTTACAGGCCTGTCAAGAGGAGGGAATGGCAGGCACTTTAATGCAGCGTGAACGCTGCCTTCAAAACGGGAAAGCAAGGCTAGTTCCAGCAGGTCCACTTTTCCAGGAGCACACTCAGCATGCACCCCTGTGGCTTCTAAGAAGTCCGAGGAGACACAGGTTACCCTGTGTTTCCTTCCCTGACTCAACTTCTCGAAGTATGGTGTTCTGCATCATGCGAACTGCCTCAACCAAGGAACGCCGTAAGCTGGTCCTCTGGGCCTGTGGCTATTCGAAAGCCTGCAGTGCCACAGGAAGAACAGGACTTCAACTGCAGTAAGAACGCAAGATGACTTCCTCTAGGAGGCACGGTGACTTCAGGCAGGACGTCTTAGATGGAATGCGAAGACGAGGGTTACCCTGAGTGCAGCTCAGGCTAGGGCAACGCGTAAGACTTGCACGCCGTGTGGGACGTGCCAGAACGCTGTTCGTGAACGTGTGCGAGGGCTGAGGAAATGAAGCTGCTCCAAAAGAGAGGGCAGTGCGTTTCCCTACACCCGGCATGCACAGAGGGGCTGTAACGGGCTCCGGGTCTGGACGTTGCTTAGCTGACCCAGGTGAGCCTGGGGTACTCAAGTGTTCCTGCGGGAATAGGGTGCCCAGGCTAGCGTCCTAGGTGTCCAGAAAACTGTGCTGCCGTTCAAGGAACGCAGAGCAGAGGCCAGCGCCTCATGGAAACTGCTGCACGCCTCTGCTTCTGCACGGCAAATCAGGGCCTTACTTCCAGGCATGTGTTCATGCTGGGTGTGCCGGTAGCGATAAAGCAGGGTAAGATGCTGACTTTCTCCTCGAGCAGAGTGACTTCACGTACGAGGGCCTCGAAGTACTCCAAGCACAGTGTTCTCTCATGGCAGCTCACACAAGGACCATGAGAAGTTTCCTGTGCACTTCGGACTCACCAGCAATGTTGTCCTGATGCCGTTCGAGGACTCTGGAAATGTAGCTCTCCTCAAGGAACGTACAGTGTGTTGCCCATCACTGGGCACGCACAGAGGGCCTCCGAGGGATGCACCAATGGGCCTCGAAGTTGCTCAGCCGGCCCACAGGGGTCTGGAGGTGCTCAGTGAACTTGCAGGGAAAACGAGGCCTACCCGAGAGGCCTAGGAGTCCTCAGACGTGTACTTCCTTTAAAGTAAAGCATATATAGGACTAAGAACTCATGGAAACAGCTGCATGCCTCCCTTTCAGCACGGCTACTAAGGGCCTAACCTGGAGGCAAGTTTTCACATTGAGATTCCCTTTAGCTCTAGAGCTTGTCAGGCTGACCACCACCGCGGCCATGGAAGCCCCTGGTTTAGACAGAGCAAACTCATTTTCTCCCCAGAAGCATTCTTACAGTGTTTACAGGCCTGTCAAGAGGAGGGAATAGCAGGCACTTTCAATGCAGCGTGAACGCTGCCTTCAAAACGGGAAAGCAAGCCTAGTTCCAGCAGGTCCCCTTTTCCAGGGGCACACTCAGCATGCACCCCTGTGGCTTCTAAGAAGTCCGAGGAGACACAGGTTACCCTGTGTTTCCTTCCCTGACTCAACTTCTCGAAGTAGGGTGTTCTGCATCGTGCGAACTCCCTCAACCAAGGTACGCCGTAAGCTGCTCTTCTGGGACTGTGGCTATTCGAAAGCCTGCAGTGCCACAGGAAGAACAGGACTTCAACTGCAGTAAGAACGCAAGCTGACTTCCTCTAGGAGGCACGGTGACTTCAGGCAGGACGTCTTAGATGGAATGCGAAGACGAGGGTTACCCTGAGTGCAGCTCAGGCTAGGGCAACGCGTAAGACTTGCACACCGTGTGGGACGTGCCAGAACGGTGTTCGTGAACATGTGCGAGGGCTGAGGAAATGAAGCTGCTCCAAAAGAGAGGGCAGTGCGTTTCCCTACACGCGGCATGCACAGAGGGGCTGTAACGGGCTCCGGGTCTGGACGTTGCTTAGCTGACCCAGGTGAGCCTGGGGTACTCAAGTGTTCCTGCGGGAATAGGGTGCCCAGGCTAGCGTCCTAGGTGTCCAGAAAACTGTGCTGCCGTTCAAGGAACGCAGAGCAGAGGCCAGCGCCTCATGGAAACTGCTGCACGCCTCTGCTTCTGCACGGCAAATCAGGGCATTACTTCCAGGCATGTGTTCATGCTGGGTGTGCCGGTAGCGATATAGCAGGGTAAGATGCTGACTTTCTCCTCGAGCAGAGTGACTTCACGTACGAGGGCCTCGAAGTACTCCAAGCACAGTGTTCTCTCATGGCAGCTCACACAAGGACCATGCGAAGTTTCCTTTGCACTTCGGACTCACCAGCAAAGTTGTCCTGAGGCCGTTCGAGGACTCTGGAAATATAGCTCTCCTCAAGGAACGTACAGTGTGTTGCCCATCACTGGGCACGCACAGAGGGCCTCCGAGGGATGCACCAATGGGCCTCGAACTTGCTCAGCCGGCCCACAGGGGTCTGGAGGTGCTCAGTGAACTTGCAGGGAAAACGAGGCCTACCCGAGAGGCCTAGGAGTCCTCAGACGTGTACTTCCTTTAAAGTAAAGCATATAAGGGACTAAGAACTAATGGAAACAGCTGCATGCCTCCCTTTCTGCACGGCTACTAAGGGCCTAACCTGGAGGCAAGTTTTCACGTTGAGATTCCCTTTAGCTCTAGAGCTTGTCAGGCTGACCACCACCGCGGCCATGGAAGCCCGTGGTTTAGACAGAGCCAACTCATTTTCTCCCCAGAAGCATTCTTACAGTGTTTACAGGCCTGTCAAGAGGAGGGAATGGCAGGCACTTTCAATGCAGCGTGAACGCTGCCTTCAAAACGGGAAAGCAAGGCTAGTTCCAGCAGGTCCCCTTTTCCAGGGGCACACTCAGCATGCACCCCTGTGGCTTCTAAGAAGTCCGAGGAGATACAGGTTACCCGGTGTTTCCTTCCCTGACTCAACTTCTCGAAGTAGGCTGTTCTGCATCATGCGAACTGCCTCAACCAAGGAACGCCGTAAGCTGCTCCTCTGGGCCTGTGGCTATTCGAAAGCCTGCAGTGCCACAGGAAGAACAGGACTTCAACTGCAGTAAGAACGCAAGCTGACTTCCTCTAGGAGGCACGGTGACTTCAGGCAGGACGTCTTAGATGGAATGCGAAGACGAGGGTTACCCTGAGTGCAGCTCAGGCTAGGGCAACGCGTAAGACTTGCACGCCGTGTGGGACGTGCCAGAACGCTGTTCGTGAACGTGTGCGAGGGCTGAGGAAATGAAGCTGCTCCAAAAGAGAGGGCAGTGCGTTTCCCTACACCCGGCATGCACAGAGGGGCTGTAACGGGCTCCGGGTCTGGACGTTGCTTAGCTGACCCAGGTGAGCCTGGGGTACTCAAGTGTTCCTGCGGGAATAGGGTGCCCAGGCTAGCGTCCTAGGTGTCCAGAAAACTGTGCTGCCGTTCAAGGAACGCAGAGCAGAGGCCAGCGCCTCATGGAAACTGCTGCACGCCTCTGCTTCTGCACGGCAAATCAGGGCCTTACTTCCAGGCATGTGTTCATGCTGGGTGTGCCGGTAGCGATATAGCAGGGTAAGATGCTAACTTTCTCCTCGAGCAGAGTGACTTCACGTACGAAGGCCTCGAAGTACTCCAAGCACAGTGTACTCTCATGGCAGCTCACCCAAGGACCATGAGAAGTTTCCTGTGCACTTCGGACTCACCAGTAATGTTGTCCTGAGGCCGTTCGAGGACTCTGGAAATGTAGCTCTCCTCAAGGAACGTACAGTGTGTTGCCCATCACTGGGCACGCACAGAGGGCCTCCGAGGGATGCACCAATGGGCCTCGAAGTTGCTCAGCCGGCCCACAGGGGTCTGGAGGTGCTCAGTGAACTTTCAGGGAAAACGAGGCCTACCCGAGAGGACTAGGAGTCCTCAGACGTGTACTTCCTTTAAAGTAAAGCATATAAGGGACTAAGAACTCATGGAAACAGCTGCATGCCTCCCTTTCTGCACGGCTACTAAGGGCCTAACCTGGAGGCAAGTTTTCACATTGAGATTCCCTTTAGCTCTAGAGCTTGTCAGGCTGACCACCACCGCGGCCATGGAAGCCCCTGGTTTAGACAGAGCAAACTCATTTTCTCCCCAGAAGCATTCTTACAGTGTTTACAGGCCTGTCAAGAGGAGGGAATGGCAGGCACTTTCAATGCAGCGTGAACGCTGCCTTCAAAATGGGAAAGCAAGGCTAGTTCCAGCAGGTCCCCTTTTCCAGGGGCACACTCAGCATGCACCCCTGTGGCTTCTAAGAAGTCCGAGGAGACACAGGTTACCCTGTGTTTCCTTCCCTGACTCAACTTCTCGAAGTATGGTGTTCTGCATCATGCGAACTGCCTCAACCAAGGAACGCCGTAAGCTGCTCCTCTGGGCCGGTGGCTATTCGAAAGCCTGCAGTGCCACAGGAAGAACAGGACTTCAACTGCAGTAAGAACCCAAGCTGACTTCCTCTAGGAGGCACGGTGACTTCAGGCAGGACGTCTTAGATGGAATGCGAAGACGAGGGTTACCCTGAGTGCAGCTCAGGCTAGGGCAACGCGTAAGACTTGCACGCCGTGTGGGACGTGCCAGAACGCTGTTCGTGAACGTGTGCGAGGGCTGAGGAAATGAAGCTGCTCCAAAAGAGAGGGCAGTGCGTTTCCCTACACCTGGCATGCACAGAGGGGCTGTAACGGGCTCCGGGTCTGGACGTTGCTTAGCTGACCCAGGTGAGCCTGGGGTACTCAAGTGTTCCTGCGGGAATAGGGTGCCCAGGCTAGCGTCCTAGGTGTCCAGAAAACTGTGCTGCCGTTCAAGGAACGCAGAGCAGAGGCCAGCGCCTCATGGAAACTGCTGCACGCCTCTGCTTCTGCACGGCAAATCAGGGCCTTACTTCCAGGCATGTGTTCATGCTGGGTGTGCCGGTAGCGATATAGCAGGGTAAGATGCTGACTTTCTCCTCGAGCAGAGTGACTTCACGTACGAGGGCCTCGAAGTACTCCAAGCACAGTGTTCTCTCATGGCAGCTCACACAAGGACCATGAGAAGTTTCCTGTGCACTTCGGACTCACCAGCAATGTTGTCCTGAGGCCGTTCGAGGACTCTGGAAATGTAGCTTTCCTCAAGGAACGTACAGTGTGTTGCCCATCACTGGGCACGCACAGAGGGCCTCCGAGGGATGCACCAATGGGCCTCGATGTTGCTCAGCCCGCCCACAGGGGTCTGGAGGTGCTCAGTGAACTTGCAGGAAAACGAGGCCTACCCGAGAGGCCTAGGAGTCCTCAGACGTGTACTTCCTTTAAAGTAAAGCATATAAGGGACAAAGAACTCATGGAAATAGCTGCATGCCTCCCTTTCTGCACGGCTACTAAGGGCCTAACCTGGAGGCAAGTTTTCACGTTGAGATTCCCTTTAGCTCTAGAGCTTGTCAGGCTGACCACCACCGCGGCCATGGAAGCCCGTGGTTTAGACAGAGCCAACTCATTTTCTCCCCAGAAGCATTCTTACAGTGTTTACAGGCCTGTCAAGAGGAGGGAATGGCAGGCACTTTCAATGCAGCGTGAACGCTGCCTTCAAAATGGGAAAGCAAGGCTAGTTCCAGCAGGTCCCCTTTTCCAGGGGCACACTCAGCATGCACCCCTGTGGCTTCTAACAAGTCCGAGGAGACACAGGTTACCCTGTGTTTCCTTCCCTGACTCAACTTCTCGAAGTAGGGTGTTCTGCATCATGCGAACTGCCTCAACCAAGGAACGCCGTAAGCTGCTCCTCTGGGCCTGTGGCTATTCGAAAGCCTGCAGTGCCACAGGAAGAACAGGACTTCAACTGCAGTAAGAACGCAAGCTGACTTCCTCTAGGAGGCACGGTGACTTCAGGCAGGACGTCTTAGATGGAATGCGAAGACGAGGGTTACCCTGAGTGCAGCTCAGGCTAGGGCAACGCGTAAGACTTGCACACCGTGTGGGACGTGCCAGAACGCTGTTCGTGAACGTGTGCGAGGTCTGAGGAAATAAAGCTGCTCCAAAAGAGAGGGCAGTGCGTTTCCCTACACCCGGCATGCACAGAGGGGCTGTAACGGGCTCCGGGTCTGGACGTTGCTTAGCTGACCCAGGTGAGCCTGGGGTACTCAAGTGTTCCTGCGGGAATAGGGTGCCCAGGCTAGCGTCCTAGGTGTCCAGAAAACTGTGCTGCCGTTCAAGGAACGGAGAGCAGAGGCCAGCGCCTCATGGAAACTGCTGCACGCCTGTGCTTCTGCACGGCAAATCAGGGCCTTACTTCCAGGCATGTGTTCATGCTGGGTGTGCCGGTAGCGATATAGCAGGGTAAGATGCTGACTTTCTCCTCGAGCAGAGTGACTTCACGTACGAGGGCCTCGAAGTACTCCAAGCACAGTGTTCTCTCATGGCAGCTCACACAAGGACCATGCGAAGTTTCCTGTGCACTTCGGACTCACCAGCAAAGTTGTCCTGAGGCCGTTCGAGGACTCTGGAAATATAGCTCTCCTCAAGGAACGTACAGTGTGTTGCCCATCACTGGGCACGCACAGAGGGCCTCCGAGGGATGCACCAATGGGCATCGAAGTTGCTCAGCCGGCCCACAGGGGTCTGGAGGTGCTCAGTGAACTTGCAGGGAAAACGAGGCCTACCCGAGAGGCCTAGGAGTCCTCAGACGTGTACTTCCTTTAAAGTAAAGCATATAAGGGACTAAGAACTAATGCAAACAGCTGCATGCCTCCCTTTCTGCACGGCTACTAAGGGCCTAAGCTGGAGGCAAGTTTTCACGTTGAGATTCCCTTTAGCTCTATAGCTTGTCAGGCTGACCATCACCGCGGCCATGGAAGCCCCTGGTTTAGATAGAGCCAACTCATTTTCTCCCCAGAAGCATTCTTACAGTGTTTACAGGCCTGTCAAGAGGAGGGAATGGCAGGCACTTTCAATGCAGCGTGAACGCTGCCTTCAAAACGGGAAAGCAAGGCTAGTTCCAGCAGGTCCCCTTTTCCAGGGGCACACTCAGCATGCACCCCTGTGGCTTCTAAGAAGTCCGAGGAGATACAGGTTACCTGGTGTTTCCTTCCCTGACTCAACTTCTCGAAGTAGGGTGTTCTGCATCATGCGAACTGCCTCAACCAAGGAACGCCGTAAGCTGGTCCTCTGGGCCTGTGGCTATTCGAAAGCCTGCAGTGCCACAGGAAGAACAGGACTTCAACTGCAGTAAGAACGCAGGCTGACTTCCTCTAGGAGGCACGGTGACTTTAGGCAGGACGTCTTAGATGGAATGCGAAGACGAGGGTTACCCTGAGTGCAGCTCAGGCTAGGGCAACGCGTAAGACTTGCACGCCGTGTGGGACGTGCCAGAACGCTGTTCGTGAACGTGTGCGAGGGCTGAGGAAATGAAGCTGCTCCAAAAGAGAGGGCAGTGCGTTTCCCTACACCCGGCATGCACAGAGGGGCTGTAACGGGCTCCGGGTCTGGACGTTGCTTAGCTGACCCAGGTGAGTCTGGGGTACTCAAGTGTTCCTGCGGGAATAGGGTGCCCAGGCTAGCGTCCTAGGTGTCCAGAAAACTGTGCTGCCGTTCAAGGAACGCAGAGCAGAGGCCAGCGCCTCATGGAAACTGCTGCACGCCTCTGCTTCTGCACGGCAAATCAGGGCCTTACTTCCAGGCATGTGTTCATGCTGGGTGTGCCGGTAGCGATATAGCAGGGTAAGATGCTAACTTTCTCCTCGAGCAGAGTGACTTCACGTACGAGGGCCTCGAAGTACTCCAAGCACAGTGTACTCTCATGGCAGCTCACACAAGACCATGAGAAATTTCCTGTGCACTTCGGACTCACCAGTAATGTTGTCCTGAGGCCGTTCGAGGACTCTGGAAATGTAGCTCTCCTCAAGGAACGTACAGTGTGTTGCCCATCACTGGGCACGCACAGAGGGCCTCCGAGGGATGCACCAATGGGCCTCGAAGTTGCTCAGCCGGCCCACAGGGGTCTGGAGGTGCTCAGTGAACTTGCAGGGAAAACGAGGCCTACCCGAGAGGACTAGGAGTCCTCAGACGTGTACTTCCTTTAAAGTAAAGCATATAAGGGACTAAGAACTCATGGAAACAGCTGCATGCCTCCCTTTCTGCACGGCTACTAAGGGCCTAACCTGGAGGCAAGTTTTCACATTGAGATTCCCTTTAGCTCTAGAGCTTGTCAGGCTGACCACCACCGCGGCCATGGAAGCCCCTGGTTTAGACAGAGCAAACTCATTTTCTCCCCAGAAGCATTCTTACAGTGTTTACAGGCCTGTCAAGAGGAGGGAATGGCAGGCACTTTCAATGCAGCGTGAACGCTGCCTTCAAAATGGGAAAGCAATTCTAGTTCCAGCAGGTCCCCTTTTCCAGGGGCACACTCAGCATGCACCCCTGTGGCTTCTAAGAAGTCCGAGGAGACACAGGTTACCCTGTGTTTCCTTCCCTGACTCAACTTCTCGAAGTAGGTTGTTCTGCATCATGCGAACTGCCTCAACCAAGGAACGCCGTAAGCTGCTCGTCTGGGCCTGTGGCTATTCGAAAGCCTGCAGTGCCACAGGAAGAACAGGACTTCAACTGCAGTAAGAACGCAAGCTGACTTCCTCTAGGAGGCACGGTGACTTCAGGCAGGACGTCTTAGATGGAATGCGAAGACGAGGGTTACCCTGAGTGCAGCTCAGGCTAGGGCAACGCGTAAGACGTGCACGCCGTGTGGGACGTGCCAGAACGCTGTTCGTGAACGTGTGCGAGGGCTGAGGAAATGAAGCTGCTCCCAAAGAGAGGGCAGTGCGTTTCCCTACACCCGGCATGCACAGAGGGGCTCTAACGGGCTCCGGGTCTGGACGTTGCTTAGCTGACCCAGGTGAGCCTGGGGTACTCAAGTGTTCCTGCGGGAATAGGGTGCCCAGGCTAGCGTCCTAGGTGTCCAGAAAACTGTGCTGCCGTTCAAGGAACGCAGAGCAGAGGCCAGCGCCTCATGGAAACTGCTGCACGCCTCTGCTTCTGCACGGCAAATCAGGGCCTTACTTCCAGGCATGTGTTCATGCTGGGTGTGCCGGTAGCGATATAGCAGGGTAAGATGCTGACTTTCTCCTCGAGCAGAGTGACTTCACGTACGAGGGCTTCGAAGTACTCCAAGCACAGTGTTCTCTCATGGCAGCTCACACAAGGACCATGAGAAGTTTCCTGTGCACTTCGGACTCACCAGCAATGTTGTCCTGAGGCCGTTCGAGGACTCTGGAAATGTAGCTCTCCTCAAGGAACGTACAGTGTGTTGCCCATCACTGGGCACGCACAGAGGGCCCCCGAGGGATGCACCAATGGGCCTCGAAGTTGCTCAGCCGGCCCACAGGGGTCTGGAGGTGCTCAGTGAACTTTCAGGGAAAACGAGGCCTACCCGAGAGGCCTAGGAGTCCTCAGACGTGTACTTCCTTTAAAGTAAAGCATATAAGGGACTAAGAACTCATGGAAACAGCTGCATGCCTCCCTTTCTGCACGGCTACTAAGGGCCTAACCTGGAGGCAAGTTTTCACGTTGAGATTCCCTTTAGCTCTAGAGCTTGTCAGGCTGACCACCACCGCGGCCATGGAAGCCCCTGGTTTAGACAGAGCAAACTCATTTTCTCCCCAGAAGCATTCTTAGTGTTTACAGGCCTGTCAAGAGGAGGGAATGGCAGGCACTTTCAATGCAGCGTGAACGCTGCCTTCAAAACGGGAAAGCAAGGCTAGTTCCAGCAGGTCCCCTTTTCCAGGGGCACACTCAGCATGCACCCCTGTGGCTTCTAAGAAGTCCGAGGAGATACAGGTTACCCAGTGTTTCCTTCCCTGACTCAACTTCTCGAAGTAGGGTGTTCTGCATCATGCGAACTGCCTCAACCAAGGAACGCCGTAAGCTGGTCCTCTGGGCCTGTGGCTATTCGAAAGCCTGCAGTGCCACAGGAAGAACAGGACTTCAACTGCAGTAAGAACGCAAGCTGACTTCCTCTAGGAGGCACGGTGACTTTAGGCAGGACGTCTTAGATGGAATGCGAAGACGAGGGTTACCCTGAGTGCAGCTCAGGCTAGGGCAACGCGTAAGACTTGCACGCCGTGTGGGACGTGCCAGAACGCTGTTCGTGAACGTGTGCGAGGGCTGAGGAAATGAAGCTGCTCCAAAAGAGAGGGCAGTGCGTTTCCCTACACCCGGCATGCACAGAGGGGCTGTAACGGGCTCCGGGTCTGGACGTTGCTTAGCTGACCCAGGTGAGCCTGGGGTACTCAAGTGTTCCTGCGGGAATAGGGTGCCCAGGCTAGCGTCCTAGGTGTCCAGAAAACTGTGCTGCCGTTCAAGGAACGCAGAGCAGAGGCCAGCGCCTCATGGAAACTGCTGCACGCCTCTGCTTCTGCACGGCAAATCAGGGCCTTACTTCCAGGCATGTGTTCATGCTGGGTGTGCCGGTAGCGATATAGCAGGGTAAGATGCTAACTTTCTCCTCGAGCAGAGTGACTTCACGTACGAGGGCCTCGAAGTACTCCAAGCACAGTGTACTCTCATGGCAGCTCACACAAGGACCATGAGAAGTTTCCTGTGCACTTCGGACTCACCAGTAATGTTGTCCTGAGGCCGTTCGAGGACTCTGGAAATGTAGCTCTCCTCAAGGAACGTACAGTGTGTTGCCCATCACTGGGCACGCACAGAGGGCCTCCGAGGGATGCACCAATGGGCCTCGAAGTTGCTCAGCCGGCCCACAGGGGTCTGGAGGTGCTCAGTGAACTTGCAGGGAAAACGAGGCCTACCCGAGAGGACTAGGAGTCCTCAGACGTGTACTTCCTTTAAAGTAAAGCATATAAGGGACTAAGAACTCATGGAAACAGCTGCATGCCTCCCTTTCTGCACGGCTACTAAGGGCCTAACCTGGAGGCAAGTTTTCACATTGAGATTCCCTTTAGCTCTAGAGCTTGTCAGGCTGACCACCACCGCGGCCATGGAAGCCCCTGGTTTAGACAGAGCAAACTCATTTTCTCCCCAGAAGCATTCTTACAGTGTTTACAGGCCTGTCAAGAGGAGGGAATGGCAGGCACTTTCAATGCAGCGTGAACGCTGCCTTCAAAATGGGAAAGCAAGGCTAGTTCCAGCAGGTCCCCTTTTCCAGGGGAACACTCAGCATGCACCCCTGTGGCTTCTAAGAAGTCCGAGGAGACACAGGTTACCCTGTGTTTCCTTCCCTGACTCAACTTCTCGAAGTAGGTTGTTCTGCATCATGCGAACTGCCTCAACCAAGGAACGCCGTAAGCTGCTCCTCTGGGCCTGTGGCTATTCGAAAGCCTGCAGTGCCACAGGAAGAACAGGACTTCAACTGCAGTAAGAACGCAAGCTGACTTCCTCTAGGAGGCACGGTGACTTCAGGCAGGACGTCTTAGATGGAATGCGAAGACGAGGGTTACCCTGAGTGCAGCTCAGGCTAGGGCAACGCGTAAGACTTGCACGCCGTGTGGGACGTGCCAGAACGCTGTTCGTGAACGTGTGCGAGGGCTGAGGAAATGAAGCTGCTCCAAAAGAGAGGGCAGTGCGTTTCCCTACACCCGGCATGCACAGAGGGGCTGTAACGGGCTCCGGGTCTGGACGTTGCTTAGCTGACCCAGGTGAGCCTGGGGTACTCAAGTGTTCCTGCGGGAATAGGGTGCCCAGGCTACCGTCCTAGGTGTCCAGAAAACTGTGCTGCCGTTCAAGGAACGCAGAGCAGAGGCCAGCGCCTCATGGAAACTGCTGCACGCCTCTGCTTCTGCACGGCAAATCAGGGCCTTACTTCCAGGCATGGGTTCATGCTGGGTGTGCCGGTAGCGATATAGCAGGGTAAGATGCTGACTTTCTCCTCGAGCAGAGTGACTTCACGTACGAGGGCCTCGAAGTGCTCCAAGCACAGTGTTCTCTTATGGCAGCTCACACAAGGACCATGAGAAGTTTTCTGTGCACTTCGGACTCACCAGCAAAGTTGTCCTGAGGCCGTTCGAGGACTCTGGAAATGTAGCTCTCCTCAAGGAACGTACAGTGTGTTGCCCATCACTGGGCACGCACAGAGGGCCTCCGAGGGATGCACCAATGGGCCTTGAAGTTGCTCAGCCGGCCCACAGGGGTCTGGAGGTGCTCAGTGAACTTGCAGGAAAACGAGGCCTACCCGAGACGCCTAGGAGTCCTCAGACGTGTTCTTCCTTTAAAGTAAAGCATATATAGGACTAAGAACTCATGGAAACAGCTGCATGCCTCCCTTTCTGCACGGCTACTAAGGGCCTAACCTGGAGGCAAGTTTTCACGTTGAGATTCCCTTTAGCTCTAGAGCTTGTCAGGCTGACCACCACCGCGGCCATGGAAGCCCCTGGTTTAGACAGAGCAAACTCATTTTCTCCCCAGAAGCATTCTTACAGTGTTTACAGGCCTGTCAAGAGGAGGGAATGGCAGGCACTTTCAATGCAGCGTGAACGCTGCCTTCAAAACGGGAAAGCAAGCCTAGTTCCAGCAGGTCCCCTTTTCCAGGGGCACACTCAGCATGCACCCCTGTGGCTTCTAAGAAGTCCGAGGAGACACAGGTTACCCTGTGTTTCCTTCCCTGACTCAACTTCTCGAAGTAGGGTGTTCTGCATCGTGCGAACTGCCTCAACCAAGGTACGCCGTAAGCTGCTCCTCTGGGCCTGTGGCTATTCGAAAGCCTGCAGTGCCACAGGAAGAACAGGACTTCAACTGCAGTAAGAACGCAAGCTGACTTCCTCTAGGAGGCACGGTGACTTCAGGCAGGACGTCTTAGATGGAATGCGAAGACGAGGGTTACCCTGAGTGCAGCTCAGGCTAGGGCAACGCGTAAGACTTGCACACCGTGTGGGACGTGCCAGAACGGTGTTCGTGAACGTGTGCGAGGGTTGAGGAAATGAAGCTGCTCCAAAAGAGAGGCCAGTGCGTTTCCCTACACCTGGCATGCACAGAGGGGCTGTAACGGGCTCCGGGTCTGGTCGTTGCTTATCTGACCCAGGTGAGCCTGGGGTACTCAAGTGTTCCTGCGGGAATAGGGTGCCCAGGCTAGCGTCCTAGGTGTCCAGAAAACTGTGCTGCCGTTTAAGGAACGCAGAGCAGAGGCCAGCGCCTCATGGAAACTGCTGCACGCCTCTGCTTCTGCACGGCAAATCAGGGCCTTACTTCCAGGCATGTGTTCATGCTGGGTGTGCCGGTAGCGATATAGCAGGGTAAGATGCTGACTTTCTCCTCGAGCAGAGTGACTTCACGTACGAGGGCCTCGAAGTACTCCAAGCACAGTGTTCTCTCATGGCAGCTCACACAAGGACCATGAGAAGTTTCCTGTGCACTTCGGACTCACCAGCAATGTTGTCCTGAGGCCGTTCGAGGACTCTGGAAATGTAGCTCTCCTCAAGGAACGTACAGTGTGTTGCCCATCACTGGGCACGCACAGAGGGCCTCCGAGGGATGCACCAATGGGCCTCGAAGTTGCTCAGCCGGCCCACAGGGGTCTGGAGGTACTCAGGGAACTTGCAGGGAAAACGAGGTCTGCCCGAGAGGCCTAGGAGTCCTCAGACGTGTACTTCCTTTAAAGTAAAGCATATAAGGGACTAAGAACTCATGGAAACAGCTGCATGCCTCCCTTTCTGCACGGCTACTAAGGGCCTAACCTGGAGGCAAGTTTTCACATTGAGATTCCCTTTAGCTCTAGAGCTTGTCAGGCTGACCACCACCGCGGCCATGGAAGCCCCTGGTTTAGACAGAGCCAACTCATTTTCTCCCCAGAAGCATTCTTACAGTGTTTACAGGCCTGTCAAGAGGAGGGAATAGCAGGCACTTTCAATGCAGCGTGAACGCTGCCTTCAAAACGGGAAAGCAAGCCTAGTTCCAGCAGGTCCCCTTTTCCAGGGGCACACTCAGCATGCACCCCTGTGGCTTCTAAGAAGTCCGAGGAGACACAGGTTACCCTGTGTTTCCTTCCCTGACTCAACTTCTCGAAGTAGGGTGTTCTGCATCATGCGAACTGCCTCAACCAAGGAACGCCGTAAGCTGCTCCTCTGGGCCTGTGGCTATTCGAAAGCCTGCAGTGCCACAGGAAGAACAGGACTTCAACTGCAGTAAGAACGCAAGCTGACTTCCTCTAGGAGGCACGGTGACTTCAGGCAGGACGTCTTAGATGGAATGCGAAGACGAGGGTTACCCTGAGTGCAGCTCCGGCTCGGGCAACGCGTAAGACTTGCACGCCGTGTGGGACGTGCCAGAACGCTGTTCGTGAACGTGTGCGAGGGCTGAGGAAATGAAGCTGCTCCAAAAGAGAGGGCAGTGCGTTTCCCGACACCCGGCATGCACAGAGGGGCTGTAACGGGCTCCGGGTCTGGACGTTGCTTAGCTGACCCAGGTGAGCCTGGGGTACTCAAGTGTTCCTGCGGGAATAGGGTGCCCAGGCTAGCGTCCTAGGTGTCCAGAAAACTGTGCTGCCGTTCAAGGAACGCAGAGCAGAGGCCAGCGCCTCATGGAAACTGCTGCACGCCTCTGCTTCTGCACGGCAAATCAGGGCATTACTTCCAGGCATGTGTTCATGCTGGGTGTGCCGGTAGCGATATAGCAGGGTAAGATGCTGACTTTCTCCTCGAGCAGAGTGACTTCACGTACGAGGGCCTCGAAGTACTCCAAGCACAGTGTTCTCTCATGGCAGCTCACACAAGGACCATGAGAAGTTTCCTGTGCACTTCGGACTCACCAGCAATGTTGTCCTGATGCCGTTCGAGGACTCTGGAAATGTAGCTCTCCTCAAGGAACGTACAGTGTGTTGCCCATCACTGGACACGCACAGAGGGCCTCCGAGGGATGCACCAATGGGCCTTGAAGTTGCTCAGCCGGCCCACAGGGGTCTGGAGGTGCTCAGTGAACTTGCAGGAAAACGAGGCCTACCCGAGAGGCCTAGGAGTCCTCAGACATGTTCTTCCTTTAAAGTAAAGCATATAAGGGACAAAGAACTCATGGAAACAGCTGCATGCCTCCCTTTCTGCACGGCTACTAAGGGCCTAACCTGGAGGCAAGTTTTCACGTTGAGATTCCCTTTAGCTCTAGAGCTTGTCAGGCTGACCACCACCGCGGCCATGGAAGCCCCTGGTTTAGACAGAGCCAACTCATTTTCTCCCCAGAAGCATTCTTACAGTGTTTACAGGCCTGTCAAGAGGAGGGAATGGCAGGCACTTTCAATGCAGCGTGAACGCTGCCTTCAAAACGGGAAAGCAAGGCTAGTTCCAGCAGGTCCCCTTTTCCAGGGGCACACTCAGCATGCACCCCTGTGGCTTCTAAGAAGTCCGAGGAGATACAGGTTACCCGGTGTTTCCTTCCCTGACTCAACTTCTCGAAGTAGGCTGTTCTGCATCATGCGAACTGCCTCAACCAAGGAACGCCGTAAGCTGCTCCTCTGGGCCTGTGGCTATTCGAAAGCCTGCAGTGCCACAGGAAGAACAGGACTTCAACTGCAGTAAGAACGCAAGCTGACTTCCTCTAGGAGGCACGGTGACTTCAGGCAGGTCGTCTTAGATGGAATGCGAAGACGAGGGTTACCCTGAGTGCAGCTCAGGCTAGGGCAACGCGTAAGACTTGCACGCCGTGTGGGACGTGCCAGAACGCTGTTCGTGAACGTGTGCGAGGGCTGAGGAAATGAAGCTGCTCCAAAAGAGAGGGCAGTGCGTTTCCCTACACCCGGCATGCACAGAGGGGCTGTAACGGGCTCCGGGTCTGGACGTTGCTTAGCTGACCCAGGTGAGCCTGGGGTACTCAAGTGTTCCTGCGGGAATAGGGTGCCCAGGCTACCGTCCTAGGTGTCCAGAAAACTGTGCTGCCGTTCAAGGAACGCAGAGCAGAGGCCAGCGCCTCATGGAAACTGCTGCACGCCTCTGCTTCTGCACGGCAAATCAGGGCCTTACTTCCAGGCATGGGTTCATGCTGGGTGTGCCGGTAGCGATATAGCAGGGTAAGATGCTGACTTTCTCCTCGAGCAGAGTGACTTCACGTACGAGGGCCTCGAAATGCTCCAAGCACAGTGTTCTCTTATGGCAGCTCACACAAGGACCATGAGAAGTTTTCTGTGCACTTCGGACTCACCAGCAAAGTTGTCCTGAGGCCGTTCGAGGACTCTGGAAATGTAGCTCTCCTCAAGGAACGTACAGTGTGTTGCCCATCACTGGGCACGCACAGAGGGCCTCCGAGGGATGCACCAATGGGCCTTGAAGTTGCTCAGCCGGCCCACAGGGGTCTGGAGGTGCTCAGTGAACTTGCAGGAAAACGAGGCCTACCCGAGAGGCCTAGGAGTCCTCAGACGTGTTCTTCCTTTAAAGTAAAGCATATATAGGACTAAGAACTCATGGAAACAGCTGCATGCCTCCCTTTCTGCACGGCTACTAAGGGCCTAACCTGGAGGCAAGTTTTCACGTTGAGATTCCCTTTAGCTCTAGAGCTTGTCAGGCTGACCACCACCGCGGCCATGGAAGCCCCTGGTTTAGACAGAGCAAACTCATTTTCTCCCCAGAAGCATTCTTACAGTGTTTACAGGCCTGTCAAGAGGAGGGAATGGCAGGCACTTTCAATGCAGCGTGAACGCTGCCTTCAAAACGGGAAAGCAAGGCTAGTTCCAGCAGGTCCCCTTTTCCAGGGGCACACTCAGCATGCACCCCTGTGGCTTCTAAGAAGTCCGAGGAGACACAGGTTACCCTGTGTTTCCTTCCCTGACTCAACTTCTCGAAGTAGGGTGTTCTGCATCGTGCGAACTGCCTCAACCAAGGTACGCCGTAAGCTGCTCCTCTGGGCCTGTGGCTATTCGAAAGCCTGCAGTGCCACAGGAAGAACAGGACTTCAACTGCAGTAAGAACGCAAGCTGACTTCCTCTAGGAGGCACGGTGACTTCAGGCAGGACGTCTTAGATGGAATGCGAAGACGAGGGTTACCCTGAGTGCAGCTCAGGCTAGGGCAACGCGTAAGACTTGCACACCGTGTGGGACGTGCCAGAACGGTGTTCGTGAACGTGTGCGAGGGCTGAGGAAATGAAGCTGCTCCAAAAGAGAGGCCAGTGCGTTTCCCTACACCTGGCATGCACAGAGGGGCTGTAACGGGCTCCGGGTCTGGTCGTTGCTTATCTGACCCAGGTGAGCCTGGGGTACTCAAGTGTTCCTGCGGGAATAGGGTGCCCAGGCTAGCGTCCTAGGTGTCCAGAAAACTGTGCTGCCGTTTAAGGAACGCAGAGCAGAGGCCAGCGCCTCATGGAAACTGCTGCACGCCTCTGCTTCTGCACGGCAAATCAGGGCCTTACTTCCAGGCATGTGTTCATGCTGGGTGTGCCGGTAGCGATATAGCAGGGTAAGATGCTGACTTTCTCCTCGAGCAGAGTGACTTCACGTACGAGGGCCTCGAAGTACTCCAAGCACAGTGTTCTCTCATGGCAGCTCACACAAGGACCATGAGAAGTTTCCTGTGCACTTCGGACTCACCAGCAATGTTGTCCTGAGGCCGTTCGAGGACTCTGGAAATGTAGCTCTCCTCAAGGAACGTACAGTGTGTTGCCCATCACTGGGCACGCACAGAGGGCCCCCGAGGGATGCACCAATGGGCCTCGAAGTTGCTCAGCCGGCCCACAGGGGTCTGGAGGTGCTCAGTGAACTTGCAGGGAAAACGAGGTCTGCCCGAGAGGCCTAGGAGTCCTCAGACGTGTACTTCCTTTAAAGTAAAGCATATAAGGGACTAAGAACTCATGGAAACTGCTGCATGCCTCCCTTTCTGCACGGCTACTAAGGGCCTAACCTGGAGGCAAGTTTTCACATTGAGATTCCCTTTAGCTCTAGAGCTTGTCAGGCTGACCACCACCGCGGCCATGGAAGCCCCTGGTTTAGACAGAGCCAACTCATTTTCTCCCCAGAAGCATTCTTACAGTGTTTACAGGCCTGTCAAGAGGAGGGAATGGCAGGCACTTTAATGCAGCGTGAACGCTGCCTTCAAAACGGGAAAGCAAGGCTAGTTCCAGCAGGTCCACTTTTCCAGGAGCACACTCAGCATGCACCCCTGTGGCTTCTAAGAAGTCCGAGGAGACACAGGTTACCCTGTGTTTCCTTCCCTGACTCAACTTCTCGAAGTATGGTGTTCTGCATCATGCGAACTGCCTCAACCAAGGAACGCCGTGAGCTGGTCCTCTGGGCCTGTGGCTATTCGAAAGCCTGCAGTGCCACAGGAAGAACAGGACTTCAACTGCAGTAAGAACGCAAGATGACTTCCTCTAGGAGGCACGGTGACTTTAGGCAGGACGTCTTAGATGGAATGCGAAGACGAGGGTTACCCTGAGTGCAGCTCAGGCTAGGGCAACGCGTAAGACTTGCACGCCGTGTGGGACGTGCCAGAACGCTGTTCGTGAACGTGTGCGAGGGCTGAGGAAATGAAGCTGCTCCAAAAGAGAGGGCAGTGCGTTTCCCTACACCCGGCATGCACAGAGGGGCTGTAACGGGCTCCGGGTCTGGACGTTGCTTAGCTGACCCAGGTGAGCCTGGGGTACTCAAGTGTTCCTGCGGGAATAGGGTGCCCAGGCTAGCGTCCTAGGTGTCCAGAAAACTGTGCTGCCGTTCAAGGAACGCAGAGCAGAGGCCAGCGCCTCATGGAAACTGCTGCACGCCTCTGCTTCTGCACGGCAAATCAGGGCCTTACTTCCAGGCATGTGTTCATGCTGGGTGTGCCGGTAGCGATAAAGCAGGGTAAGATGCTGACTTTCTCCTCGAGCAGAGTGACTTCACGTACGAGGGCCTCGAAGTACTCCAAGCACAGTGTTCTCTCATGGCAGCTCACACAAGGACCATGAGAAGTTTCCTGTGCACTTCGGACTCACCAGCAATGTTGTCCTGATGCCGTTCGAGGACTCTGGAAATGTAGCTCTCCTCAAGGAACGTACAGTGTGTTGCCCATCACTGGGCACGCACAGAGGGCCTCCGAGGGATGCACCAATGGGCCTCGAAGTTGCTCAGCCGGCCCACAGGGGTCTGGAGGTGCTCAGTGAACTTGCAGGGAAAACGAGGCCTACCCGAGAGGCCTAGGAGTCCTCAGACGTGTACTTCCTTTAAAGTAAAGCATATATAGGACTAAGAACTCATGGAAACAGCTGCATGCCTCCCTTTCAGCACGGCTACTAAGGGCCTAACCTGGAGGCAAGTTTTCACATTGAGATTCCCTTTAGCTCTAGAGCTTGTCAGGCTGACCACCACCGCGGCCATGGAAGCCCCTGGTTTAGACAGAGCAAACTCATTTTCTCCCCAGAAGCATTCTTACAGTGTTTACAGGCCTGTCAAGAGGAGGGAATAGCAGGCACTTTCAATGCAGCGTGAACGCTGCCTTCAAAACGGGAAAGCAAGCCTAGTTCCAGCAGGTCCCCTTTTCCAGGGGCACACTCAGCATGCACCCCTGTGGCTTCTAAGAAGTCCGAGGAGACACAGGTTACCCTGTGTTTCCTTCCCTGACTCAACTTCTCGAAGTAGGGTGTTCTGCATCATGCGAACTGCCTCAACCAAGGAACGCTGTAAGCTGCTCCTCTGGGCCTGTGGCTATTCGAAAGCCTGCAGTGCCACAGGAAGAACAGGACTTCAACTGCAGTAAGAACGCAAGCTGACTTCCTCTAGGAGGCACGGTGACTTCAGGCAGGACGTCTTAGATGGAATGCGAAGACGAGGGTTACCCTGAGTGCAGCTCAGGCTAGGGCAACGCGTAAGACTTGCACGCCGTGTGGGACGTGCCAGAACGCTGTTCGTGAACGTGTGCGAGGGCTGAGGAAATGAAGCTGCTCCAAAAGAGAGGGCAGTGCGTTTCCCTACACCCGGCATGCACAGAGGGGCTGTAACGGGCTCCGGGTCTGGACGTTGCTTAGCTGACCCAGGTGAGCCTGGGGTACTCAAGTGTTCCTGCGGGAATAGGGTGCCCAGGCTAGCGTCCTAGGTGTCCAGAAAACTGTGCTGCCGTTCAAGGAACGCAGAGCAGAGGCCAGCGCCTCATGGAAACTGCAGCACGCCTCTGCTTCTGCACGGCAAATCAGGGCCTTACTTCCAGGCATGTGTTCATGCTGGGTGTGCCGGTAGCGATATAGCAGGGTAAGATGCTGACTTTCTCCTCGAGCAGAGTGACTTCACGTACGAGGGCCTCGAAGTGCTCCAAGCACAGTGTTCTCTCATGGCAGCTCACACAAGGACCATGAGAAGTTTTCTGTGCACTTCGGACTCACCAGCAAAGTTGTCCTGAGGCCGTTCGAGGACTCTGGAAATGTAGCTCTCCTCAAGGAACGTACAGTGTGTTGCCCATCACTGGGCACGCACAGAGGGCCTCCGAGGGATGCACCAATGGGCCTTGAAGTTGCTCAGCCGGCCCACAGGGGTCTGGAGGTGCTCAGTGAACTTGCAGGAAAACGAGGCCTACCCGAGAGGCCTAGGAGTCCTCAGACATGTTCTTCCTTTAAAGTAAAGCATATAAGGGACAAAGAACTCATGGAAACAGCTGCATGCCTCCCTTTCTGCACGGCTACTAAGGGCCTAACCTGGAGGCAAGTTTTCACGTTGAGATTCCCTTTAGCTCTAGAGCTTGTCAGGCTGACCACCACCGCGGCCATGGAAGCCCCTGGTTTAGACAGAGCCAACTCATTTTCTCCCCAGAAGCATTCTTACAGTGTTTACAGGCCTGTCAAGAGGAGGGAATGGCAGGCACTTTCAATGCAGCGTGAACGCTGCCTTCAAAACGGGAAAGCAAGGCTAGTTCCAGCAGATCCCCTTTTCCAGGGGCACACTCAGCATGCACCCCTGTGGCTTCTAAGAAGTCCGAGGAGACACAGGTTACCCTGTGTTTCCTTCCCTGACTCAACTTCTCGAGGAAGGGTTTTCTGCATCATGCGAACTGCCTCAACCAAGGAACGCCGTAAGCTGCTCCTCTGGGCCTGTGGCTATTCGAAAGCCTGCAGTGCCACAGGAAGAACAGGACTTCAATTGCAGTAAGAACGCAAGCTGACTTCCTCTAGGAGGCACGGTGACTTCAGGCAGGACGTCTTAGATGGAATGCGAAGACGAGGGTTACCCTGAGTGCAGCTCAGGCTAGGGCAACGCGTAAGACTTGCACACGGTGTGGGACGTGCCAGAACGGTGTTCGTGAACATGTGCGAGGGCTGAGGAAATGAAGCTGCTCCAAAAGAGAGGGCAGTGCGTTTCCCTACACCCGGCATGCACAGAGGGGCTGTAACGGGCTCCGGGTCTGGACGTTGCTTAGCTGACCCAGGTGAGCCTGGGGTACTCAAGTGTTCCTGCGGGAATAGGGTGCCCAGGCTAGCGTCCTAGGTGTCCAGAAAACTGTGCTGCCGTTCAAGGAACGCAGAGCAGAGGCCAGCGCCTCATGGAAACTGCTGCACGCCTCTGCTTCTGCACGGCAAATCAGGGCCTTACTTCCAGGCATGTGTTCATGCTGGGTGTGCCGGTAGCGATATAGCAGGGTAAGATGCTGACTTTCTCCTCGAGCAGAGTGACTTCACGTACGAGGGCCTCGAAGTACTCCAAGCACAGTGTTCTCTCATGGCAGCTCACACAAGGACCATGCGAAGTTTCCTTTGCACTTCGGACTCACCAGCAAAGTTGTCCTGAGGCCGTTCGAGGACTCTGGAAATATAGCTCTCCTCAAGGAACGTACAGTGTGTTGCCCATCACTGGGCACGCACAGAGGGCCTCCGAGGGATGCACCAATGGGCCTCGAACTTGCTCAGCCGGCCCACAGGGGTCTGGAGGTGCTCAGTGAACTTGCAGGGAAAACGAGGCCTACCCGAGAGGCCTAGGAGTCCTCAGACGTGTACTTCCTTTAAAGTAAAGCATATAAGGGACTAAGAACTAATGGAAACAGCTGCATGCCTCCCTTTCTGCACGGCTACTAAGGGCCTAACCTGGAGGCAAGTTTTCACGTTGAGATTCCCTTTAGCTCTAGAGCTTGTCAGGCTGACCACCACCGCGGCCATGGAAGCCCGTGGTTTAGACAGAGCCAACTCATTTTCTCCCCAGAAGCATTCTTACAGTGTTTACAGGCCTGTCAAGAGGAGGGAATGGCAGGCACTTTCAATGCAGCGTGAACGCTGCCTTCAAAACGGGAAAGCAAGGCTAGTTCCAGCAGGTCCCCTTTTCCAGGGGCACACTCAGCATGCACCCCTGTGGCTTCTAAGAAGTCCGAGGAGATACAGGTTACCCGGTGTTTCCTTCCCTGACTCAACTTCTCGAAGTAGGCTGTTCTGCATCATGCGAACTGCCTCAACCAAGGAACGCCGTAAGCTGCTCCTCTGGGCCTGTGGCTATTCGAAAGCCTGCAGTGCCACAGGAAGAACAGGACTTCAACTGCAGTAAGAACGCAAGCTGACTTCCTCTAGGAGGCACGGTGACTTCAGGTAGGACGTCTTAGATGGAATGCGAAGACGAGGGTTACCCTGAGTGCAGCTCAGGCTAGGGCAACGCGTAAGACTTGCACGCCGTGTGGGACGTGCCAGAACGCTGTTCGTGAACGTGTGCGAGGGCTGAGGAAATGAAGCTGCTCCAAAAGAGAGGGCAGTGCGTTTCCCTACACCTGGCATGCACAGAGGGGCTGTAACGGGCTCCGGGTCTGGACGTTGCTTAGCTGACCCAGGTGAGCCTGGGGTACTCAAGTGTTCCTGCGGGAATAGGGTGCCCAGGCTAGCGTCCTAGGTGTCCAGAAAACTGTGCTGCCGTTCAAGGAACGCAGAGCAGAGGCCAGCGCCTCATGGAAACTGCTGCACGCCTCTGCTTCTGCACGGCAAATCAGGGCCTTACTTCCAGGCATGTGTTCATGCTGGGTGTGCCGGTAGCAATATAGCAGGGTAAGATGCTGACTTTCTCCTCGAGCAGAGTGACTTCACGTACGAGGGCCTCGAAGTACTCCAAGCACAGTGTTCTCTCATGGCAGCTCACACAAGGACCATGAGAAGTTTCCTGTGCACTTCGGACTCACCAGCAATGTTGTCCTGAGGCCGTTCGAGGACTCTGGAAATGTAGCTTTCCTCAAGGAACGTACAGTGTGTTGCCCATCACTGGGCACGCACAGAGGGCCTCCGAGGGATGCACCAATGGGCCTCGATGTTGCTCAGCCCGCCCACAGGGGTCTGGAGGTGCTCAGTGAACTTGCAGGAAAACGAGGCCTACCCGAGAGGCCTAGGAGTACTCAGACGTGTACTTCCTTTAAAGTAAAGCATATAAGGGACAAAGAACTCATGGAAATAGCTGCATGCCTCCCTTTCTGCACGGCTACTAAGGGCCTAACCTGGAGGCAAGTTTTCACGTTGAGATTCCCTTTAGCTCTAGAGCTTGTCAGGCTGACCACCACCGCGGCCATGGAAGCCCGTGGTTTAGACAGAGCCAACTCATTTTCTCCCCAGAAGCATTCTTACAGTGTTTACAGGCCTGTCAAGAGGAGGGAATGGCAGGCACTTTCAATGCAGCGTGAACGCTGCCTTCAAAATGGGAAAGCAAGGCTAGTTCCAGCAGGTCCCCTTTTCCAGGGGCACACTCAGCATGCACCCCTGTGGCTTCTAACAAGTCCGAGGAGACACAGGTTACCCTGTGTTTCCTTCCCTGACTCAACTTCTCGAAGTAGGGTGTTCTGCATCATGCGAACTGCCTCAACCAAGGAACGCCGTAAGCTGCTCCTCTGGGCCTGTGGCTATTCGAAAGCCTGCAGTGCCACAGGAAGAACAGGACTTCAACTGCAGTAAGAACGCAAGCTGACTTCCTCTAGGAGGCACGGTGACTTCAGGCAGGACGTCTTAGTTGGAATGCGAAGACGAGGGTTACCCTGAGTGCAGCTCAGGCTAGGGCAACGCGTAAGACTTGCACACCGTGTGGGACGTGCCAGAACGCTGTTCGTGAACGTGTGCGAGGTCTGAGGAAATAAAGCTGCTCCAAAAGAGAGGGCAGTGCGTTTCCCTACACCCGGCATGCACAGAGGGGCTGTAACGGGCTCCGGGTCTGGACGTTGCTTAGCTGACCCAGGTGAGCCTGGGGTACTCAAGTGTTCCTGCGGGAATAGGGTGCCCAGGCTAGCGTCCTAGGTGTCCAGAAAACTGTGCTGCCGTTCAAGGAACGGAGAGCAGAGGCCAGCGCCTCATGGAAACTGCTGCACGCCTGTGCTTCTGCACGGCAAATCAGGGCCTTACTTCCAGGCATGTGTTCATGCTGGGTGTGCCGGTAGAGATATAGCAGGGTAAGATGCTGACTTTCTCCTCGAGCAGAGTGACTTCACGTACGAGGGCCTCGAAGTACTCCAAGCACAGTGTTCTCTCATGGCAGCTCACACAAGGACCATGCGAAGTTTCCTGTGCACTTCGGACTCACCAGCAATGTTGTCCTGAGGCCGTTCGAGGACTCTGGAAATATAGCTCTCCTCAAGGAACGTACAGTGTGTTGCCCATCACTGGGCACGCACAGAGGGCCTCCGAGGGATGCACCAATGGGCCTCGAAGTTGCTCAGCCGGCCCACAGGGGTCTGGAGGTGCTCAGTGAACTTGCAGGGAAAACGAGGCCTACCCGAGAGGACTAGGAGTCCTCAGACGTGTACTTCCTTTAAAGTAAAGCATATAAGGGACTAAGAACTCATGGAAACAGCTGCATGCCTCCCTTTCTGCACGGCTACTAAGGGCCTAACCTGGAGGCAAGTTTTCACATTGAGATTCCCTTTAGCTCTAGAGCTTGTCAGGCTGACCACCACCGCGGCCATGGAAGCCCCTGGTTTAGACAGAGCAAACTCATTTTCTCCCCAGAAGCATTCTTACAGTGTTTACAGGCCTGTCAAGAGGAGGGAATGGCAGGCACTTTCAATGCAGCGTGAACGCTGCCTTCAAAATGGGAAAGCAAGTCTAGTTCCAGCAGGTCCCCTTTTCCAGGGGCACACTCAGCATGCACCCCTGTGGCTTCTAAGAAGTCCGAGGAGACACAGGTTACCCTGTGTTTCCTTCCCTGACTCAACTTCTCGAAGTAGGTTGTTCTGCATCATGCGAACTGCCTCAACCAAGGAACGCCGTAAGCTGCTCGTCTGGGCCTGGGGCTATTCGAAAGCCTGCAGTGCCACAGGAAGAACAGGACTTCAACTGCAGTAAGAACGCAAGCTGACTTCCTCTAGGAGGCACGGTGACTTCAGGCAGGACGTCTTAGATGGAATGCGAAGACGAGGGTTACCCTGAGTGCAGCTCAGGCTAGGGCAACGCGTAAGACGTGCACGCCGTGTGGGACGTGCCAGAACGCTGTTCGTGAACGTGTGCGAGGGCTGAGGAAATGAAGCTGCTCCCAAAGAGAGGGCAGTGCGTTTCCCTACACCCGGCATGCACAGAGGGGCTCTAACGGGCTCCGGGTCTGGACGTTGCTTAGCTGACCCAGGTGAGCCTGGGGTACTCAAGTGTTCCTGCGGGAATAGGGTGCCCAGGCTAGCGTCCTAGGTGTCCAGAAAACTGTGCTGCCGTTCAAGGAACGCAGAGCAGAGGCCAGCGCCTCATGGAAACTGCTGCACGCCTCTGCTTCTGCACGGCAAATCAGGGCCTTACTTCCAGGCATGTGTTCATGCTGGGTGTGCCGGTAGCGATATAGCAGGGTAAGATGCTGACTTTCTCCTCGAGCAGAGTGACTTCACGTACGAGGGCTTCGAAGTACTCCAAGCACAGTGTTCTCTCATGGCAGCTCACACAAGGACCATGAGAAGTTTCCTGTGCACTTCGGACTCACCAGCAATGTTGTCCTGAGGCCGTTCGAGGACTCTGGAAATGTAGCTCTCCTCAAGGAACGTACAGTGTGTTGCCCATCACTGGGCACGCACAGAGGGCCCCCGAGGGATGCACCAATGGGCCTCGAAGTTGCTCAGCCGGCCCACAGGGGTCTGGAGGTGCTCAGTGAACTTTCAGGGAAAACGAGGCCTACCCGAGAGGCCTAGGAGTCCTCAGACGTGTACTTCCTTTAAAGTAAAGCATATAAGGGACTAAGAACTCATGGAAACAGCTGCATGCCTCCCTTTCTGCACGGCTACTAAGGGCCTAACCTGGAGGCAAGTTTTCACGTTGAGATTCCCTTTAGCTCTAGAGCTTGTCAGGCTGACCACCACCGCGGCCATGGAAGCCCCTGGTTTAGACAGAGCAAACTCATTTTCTCCCCAGAAGCATTCTTACAGTGTTTACAGGCCTGTCAAGAGGAGGGAATGGCAGGCACTTTCAATGCAGCGTGAACGCTGCCTTCAAAACGGGAAAGCAAGGCTAGTTCCAGCAGGTCCCCTTTTCCAGGGGCACACTCAGCATGCACCCCTGTGGCTTCTAAGAAGTCCGAGGAGATACAGGTTACCCAGTGTTTCCTTCCCTGACTCAACTTCTCGAAGTAGGTTGTTCTGCATCATGCGAACTGCCTCAACCAAGGAACGCCGTAAGCTGGTCCTCTGGGCCTGTGGCTATTCGAAAGCCTGCAGTGCCACAGGAAGAACAGGACTTCAACTGCAGTAAGAACGCAAGCTGACTTCCTCTAGGAGGCACGGTGACTTTAGGCAGGACGTCTTAGATGGAATGCGAAGACGAGGGTTACCCTGAGTGCAGCTCAGGCTAGGGCAACGCGTAAGACTTGCACGCCGTGTGGGACGTGCCAGAACGCTGTTCGTGAACGTGTGCGAGGGCTGAGGAAATGAAGCTGCTCCAAAAGAGAGGGCAGTGCGTTTCCCTACACCCGGCATGCACAGAGGGGCTGTAACGGGCTCCGGGTCTGGACGTTGCTTAGCTGACCCAGGTGAGCCTGGGGTACTCAAGTGTTCCTGCGGGAATAGGGTGCCCAGGCTAGCGTCCTAGGTGTCCAGAAAACTGTGCTGCCGTTCAAGGAACGCAGAGCAGAGGCCAGCGCCTCATGGAAACTGCTGCACGCCTCTGCTTCTGCACGGCAAATCAGGGCCTTACTTCCAGGCATGTGTTCATGCTGGGTGTGCCGGTAGCGATATAGCAGGGTAAGATGCTAACTTTCTCCTCGAGCAGAGTGACTTCACGTACGAGGGCCTCGAAGTACTCCAAGCACAGTGTACTCTCATGGCAGCTCACACAAGGACCATGAGAAGTTTCCTGTGCACTTCGGACTCACCAGTAATGTTGTCCTGAGGCCGTTTGAGGACTCTGGAAATGTAGCTCTCCTCAAGGAACGTACAGTGTGTTGCCCATCACTGGGCACGCACAGAGGGCCTCCGAGGGATGCACCAATGGGCCTCGAAGTTGCTCAGCCGGCCCACAGGGGTCTGGAGGTGCTCAGTGAACTTGCAGGGAAAACGAGGCCTACCCGAGAGGACTAGGAGTCCTCAGACGTGTACTTCCTTTAAAGTAAAGCATATAAGGGACTAAGAACTCATGGAAACAGCTGCATGCCTCCCTTTCTGCACGGCTACTAAGGGCCTAACCTGGAGGCAAGTTTTCACATTGAGATTCCCTTTAGCTCTAGAGCTTGTCAGGCTGACCACCACCGCGGCCATGGAAGCCCCTGGTTTAGACAGAGCAAACTCATTTTCTCCCCAGAAGCATTCTTACAGTGTTTACAGGCCTGTCAAGAGGAGGGAATGGCAGGCACTTTCAATGCAGCGTGAACGCTGCCTTCAAAATGGGAAAGCAAGGCTAGTTCCAGCAGGTCCCCTTTTCCAGGGGCACACTCAGCATGCACCCCTGTGGCTTCTAACAAGTCCGAGGAGACACAGGTTACCCTGTGTTTCCTTCCCTGACTCAACTTCTCGAAGTAGGTTGTTCTGCATCATGCGAACTGCCTCAACCAAGGAACGCCGTAAGCTGCTCCTCTGGGCCTGTGGCTATTCGAAAGCCTGCAGTGCCACAGGAAGAACAGGACTTCAACTGCAGTAAGAACGCAAGCTGACTTCCTCTAGGAGGCACGGTGACTTCAGGCAGGACGTCTTAGATGGAATGCGAAGACGAGGGTTACCCTGAGTGCAGCTCAGGCTAGGGCAACGCGTAAGACTTGCACGCCGTGTGGGACGTGCCAGAACGCTGTTCGTGAACGTGTGCGAGGGCTGAGGAAATGAAGCTGCTCCAAAAGAGAGGGCAGTGCGTTTCCC
This sequence comes from Delphinapterus leucas, assembly GCF_059928025.1. NCBI lineage: Eukaryota > Metazoa > Chordata > Mammalia > Artiodactyla > Monodontidae > Delphinapterus > Delphinapterus leucas. The sequence goes on along the minus strand of NC_143137.1, from coordinate 112,449,250 downwards.
TACACCCGGCATGCACAGAGGGGCTGTAACGGGCTCCGGGTCTGGACGTTGCTTAGCTGACCCAGGTGAGCCTGGGGTACTCAAGTGTTCCTGCGGGAATAGGGTGCCCAGGCTAGCGTCCTAGGTGTCCAGAAAACTGTGCTGCCGTTCAAGGAACGCAGAGCAGAGGCCAGCGCCTCATGGAAACTGCTGCACGCCTCTGCTTCTGCACGGCAAATCAGGGCCTTACTTCCAGGCATGGGTTCATGCTGGGTGTGCCGGTAGCGATATAGCAGGGTAAGATGCTGACTTTCTCCTCGAGCAGAGTGACTTCACGTACGAGGGCCTCGAAGTGCTCCAAGCACAGTGTTCTCTTATGGCAGCTCACACAAGGACCATGAGAAGTTTTCTGTGCACTTCGGACTCACCAGCAAAGTTGTCCTGAGGCCGTTCGAGGACTCTGGAAATGTAGCTCTCCTCAAGGAACGTACAGTGTGTTGCCCATCACTGGGCACGCACAGAGGGCCTCCGAGGGATGCACCAATGGGCCTTGAAGTTGCTCAGCCGGCCCACAGGGGTCTGGAGGTGCTCAGTGAACTTGCAGGAAAACGAGGCCTACCCGAGACGCCTAGGAGTCCTCAGACGTGTTCTTCCTTTAAAGTAAAGCATATATAGGACTAAGAACTCATGGAAACAGCTGCATGCCTCCCTTTCTGCACGGCTACTAAGGGCCTAACCTGGAGGCAAGTTTTCACGTTGAGATTCCCTTTAGCTCTAGAGCTTGTCAGGCTGACCACCACCGCGGCCATGGAAGCCCCTGGTTTAGACAGAGCAAACTCATTTTCTCCCCAGAAGCATTCTTACAGTGTTTACAGGCCTGTCAAGAGGAGGGAATGGCAGGCACTTTCAATGCAGCGTGAACGCTGCCTTCAAAACGGGAAAGCAAGCCTAGTTCCAGCAGGTCCCCTTTTCCAGGGGCACACTCAGCATGCACCCCTGTGGCTTCTAAGAAGTCCGAGGAGACACAGGTTACCCTGTGTTTCCTTCCCTGACTCAACTTCTCGAAGTAGGGTGTTCTGCATCGTGCGAACTGCCTCAACCAAGGTACGCCGTAAGCTGCTCCTCTGGGCCTGTGGCTATTCGAAAGCCTGCAGTGCCACAGGAAGAACAGGACTTCAACTGCAGTAAGAACGCAAGCTGACTTCCTCTAGGAGGCACGGTGACTTCAGGCAGGACGTCTTAGATGGAATGCGAAGACGAGGGTTACCCTGAGTGCAGCTCAGGCTAGGGCAACGCGTAATACTTGCACACCGTGTGGGACGTGCCAGAACGGTGTTCGTGAACGTGTGCGAGGGCTGAGGAAATGAAGCTGCTCCAAAAGAGAGGCCAGTGCGTTTCCCTACACCTGGCATGCACAGAGGGGCTGTAACGGGCTCCGGGTCTGGTCGTTGCTTATCTGACCCAGGTGAGCCTGGGGTACTCAAGTGTTCCTGCGGGAATAGGGTGCCCAGGCTAGCGTCCTAGGTGTCCAGAAAACTGTGCTGCCGTTTAAGGAACGCAGAGCAGAGGCCAGCGCCTCATGGAAACTGCTGCACGCCTCTGCTTCTGCACGGCAAATCAGGGCCTTACTTCCAGGCATGTGTTCATGCTGGGTGTGCCGGTAGCGATATAGCAGGGTAAGATGCTGACTTTCTCCTCGAGCAGAGTGACTTCACGTACGAGGGCCTCGAAGTACTCCAAGCACAGTGTTCTCTCATGGCAGCTCACACAAGGACCATGAGAAGTTTCCTGTGCACTTCGGACTCACCAGCAATGTTGTCCTGAGGCCGTTCGAGGACTCTGGAAATGTAGCTCTCCTCAAGGAACGTACAGTGTGTTGCCCATCACTGGGCACGCACAGAGGGCCTCCGAGGGATGCACCAATGGGCCTCGAAGTTGCTCAGCCGGCCCACAGGGGTCTGGAGGTACTCAGTGAACTTGCAGGGAAAACGAGGTCTGCCCGAGAGGCCTAGGAGTCCTCAGACGTGTACTTCCTTTAAAGTAAAGCATATAAGGGACTAAGAACTCATGGAAACAGCTGCATGCCTCCCTTTCTGCACGGCTACTAAGGGCCTAACCTGGAGGCAAGTTTTCACATTGAGATTCCCTTTAGCTCTAGAGCTTGTCAGGCTGACCACCACCGCGGCCATGGAAGCCCCTGGTTTAGACAGAGCCAACTCATTTTCTCCCCAGAAGCATTCTTACAGTGTTTACAGGCCTGTCAAGAGGAGGGAATAGCAGGCACTTTCAATGCAGCGTGAACGCTGCCTTCAAAACGGGAAAGCAAGCCTAGTTCCAGCAGGTCCCCTTTTCCAGGGGCACACTCAGCATGCACCCCTGTGGCTTCTAAGAAGTCCGAGGAGACACAGGTTACCCTGTGTTTCCTTCCCTGACTCAACTTCTCGAAGTAGGGTGTTCTGCATCATGCGAACTGCCTCAACCAAGGAACGCCGTAAGCTGCTCCTCTGGGCCTGTGGCTATTCGAAAGCCTGCAGTGCCACAGGAAGAACAGGACTTCAACTGCAGTAAGAACGCAAGCTGACTTCCTCTAGGAGGCACGGTGACTTCAGGCAGGACGTCTTAGATGGAATGCGAAGACGAGGGTTACCCTGAGTGCAGCTCAGGCTAGGGCAACGCGTAAGACTTGCACGCCGTGTGGGACGTGCCAGAACGCTGTTCGTGAACGTGTGCGAGGGCTGAGGAAATGAAGCTGCTCCAAAAGAGAGGGCAGTGCGTTTCCCTACACCCGGCATGCACAGAGGGGCTGTAACGGGCTCCGGGTCTGGACGTTGCTTAGCTGACCCAGGTGAGCCTGGGGTACTCAAGTGTTCCTGCGGGAATAGGGTGCCCAGGCTAGCGTCCTAGGTGTCCAGAAAACTGTGCTGCCGTTCAAGGAACGCAGAGCAGAGGCCAGCGCCTCATGGAAACTGCTGCACGCCTCTGCTTCTGCACGGCAAATCAGGGCCTTACTTCCAGGCATGTGTTCATGCTGGGTGTGCCGGTAGCGATATAGCAGGGTAAGATGCTAACTTTCTCCTCGAGCAGAGTGACTTCACGTACGAAGGCCTCGAAGTACTCCAAGCACAGTGTACTCTCATGGCAGCTCACACAAGGACCATGAGAAGTTTCCTGTGCACTTCGGACTCACCAGTAATGTTGTCCTGAGGCCGTTCGAGGACTCTGGAAATGTAGCTCTCCTCAAGGAACATACAGTGTGTTGCCCATCACTGGGCACGCACAGAGGGCCTCCGAGGGATGCACCAATGGGCCTCGAAGTTGCTCAGCCGGCCCACAGGGGTCTGGAGGTGCTCAGTGAACTTGCAGGGAAAACGAGGCCTACCCGAGAGGACTAGGAGTCCTCAGACGTGTACTTCCTTTAAAGTAAAGCATATAAGGGACTAAGAACTCATGGAAACAGCTGCATGCCTCCCTTTCTGCACGGCTACTAAGGGCCTAACCTGGAGGCAAGTTTTCACATTGAGATTCCCTTTAGCTCTAGAGCTTGTCAGGCTGACCACCACCGCGGCCATGGAAGCCCCTGGTTTAGACAGAGCCAACTCATTTTCTCCCCAGAAGCATTCTTACAGTGTTTACAGGCCTGTCAAGAGGAGGGAATGGCAGGCACTTTCAATGCAGCGTGAACGCTGCCTTCAAAATGGGAAAGCAAGGCTAGTTCCAGCAGGTCCCCTTTTCCAGGGGCACACTCAGCATGCACCCCTGTGGCTTCTAACAAGTCCGAGGAGACACAGGTTACCCTGTGTTTCCTTCCCTGACTCAACTTCTCGAAGTACGGTGTTCTGCATCATGCGAACTGCCTCAACCAAGGAACGCCGTAAGCTGCTCCTCTGGGCCTGTGGCTATTCGAAAGCCTGCAGTGCCACAGGAAGAACAGGACTTCAACTGCAGTAAGAACGCAAGCTGACTTCCTCTAGGAGGCACGGTGACTTCAGGCAGGACGTCTTAGATGGAATGCGAAGACGAGGGTTACCCTGAGTGCAGCTCAGGCTAGGGCAACGCGTAAGACTTGCACACCGTGTGGGACGTGCCAGAACGCTGTTCGTGAACGTGTGCGAGGTCTGAGGAAATAAAGCTGCTCCAAAAGAGAGGGCAGTGCGTTTCCCTACACCCGGCATGCACAGAGGGGCTGTAACGGGCTCCGGGTCTGGACGTTGCTTAGCTGACCCAGGTGAGCCTGGGGTACTCAAGTGTTCCTGCGGGAATAGGGTGCCCAGGCTAGCGTCCTAGGTGTCCAGAAAACTGTGCTGCCGTTCAAGGAATGGAGAGCAGAGGCCAGCGCCTCATGGAAACTGCTGCACGACTCTGCTTCTGCACGGCAAATCAGGGCCTTACTTCCAGGCATGTGTTCATGCTGGGTGTGCCGGTAGCGATATAGCAGGGTAAGATGCTGACTTTCTCCTCGAGCAGAGTGACTTCACGTACGAGGGCCTCGAAATACTCCAAGCACAGTGTTCTCTCATGGCAGCTCACACAAGGACCATGCGAAGTTTCCTGTGCACTTCGGACTCACCAGCAAAGTTGTCCTGAGGCCGTTCGAGGACTCTGGAAATATAGCTCTCCTCAAGGAACGTACAGTGTGTTGCCCATCACTGGGCACGCACAGAGGGCCTCCGAGGGATGCACCAATGGGCCTCGAAGTTGCTCAGCCGGCCCACAGGGGTCTGGAGGTTCTCAGTGAACTTGCAGGGAAAACGAGGCCTACCCGAGAGGACTAGGAGTCCTCAGACGTGTACTTCCTTTAAAGTAAAGCATATAAGGGACTAAGAACTCATGGAAACAGCTGCATGCCTCCCTTTCTGCACGGCTACTAAGGGCCTAACCTGGAGGCAAGTTTTCACATTGAGATTCCCTTTAGCTCTAGAGCTTGTCAGGCTGACCACCACCGCGGCCATGGAAGCCCCTGGTTTAGACAGAGCAAACTCATTTTCTCCCCAGAAGCATTCTTACAGTGTTTACAGGCCTGTCAAGAGGAGGGAATGGCAGGCACTTTCAATGCAGCGTGAACGCTGCCTTCAAAATGGGAAAGCAAGTCTAGTTCCAGCAGGTCCCCTTTTCCAGGGGCACACTCAGCATGCACCCCTGTGGCTTCTAAGAAGTCCGAGGAGACACAGGTTACCCTGTGTTTCCTTCCCTGACTCAACTTCTCGAAGTAGGTTGTTCTGCATCATGTGAACTGCCTCAACCAAGGAACGCCGTAAGCTGCTCCTCTGGGCCTGTGGCTATTCGAAAGCCTGCAGTGCCACAGGAAGAACAGGACTTCAACTGCAGTAAGAACGCAAGCTGACTTCCTCTAGGAGGCACGGTGACTTCAGGCAGGACGTCTTAGATGGAATGCGAAGACGAGGGTTACCCTGAGTGCATCTGAGGCTAGGGCAACGCGTAAGACGTGCACGCCGTGTGGGACGTGCCAGAACGCTGTTCGTGAACGTGTGCGAGGGCTGAGGAAATGAAGCTGCTCCCAAAGAGAGGGCAGTGCGTTTCCCTACACCCGGCATGCACAGAGGGGCTCTAACGGGCTCCGGGTCTGGACGTTGCTTAGCTGACCCAGGTGAGCCTGGGGTACTCAAGTGTTCCTGCGGGAATAGGGTGCCCAGGCTAGCGTCCTAGGTGTCCAGAAAACTGTGCTGCCGTTCAAGGAACGCAGAGCAGAGGCCAGCGCCTCATGGAAACTGCTGCACGCCTCTGCTTCTGCACGGCAAATCAGGGCCTTACTTCCAGGCATGTGTTCATGCTGGGTGTGCCGGTAGCGATATAGCAGGGTAAGATGCTGACTTTCTCCTCGAGCAGAGTGACTTCACGTACGAGGGCTTCGAAGTACTCCAAGCACAGTGTTCTCTCATGGCAGCTCACACAAGGACCATGAGAAGTTTCCTGTGCACTTCGGACTCACCAGCAATGTTGTCCTGAGGCCGTTCGAGGACTCTGGAAATGTAGCTCTCCTCAAGGAACGTTCAGTGTGTTGCCCATCACTGGGCACGCACAGAGGGCCTCCGAGGGATGCACCAATGGGCCTCGAAGTTGCTCAGCCGGCCCACAGGGGTCTGGAGGTGCTCAGTGAACTTGCAGGGAAAACGAGGCCTACCCGAGAGGCCTAGGAGTCCTCAGACGTGTACTTCCTTTAAAGTAAAGCATATAAGGGACTAAGAACTCATGGAAACAGCTGCATGCCTCCCTTTCTGCACGGCTACTAAGGGCCTAACCTGGAGGCAAGTTTTCACGTTGAGATTCCCTTTAGCTCTAGAGCTTGTCAGGCTGACCACCACCGCGGCCATGGAAGCCCCTGGTTTAGACAGAGCAAACTCATTTTCTCCCCAGAAGCATTCTTACAGTGTTTACAGGCCTGTCAAGAGGAGGGAATGGCAGGCACTTTCAATGCAGCGTGAACGCTGCCTTCAAAACGGGAAAGCAAGGCTAGTTCCAGCAGGTCCCCTTTTCCAGGGGCACACTCAGCATGCACCCCTGTGGCTTCTAAGAAGTCCGAGGAGATACAGGTTACCCAGTGTTTCCTTCCCTGACTCAACTTCTCGAAGTAGGGTGTTCTGCATCATGCGAACTGCCTCAACCAAGGAACGCCGTAAGCTGCTCCTCTGGGCCTGTGGCTATTCGAAAGCCTGCAGTGCCACAGGAAGAACAGGACTTCAACTGCAGTAAGAACGCAAGCTGACTTCCTCTAGGAGGCACGGTGACTTTAGGCAGGACGTCTTAGATGGAATGCGAAGACGAGGGTTACCCTGAGTGCAGCTCAGGCTAGGGCAACGCGTAAGACTTGCACGCCGTGTGGGACGTGCCAGAACGCTGTTCGTGAACGTGTGCGAGGGCTGAGGAAATGAAGCTGCTCCAAAAGAGAGGGCAGTGCGTTTCCCTACACCCGGCATGCACAGAGGGGCTGTAACGGGCTCCGGGTCTGGACGTTGCTTAGCTGACCCAGGTGAGCCTGGGGTACTCAAGTGTTCCTGCGGGAATAGGGTGCCCAGGCTAGCGTCCTAGGTGTCCAGAAAACTGTGCTGCCGTTCAAGGAACGCAGAGCAGAGGCCAGCGCCTCATGGAAACTGCTGCACGCCTCTGCTTCTGCACGGCAAATCAGGGCCTTACTTCCAGGCATGTGTTCATGCTGGGTGTGCCGGTAGCGATATAGCAGGGTAAGATGCTAACTTTCTCCTCGAGCAGAGTGACTTCACGTACGAGGGCCTCGAAGTACTCCAAGCACAGTGTACTCTCATGGCAGCTCACACAAGGACCATGAGAAGTTTCCTGTGCACTTCGGACTCACCAGTAATGTTGTCCTGAGGCCGTTCGAGGACTCTGGAAATGTAGCTCTCCTCAAGGAACGTACAGTGTGTTGCCCATCACTGGGCACGCACAGAGGGCCTCCGAGGGATGCACCAATGGGCCTCGAAGTTGCTCAGCCGGCCCACAGGGGTCTGGAGGTGCTCAGTGAACTTGCAGGGAAAACGAGGCCTACCCGAGAGGACTAGGAGTCCTCAGACGTGTACTTCCTTTAAAGTAAAGCATATAAGGGACTAAGAACTCATGGAAACAGCTGCATGCCTCCCTTTCTGCACGGCTACTAAGGGCCTAACCTGGAGGCAAGTTTTCACGTTGAGATTCCCTTTAGCTCTAGAGCTTGTCAGGCTGACCACCACCGCGGCCATGGAAGCCCCTGGTTTAGACAGAGCAAACTCATTTTCTCCCCAGAAGCATTCTTACAGTGTTTACAGGCCTGTCAAGAGGAGGGAATGGCAGGCACTTTCAATGCAGCGTGAACGCTGCCTTCAAAATGGGAAAGCAAGGCTAGTTCCAGCAGGTCCCCTTTTCCAGGGGCACACTCAGCATGCACCCCTGTGGCTTCTAAGAAGTCCGAGGAGACACAGGTTACCCTGTGTTTCCTTCCCTGACTCAACTTCTCGAAGTATGGTGTTCTGCATCATGCGAACTGCCTCAACCAAGGAACGCCATAAGCTGCTCCTCTGGGCCGGTGGCTATTCGAAAGCCTGCAGTGCCACAGGAAGAACAGGACTTCAACTGCAGTAAGAACCCAAGCTGACTTCCTCTAGGAGGCACGGTGACTTCAGGCAGGACGTCTTAGATGGAATGCGAAGACGAGGGTTACCCTGAGTGCAGCTCAGGCTAGGGCAACGCGTAAGACTTCCACGCCGTGTGGGACGTGCCAGAACGCTGTTCGTGAACGTGTGCGAGGGCTGAGGAAATGAAGCTGCTCCAAAAGAGAGGGCAGTGCGTTTCCCTACACCTGGCATGCACAGAGGGGCTGTAACGGGCTCCGGGTCTGGACGTTGCTTAGCTGACCCAGGTGAGCCTGGGGTACTCAAGTGTTCCTGCGGGAATAGGGTGCCCAGGCTAGCGTCCTAGGTGTCCAGAAAACTGTGCTGCCGTTCAAGGAACGCAGAGCAGAGGCCAGCGCCTCATGGAAACTGCTGCACGCCTCTGCTTCTGCACGGCAAATCAGGGCCTTACTTCCAGGCATGTGTTCATGCTGGGTGTGCCGGTAGCGATATAGCAGGGTAAGATGCTGACTTTCTCCTCGAGCAGAGTGACTTCACGTACGAGGGCCTCGAAGTACTCCAAGCACAGTGTTCTCTCATGGCAGCTCACACAAGGACCATGAGAAGTTTCCTGTGCACTTCGGACTCACCAGCAATGTTGTCCTGAGGCCGTTCGAGGACTCTGGAAATGTAGCTTTCCTCAAGGAACGTACAGTGTGTTGCCCATCACTGGGCACGCACAGAGGGCCTCCGAGGGATGCACCAATGGGCCTCGATGTTGCTCAGCCCGCCCACAGGGGTCTGGAGGTGCTCAGTGAACTTGCAGGAAAACGAGGCCTACCCGAGAGGCCTAGGAGTCCTCAGACGTGTACTTCCTTTAAAGTAAAGCATATAAGGGACAAAGAACTCATGGAAATAGCTGCATGCCTCCCTTTCTGCACGGCTACTAAGGGCCTAACCTGGAGGCAATTTTTCACGTTGAGATTCCCTTTAGCTCTAGAGCTTGTCAGGCTGACCACCACCGCGGCCATGGAAGCCCCTGGTTTAGACAGAGCCAACTCATTTTCTCCCCAGAAGCATTCTTACAGTGTTTACAGGCCTGTCAAGAGGAGGGAATGGCAGGCACTTTCAATGCAGCGTGAACGCTGCCTTCAAAATGGGAAAGCAAGGCTAGTTCCAGCAGGTCCCCTTTTCCAGGGGCACACTCAGCATGCACCCCTGTGGCTTCTAACAAGTCCGAGGAGACACAGGTTACCCTGTGTTTCCTTCCCTGACTCAACTTCTCGAAGTACGGTGTTCTGCATCATGCGAACTGCCTCAACCAAGGAACGCCGTAAGCTGCTCCTCTGGGCCTGTGGCTATTCGAAAGCCTGCAGTGCCACAGGAAGAACAGGACTTCAACTGCAGTAAGAACGCAAGCTGACTTCCTCTAGGAGGCACGGTGACTTCAGGCAGGACGTCTTAGATGGAATGCGAAGACGAGGGTTACCCTGAGTGCAGCTCAGGCTAGGGCAACGCGTAAGACTTGCACACCGTGTGGGACGTGCCAGAACGCTGTTCGTGAACGTGTGCGAGGTCTGAGGAAATAAAGCTGCTCCAAAAGAGAGGGCAGTGCGTTTCCCTACACCCGGCATGCACAGAGGGGCTGTAACGGGCTCCGGGTCTGGACGTTGCTTAGCTGACCCAGGTGAGCCTGGGGTACTCAAGTGTTCCTGCGGGAATAGGGTGCACAGGCTAGCGTCCTAGGTGTCCAGAAAACTGTGCTGCCGTTCAAGGAACGGAGAGCAGAGGCCAGCGCCTCATGGAAACTGCTGCACGACTCTGCTTCTGCACGGCAAATCAGGGCCTTACTTCCAGGCATGTGTTCATGCTGGGTGTGCCGGTAGCGATATAGCAGGGTAAGATGCTGACTTTCTCCTCGAGCAGAGTGACTTCACGTACGAGGGCCTCGAAATACTCCAAGCACAGTGTTCTCTCATGGCAGCTCACACAAGGACCATGCGAAGTTTCCTGTGCACTTCGGACTCACCAGCAAAGTTGTCCTGAGGCCGTTCGAGGACTCTGGAAATATAGCTCTCCTCAAGGAACGTACAGTGTGTTGCCCATCACTGGGCACGCACAGAGGGCCTCCGAGGGATGCACCAATGGGCCTCGAAGTTGCTCAGCCGGCCCACAGGGGTCTGGAGGTTCTCAGTGAACTTGCAGGGAAAACGAGGCCTACCCGAGAGGACTAGGAGTCCTCAGACGTGTACTTCCTTTAAAGTAAAGCATATAAGGGACTAAGAACTCATGGAAACAGCTGCATGCCTCCCTTTCTGCACGGCTACTAAGGGCCTAACCTGGAGGCAAGTTTTCACATTGAGATTCCCTTTAGCTCTAGAGCTTGTCAGGCTGACCACCACCGCGGCCATGGAAGCCCCTGGTTTAGACAGAGCAAACTCATTTTCTCCCCAGAAGCATTCTTACAGTGTTTACAGGCCTGTCAAGAGGAGGGAATGGCAGGCACTTTCAATGCAGCGTGAACGCTGCCTTCAAAATGGGAAAGCAAGTCTAGTTCCAGCAGGTCCCCTTTTCCAGGGGCACACTCAGCATGCACCCCTGTGGCTTCTAAGAAGTCCGAGGAGACACAGGTTACCCTGTGTTTCCTTCCCTGACTCAACTTCTCGAAGTAGGTTGTTCTGCATCATGCGAACTGCCTCAACCAAGGAACGCCGTAAGCTGCTCCTCTGGGCCTGTGGCTATTCGAAAGCCTGCAGTGCCACAGGAAGAACAGGACTTCAACTGCAGTAAGAACGCAAGCTGACTTCCTCTAGGAGGCACGGTGACTTCAGGCAGGACGTCTTAGATGGAATGCGAAGACGAGGGTTACCCTGAGTGCATCTGAGGCTAGGGCAACGCGTAAGACGTGCACGCCGTGTGGGACGTGCCAGAACGCTGTTCGTGAACGTGTGCGAGGGCTGAGGAAATGAAGCTGCTCCCAAAGAGAGGGCAGTGCGTTTCCCTACACCCGGCATGCACAGAGGGGCTGTAACGGGCTCCGGGTCTGGACGTTGCTTAGCTGACCCAGGTGAGCCTGGGGTACTCAAGTGTTCCTGCGGGAATAGGGTGCCCAGGCTAGCGTCCTAGGTGTCCAGAAAACTGTGCTGCCGTTCAAGGAACGCAGAGCAGAGGCCAGCGCCTCATGGAAACTGCTGCACGCCTCTGCTTCTGCACGGCAAATCAGGGCCTTACTTCCAGGCATGTGTTCATGCTGGGTGTGCCGGTAGCGATATAGCAGGGTAAGATGCTGACTTTCTCCTCGAGCAGAGTGACTTCACGTACGAGGGCCTCGAAGTACTCCAAGCACAGTGTTCTCTCATGGCAGCTCACACAAGGACCATGAGAAGTTTCCTGTGCACTTCGGACTCACCAGCAATGTTGTCCTGAGGCCGTTCGAGGACTCTGGAAATGTAGCTCTCCTCAAGGAACGTACAGTGTGTTGCCCATCACTGGGCACGCACAGAGGGCCTCCGAGGGATGCACCAATGGGCCTCGAAGTTGCTCAGCCGGCCCACAGGGGTCTGGAGGTGCTCAGTGAACTTGCAGGGAAAACGAGGCCTACCCGAGAGGCCTAGGAGTCCTCAGACGTGTACTTCCTTTAAAGTAAAGCATATAAGGGACTAAGAACTCATGGAAACAGCTGCATGCCTCCCTTTCTGCACGGCTACTAAGGGCCTAACCTGGAGGCAAGTTTTCACGTTGAGATTCCCTTTAGCTCTAGAGCTTGTCAGGCTGACCACCACCGCGGCCATGGAAGCCCCTGGTTTAGACAGAGCAAACTCATTTTCTCCCCAGAAGCATTCTTACAGTGTTTACAGGCCTGTCAAGAGGAGGGAATGGCAGGCACTTTCAATGCAGCGTGAACGCTGCCTTCAAAACGGGAAAGCAAGGCTAGTTCCAGCAGGTCCCCTTTTCCAGGGGCACACTCAGCATGCACCCCTGTGGCTTCTAAGAAGTCCGAGGAGATACAGGTTACCCAGTGTTTCCTTCCCTGACTCAACTTCTCGAAGTAGGGTGTTCTGCATCATGCGAACTGCCTCAACCAAGGAACGCCGTAAGCTGCTCCTCTGGGCCTGTGGCTATTCGAAAGCCTGCAGTGCCACAGGAAGAACAGGACTTCAACTGCAGTAAGAACGCAAGCTGACTTCCTCTAGGAGGCACGGTGACTTTAGGCAGGACGTCTTAGATGGAATGCGAAGACGAGGGTTACCCTGAGTGCAGCTCAGGCTAGGGCAACGCGTAAGACTTGCACGCCGTGTGGGACGTGCCAGAACGCTGTTCGTGAACGTGTGCGAGGGCTGAGGAAATGAAGCTGCTCCAAAAGAGAGGGCAGTGCGTTTCCCTACACCCGGCATGCACAGAGGGGCTGTAACGGGCTCCGGGTCTGGACGTTGCTTAGCTGACCCAGGTGAGCCTGGGGTACTCAAGTGTTCCTGCGGGAATAGGGTGCCCAGGCTAGCGTCCTAGGTGTCCAGAAAACTGTGCTGCCGTTCAAGGAACGCAGAGCAGAGGCCAGCGCCTCATGGAAACTGCTGCACGCCTCTGCTTCTGCACGGCAAATCAGGGCCTTACTTCCAGGCATGTGTTCATGCTGGGTGTGCCGGTAGCGATATAGCAGGGTAAGATGCTAACTTTCTCCTCGAGCAGAGTGACTTCACGTACGAGGGCCTCGAAGTACTCCAAGCACAGTGTACTCTCATGGCAGCTCACACAAGGACCATGAGAAGTTTCCTGTGCACTTCGGACTCACCAGTAATGTTGTCCTGAGGCCGTTCGAGGACTCTGGAAATGTAGCTCTCCTCAAGGAACGTACAGTGTGTTGCCCATCACTGGGCACGCACAGAGGGCCTCCGAGGGATGCACCAATGGGCCTCGAAGTTGCTCAGCCGGCCCACAGGGGTCTGGAGGTGCTCAGTGAACTTGCAGGGAAAACGAGGCCTACCCGAGAGGACTAGGAGTCCTCAGACGTGTACTTCCTTTAAAGTAAAGCATATAAGGGACTAAGAACTCATGGAAACAGCTGCATGCCTCCCTTTCTGCACGGCTACTAAGGGCCTAACCTGGAGGCAAGTTTTCACGTTGAGATTCCCTTTAGCTCTAGAGCTTGTCAGGCTGACCACCACCGCGGCCATGGAAGCCCCTGGTTTAGACAGAGCAAACTCATTTTCTCCCCAGAAGCATTCTTACAGTGTTTACAGGCCTGTCAAGAGGAGGGAATGGCAGGCACTTTCAATGCAGCGTGAACGCTGCCTTCAAAACGGGAAAGCAAGGCTAGTTCCAGCAGGTCCCCTTTTCCAGGGGCACACTCAGCATGCACCCCTGTGGCTTCTAAGAAGTCCGAGGAGATACAGGTTACCCAGTGTTTCTTTCCCTGACTCAACTTCTCGAAGTAGGGTGTTCTGCATCATGCGAACTGCCTCAACCAAGGAACGCCGTAAGCTGCTCCTCTGGGCCTGTGGCTATTCGAAAACCTGCAGTGCCACAGGAAGAACAGGACTTCAACTGCAGTAAGAACGCAAGCTGACTTCCTCTAGGAGGCACGGTGACTTCAGGCAGGACGTCTTAGATGGAATGCGAAGACGAGGGTTACCCTGAGTGCAGCTCAGGCTAGGGCAACGCGTAAGACTTGCACGCCGTGTGGGACGTGCCAGAACGCTGTTCGTGAACGTGTGCGAGGGCTGAGGAAATGAAGCTGCTCCAAAAGAGAGGGCAGTGCGTTTCCCTACACCCGGCATGCACAGAGGGGCTGTAACGGGCTCCGGGTCTGGACGTTGCTTAGCTGACCCAGGTGAGCCTGGGGTACTCAAGTGTTCCTGCGGGAATAGGGTGCCCAGGCTAGCGTCCTAGGTGTCCAGAAAACTGTGCTGCCGTTCAAGGAACGCAGAGCAGAGGCCAGCGCCTCATGGAAACTGCTGCACGCCTCTGCTTCTGCACGGCAAATCAGGGCCTTACTTCCAGGCATGTGTTCATGCTGGGTGTGCCGGTAGCGATATAGCAGGGTAAGATGCTGACTTTCTCCTCGAGCAGAGTGACTTCACGTACGAGGGCCTCGAAGTACTCCAAGCACAGTGTTCTCTCATGGCAGCTCACACAAGGACCATGAGAAGTTTCCTGTGCACTTCGGACTCACCAGCAATGTTGTCCTGAGGCCGTTCGAGGACTCTGGAAATGTAGCTCTCCTCAAGGAACGTACAGTGTGTTGCCCATCACTGGGCACGCACAGAGGGCCTCCGAGGGATGCACCAATGGGCCTCGAAGTTGCTCAGCCGGCCCACAGGGGTCTGGAGGTGCTCAGTGAAATTGCAGGGAAAACGAGGCCTACCCGAGAGGCCTAGGAGTCCTCAGACGTGTACTTCCTTTAAAGTAAAGCATATAAGGGACTAAGAACTCATGGAAACAGCTGCATGCCTCCCTTTCTGCACGGCTACTAAGGGCCTAACCTGGAGGCAAGTTTTCACATTGAGATTCCCTTTAGCTCTAGAGCTTGTCAGGCTGACCACCACCGCGGCCATGGAAGCCCCTGGTTTAGACAGAGCCAACTCATTTTCTCCCCAGAAGCATTCTTACAGTGTTTACAGGCCTGTCAAGAGGAGGGAATGGCAGGCACTTTCAATGCAGCGTGAACGCTGCCTTCAAAACGGGAAAGCAAGGCTAGTTCCAGCAGGTCCCCTTTTCCAGGGGCACACTCAGCATGCACCCCTGTGGCTTCTAAGAAGTCCGAGGAGACACAGGTTACCCTGTGTTTCCTTCCCTGACTCAACTTCTCGAAGTAGGGTGTTCTGCATCATGCGAACTGCCTCAACCAAGGAACGCCGTAAGCTGCTCCTCTGGGCCTGTGGCTATTCGAAAGCCTGCAGTGCCACAGGAAGAACAGGACTTCAACTGCAGTAAGAACGCAAGCTGACTTCCTCTAGGAGGCACGGTGACTTCAGGCAGGACGTCTTAGATGGAATGCGAAGACGAGGGTTACCCTGAGTGCAGCTGAGGCTAGGGCAACGCGTAAGACTTGCACGCCGTGTGGGACGTGCCAGAACGCTGTTCGTGAACGTGTGCGAGGGCTGAGGAAATGAAGCTGCTCCCAAAGAGAGGGCAGTGCGTTTCCCTACACCCGGCATGCACAGAGGGGCTGTAACGGGCTCCGGGTCTGGACGTTGCTTAGCTGACCCAGGTGAGCCTGGGGTACTCAAGTGTTCCTGCGGGAATAGGGTGCCCAGGCTAGCGTCCTAGGTGTCCAGAAAACTGTGCTGCCGTTCAAGGAACGCAGAGCAGAGGCCAGCGCCTCATGGAAACTGCTGCACGCCTCTGCTTCTGCACGGCAAATCAGGGCCTTACTTCCAGGCATGTGTTCATGCTGGGTGTGCCGGTAGCGATATAGCAGGGTAAGATGCTGACTTTCTCCTCGAGCAGAGTGACTTCACGTACGAGGGCCTCGAAGTACTCCAAGCACAGTGTTCTCTCATGGCAGCTCACACAAGGACCATGAGAAGTTTCCTGTGCACTTCGGACTCACCAGCAATGTTGTCCTGAGGCCGTTCGAGGACTCTGGAAATGTAGCTCTCCTCAAGGAACGTACAGTGTGTTGCCCATCACTGGGCACGCACAGAGGGCCTCCGAGGGATGCACCAATGGGCCTCGAAGTTGCTCAGCCGTCCCACAGGGGTCTGGAGGTGCTCAGTGAACTTGCAGGGAAAACGAGGCCTACCCGAGAGGCCTAGGAGTCCTCAGACGTGTACTTCCTTTAAAGTAAAGCATATAAGGGACTAAGAACTCATGGAAACAGCTGCATGCCTCCCTTTCTGCACGGCTACTAAGGGCCTAACCTGGAGGCAAGTTTTCACATTGAGATTCCCTTTAGCTCTAGAGCTTGTCAGGCTGACCACCACCGCGGCCATGGAAGCCCCTGGTTTAGACAGAGCAAACTCATTTTCTTCCCAGAAGCATTCTTACAGTGTTTACAGGCCTGTCAAGAGGAGGGAATGGCAGGCACTTTCAAGGCAGCGTGAACGCTGCCTTCAAAACGGGAAAGCAAGGCTAGTTCCAGCAGGTCCCCTTTTCCAGGGGCACACTCAGCATGTACCCCTGTGGCTTCTAAGAAGTCCGAGGAGACACAGGTTACCCTGTGTTTCCTTCCCTGAGTCAACTTATCGAAGTAGGGTGTTCTGCATCATGCGAACTGCCTCAACCAAGGAACGCCGTAAGCTGCTCCTCTGGGCCTGTGGCTATTCGAAAGCCTGCAGTGCCACAGGAAGAACAGGACTTCAACTGCAGTAAGAACGCAAGCTGACTTCCTCTAGGAGGCACGGTGACTTCAGGCAGGACGTCTTAGATGGAATGCGAAGACGAGGGTTACCCTGAGTGCAGCTCAGGCTAGGGCAACGCGTAAGACTTGCACGCCGTGTGGGACGTGCCAGAACGCTGTTCGTGAACGTGTGCGAGGGCTGAGGAAATGAAGCTGCTCCCAAAGAGAGGGCAGTGCGTTTCCCTACACCCGGCATGCACAGAGGGGCTGTAACGGGCTCCGGGTCTGGACGTTGCTTAGCTGACCCAGGTGAGCCTGGGGTACTCAAGTGTTCCTGCGGGAATAGGGTGCCCAGGCTAGCGTCCTAGGTGTCCAGAAAACTGTGCTGCCCTTCAAGGAACGCAGAGCAGAGGCCAGCGCCTCATGGAAACTGCTGCACGCCTCTGCTTCTGCACGGCAAATCAGGGCCTTACTTCCAGGCATGTGTTCATGCTGGGTGTGCCGGTAGCGATATAGCAGGGTAAGATGCTGACTTTCTCCTCGAGCAGAGTGACTTCACGTACGAGGGCCTCGAAGTACTCCAAGCACAGTGTTCTCTCATGGCAGCTCACACAAGGACCATGAGAAGTTTCCTGTGCACTTCGGACTCACCAGCAATGTTGTCCTGAGGCCGTTCGAGGACTCTGGAAATGTAGCTCTCCTCAAGGAACGTACAGTGTGTTGCCCATCACTGGGCACGCACAGAGGGCCTCCGAGGGATGCACCAATGGGCCTCGAAGTTGCTCAGCCGGCCCACAGGGGTCTGGAGGTGCTCAGTGAACTTGCAGGAAAACGAGGCCTACCCGAGAGGCCTAGGAGTCCTCAGACGTGTACTTCCTTTAAAGTAAAGCATATAAGGGACAAAGAACTCATGGAAACAGCTGCATGCCTCCCTTTCTGCACGGCTACTAAGGGCCTAACCTGGAGGCAAGTTTTCACGTTGAGATTCCCTTTAGCTCTAGAGCTTGTCAGGCTGACCACCACCGCGGCCATGGAAGCCCCTGGTTTAGACAGAGCAAACTCATTTTCTCCCCAGAAGCATTCTTACAGTGTTTACAGGCCTGTCAAGAGGAGGGAATGGCAGGCACTTTCAATGCAGCGTGAACGCTGCCTTCAAAATGGGAAAGCCAGGCTAGTTCCAGCAGGTCCCCTTTTCCAGGGGCACACTCAGCATGCACCCCTGTGGCTTCTAAGAAGTCCGAGGAGACACAGGTTACCCTGTGTTTCCTTCCCTGACTCAACTTCTCGAAGTAGGCTGTTCTGCATCATGCGAACTGCCTCAACGAAGGAACGCCGTAAGCTGCTCCTCTGGGCCTGTGGCTATTCGAAAGCCTGCAGTGCCACAGGAAAAACAGGACTTCAACTGCAGTAAGAACGCAAGCTGACTTCCTCTAGGAGGCACGGTGACTTCAGGCAGGACGTCTTAGATGGAATGCGAAGACGAGGGTTACCCTGAGTGCAGCTCAGGCTAGGGCAACGCGTAAGACTTGCACGCCGTGTGGGACGTGCCAGAACGCTGTTCGTGAACGTGTGCGAGGGCTGAGGAAATGAAGCTGCTCCAAAAGAGAGGGCAGTGCGTTTCCCTACACCCGGCATGCACAGAGGGGCTGTAACGGGCTCCGGGTCTGGACGTTGCTTAGCTGACCCAGGTGAGCCTGGGGTACTCAAGTGTTCCTGCGGGAATAGGGTGCCCAGGCTAGCGTCCTAGGTGTCCAGAAAACTGTGCTGCCGTTCAAGGAACGCAGAGCAGAGGCCAGCGCCTCATGGAAACTGCTGCACGCCTCTGCTTCTGCACGGCAAATCAGGGCCTTACTTCCAGGCATGTGTTCATGCTGGGTGTGCCGGTAGCGATATAGCAGGGTAAGATGCTGACTTTCTCCTCGAGCAGAGTGACTTCACGTACGAGGGCCTCGAAGTACTCCAAGCACAGTGTTCTCTCATGGCAGCTCACACAAGGACCAGGAGAAGATTTCTGTGCACTTCGGACTCACCAGCAAAGTTGTCCTGAGGCCGTTCGAGGACTCTGGAAATGTAGCTCTCCTCAAGGAACGTACAGTGTGTTGCCCATCACTGGGCACGCACAGAGGGCCTCCGAGGGATGCACCAATGGGCCTCGAAGTTGCTCAGCCGGCCCACAGGGGTCTGGAGGTGCTCAGTGAACTTGCAGGAAAACGAGGCCTACCCGAGAGGCCTAGGAGTCCTCAGACGTGTACTTCCTTTAAAGTAAAGCATATAAGGGACAAAGAACTCATGGAAACAGCTGCATGCCTCCCTTTCTGCACGGCTACTAAGGGCCTAACCTGGAGGCAAGTTTTCACGTTGAGATTCCCTTTAGCTCTAGAGCTTGTCAGGCTGACCACCACCGCGGCCATGGAAGCCCCTGGTTTAGACAGAGCAAACTCATTTTCTCCCCAGAAGCATTCTTACAGTGTTTACAGGCCTGTCAAGAGGAGGGAATGGCAGGCACTTTCAATGCAGCGTGAACACTGCTTTCAAAATGGGAAAGCAAGGCTAGTTCCAGCAGGTCCCCTTTTCCAGGGGCACACTCAGCATGCACCCCTGTGGCTTCTAAGAAGTCCGAGGAGACACAGGTTACCCTGTGTTTCCTTCCCTGACTCAACTTCTCGAAGTAGGGTGTTCTGCATCATGCGAACTGCCTCAACCAAGGAACGCCGTAAGCTGCTCCTCTGGGCCTGTGGCTATTCGAAAGCCTGCAGTGCCACAGGAAGAACAGGACTTCAACTGCAGTAAGAACGCAAGCTGACTTCCTCTAGGAGGCACGGTGACTTCAGGCAGGACGTCTTAGATGGAATGCGAAGACGAGGGTTACCCTGAGTGCAGCTCAGGCTAGGGCAACGCGTAAGACTTGCACGCCGTGTGGGACGTGCCAGAACGCTGTTCGTGAACGTGTGCGAGGGCTGAGGAAATGAAGCTGCTCCAAAAGAGAGGGCAGTGCGTTTCCCTACACCCGGCATGCACAGAGGGGCTGTAACGGGCTCCGGGTCTGGACGTTGC
The DNA here is from genome assembly GCF_059928025.1 of Delphinapterus leucas. NCBI lineage: Eukaryota > Metazoa > Chordata > Mammalia > Artiodactyla > Monodontidae > Delphinapterus > Delphinapterus leucas. Next base: position 112,429,882 of record NC_143137.1, on the reverse strand, counting down.
TTAGCTGACCCAGGTGAGCCTGGGGTACTCAAGTGTTCCTGCGGGAATAGGGTGCCCAGGCTAGCGTCCTAGGTGTCCAGAAAACTGTGCTGCCGTTCAAGGAACGCAGAGCAGAGGCCAGCGCCTCATGGAAACTGCTGCACGCCTCTGCTTCTGCACGGCAAATCAGGGCCTTACTTCCAGGCATGTGTTCATGCTGGGTGTGCCGGTAGCGATATAGCAGGGTAAGATGCTGACTTTCTCCTCGAGCAGAGTGACTTCACGTACGAGGGCCTCGAAGTACTCCAAGCACAGTGTTCTCTCATGGCAGCTCACACAAGGACCATGAGAAGTTTTCTGTGCACTTCGGACTCACCAGCAAAGTTGTCCTGAGGCCGTTCGAGGACTCTGGAAATGTAGCTCTCCTCAAGGAACGTACAGTGTGTTGCCCATCACTGGGCACGCACAGAGGGCCTCCGAGGGATGCACCAATGGGCCTCGAAGTTGCTCAGCCGGCCCACAGGGGTCTGGAGGTGCTCAGTGAACTTGCAGGAAAACGAGGCCTACCCGAGAGGCCTAGGAGTCCTCAGACGTGTACTTCCTTTAAAATAAAGCATATAAGGGACTAAGAACTCATGGAAACAGCTGCATGCCTCCCTTTCTGCACGGCTACTAAGGGCCTAACCTGGAGGCAAGTTTTCACGTTGAGATTCCCTTTAGCTCTAGAGCTTGTCAGGCTGACCACCACCGCGGCCATGTAAGCCCCTGGTTTAGACAGAGCAAACTCATTTTCTCCCCAGAAGCATTCTTACAGTGTTTACAGGCCTGTCAAGAGGAGGGAATGGCAGGCACTTTCAATGCAGCGTGAACGCTGCCTTCAAAATGGGAAAGCCAGGCTAGCTCCAGCAGGTCCCCTTTTCCAGGGGCACACTCAGCATGCACCCCTGTGGCTTCTAAGAAGTCCGAGGAGACACAGGTTACCCTGTGTTTCCTTCCCTGACTCAACTTCTCGAAGTAGGGTGTTCTGCATCATGCGAACTGCCTCAACAAAGGATCGCCGTAAGCTGCTCCTCTGGGCCTGTGGCTATTCGAAAGCCTGCAGTGCCACAGGAAGAACAGGACTTCAACTGCAGTAAGAACGCAAGCTGACTTCCTCTAGGAGGCACGGTGACTTCAGGCAGGACGTCTTAGATGGAATGCGAAGACGAGGGTTACCCTGAGTGCAGCTCAGGCTAGGGCAACGCGTAAGACTTGCACGCCGTGTGGGACGTGCCAGAACGCTGTTCGTGAACGTGTGCGAGGGCTGAGGAAATGAAGCTGCTCCAAAAGAGAGGGCAGTGCGTTTCCCTACACCCGGCATGCACAGAGGGGCTGTAACGGGCTCCGGGTCTGGACGTTGCTTAGCTGACCCAGGTGAGCCTGGGGTACTCAAGTGTTCCTGCGGGAATAGGGTGCCCAGGCTAGCGTCCTAGGTGTCCAGAAAACTGTGCTGCCGTTCAAGGAACGCAGAGCAGAGGCCAGCGCCTCATGGAAACTGCTGCACGCCTCTGCTTCTGCACGGCAAATCAGGGCCTTACTTCCAGGCATGTGTTCATGCTGGGTGTGCCGGTAGCGATATAGCAGGGTAAGATGCTGACTTTCTCCTCGAGCAGAGTGACTTCACGTACGAGGGCCTCGAAGTACTCCAAGCACAGTGTTCTCTCATGGCAGCTCACACAAGGACCATGAGAAGTTTTCTGTGCACTTCGGACTCACCAGCAAAGTTGTCCTGAGGCCGTTCGAGGACTCTGGAAATGTAGCTCTCCTCAAGGAACGTACAGTGTGTTGCCCATCACTGGGCACGCACAGAGGGCCTCCGAGGGATGCACCAATGGGCCTCGAAGTTGCTCAGCCGGCCCACAGGGGTCTGGAGGTGCTCAGTGAACTTGCAGGAAAACGAGGCCTACCCGAGAGGCCTAGGAGTCCTCAGACGTGTACTTCCTTTAAAATAAAGCATATAAGGGACTAAGAACTCATGGAAACAGCTGCATGCCTCCCTTTCTGCACGGCTACTAAGGGCCTAACCTGGAGGCAAGTTTTCACGTTGAGATTCCCTTTAGCTCTAGAGCTTGTCAGGCTGACCACCACCGCGGCCATGTAAGCCCCTGGTTTAGACAGAGCAAACTCATTTTCTCCCCAGAAGCATTCTTACAGTGTTTACAGGCCTGTCAAGAGGAGGGAATGGCAGGCACTTTCAATGCAGCGTGAACGCTGCCTTCAAAATGGGAAAGCCAGGCTAGCTCCAGCAGGTCCCCTTTTCCAGGGGCACACTCAGCATGCACCCCTGTGGCTTCTAAGAAGTCCGAGGAGACACAGGTTACCCTGTGTTTCCTTCCCTGACTCAACTTCTCGAAGTAGGGTGTTCTGCATCATGCGAACTGCCTCAACAAAGGATCGCCGTAAGCTGCTCCTCTGGGCCTGTGGCTATTCGAAAGCCTGCAGTGCCACAGGAAGAACAGGACTTCAACTGCAGTAAGAACGCAAGCTGACTTCCTCTAGGAGGCACGGTGACTTCAGGCAGGACGTCTTAGATGGAATGCGAAGACGAGGGTTACCCTGAGTGCAGCTCAGGCTAGGGCAACGCGTAAGACTTGCACGCCGTGTGGGACGTGCCAGAACGCTGTTCGTGAACGTGTGCGAGGGCTGAGGAAATGAAGCTGCTCCAAAAGAGAGGGCAGTGCGTTTCCCTACACCCGGCATGCACAGAGGGGCTGTAACGGGCTCCGGGTCTGGACGTTGCTTAGCTGACCCAGGTGAGCCTGGGGTACTCAAGTGTTCCTGCGGGAATAGGGTGCCCAGGCTAGCGTCCTAGGTGTCCAGAAAACTGTGCTGCCGTTCAAGGAACGCTGAGCAGAGGCCAGCGCCTCATGGAAACTGCTGCACGCCTCTGCTTCTGCACGGCAAATCAGGGCCTTACTTCCAGGCATGTGTTCATGCTGGGTGTGCCGGTAGCGATATAGCAGGGTAAGATGCTGACTTTCTCCTCGAGCAGAGTGACTTCACGTACGAGGGCCTCGAAGTACTCCAAGCACAGTGTTCTCTCATGGCAGCTCACACAAGGACCATGAAAAGTTTTCTGTGCACTTCGGACTCACCAGGAAAGTTGTCCTGAGACCGTTCGAGGACTCTGGAAATGTAGCTCTCCTCAAGGAACGTACAGTGTGTTGCCCATCACTGGGCACGCACAGAGGGCCTCCGAGGGATGCACCAATGGGCCTCGAAGTTGCTCAGCCGGCCCACAGGGGTCTGGAGGTGCTCAGTGAACTTGCAGGGAAAACGAGGCCTACCCGAGAGGCCTAGGAGTCCTCAGACGTGTACTTCCTTTAAAGTAAAGCATATAAGGGACTAAGAACTCATGGAAACAGCTGCATGCCTCCCTTTCTGCACGGCTACTAAGGGCCTAACCTGGAGGTAAGTTTTCACGTTGAGATTCCCTTTACATCTAGAGCTTGTCAGGCTGACCACCACCGCGGCCATGGAAGCCCCTGGTTTAGACAGAGCAAACTCATTTTCTCCCCAGAAGCATTCTTACAGTGTTTACAGGCCTGTCAAGAGGTGGGAATGGCAGGCACTTTCAATGCAGCGTGAATGCTGCCTTCAAAATGGGAAAGCCAGGATAGTTCCAGTAGGTCCCCTTTTCCAGGGGCACACTCAGCATGCACCCCTGTGGCTTCTAAGAAGTCCGAGGAGACACAGGTTACCCTGTGTTTCCTTCCCTGACTCAACTTCTCGAAGGAGGCTGTTCTGCATCATGCGAACTGCCTCAACCAAGGAACGCCGTAAGCTGCTCCTCTGGGCCTGTGGCTATTCGAAAGCCTGCAGTGCCACAGGAAGAACAGGACTTCAACTGCAGTAAGAACGCAAGCTGACTTCCTCTAGGAGGCACGGTGACTTCAGGCAGGACGTCTTAGATGGAATGCGAAGACGAGGGTTACCCTGAGTGCAGCTCAGGCTAGGGCAACGCGTAAGACTTGCACGCCGTGTGGGACGTGCCAGAACGCTGTTCGTGAACGTGTGCGAGGGCTGAGGAAATGAAGCTGCTCCAAAAGAGAGGGCAGTGCGTTTCCCTACACCTGGCATGCACAGAGGGGCTGTAACGGGCTCCGGGTCTGGACGTTTCTTAGCTGACCCAGGTGAGCCTGGGGTACTCAAGTGTTCCTGCGGGAATAGGGTGCCCAGGCTAGCGTCCTAGGTGTCCAGAAAACTGTGCTGCCGTTCAAGGAACGCAGAGCAGAGGCCAGCGCCTCATGGAAACTGCTGCACGCCTCTGCTTCTGCACGGCAAATCAGGGCCTTACTTCCAGGCATGTGTTCATGCTGGGTGTGCCGGTAGCGATATAGCAGGGTAAGATGCTGACTTTCTCCTCGAGCAGAGTGACTTCACGTACGAGGGCCTCGAAGTACTCCAAGCACAGTGTTCTCTCATGGCAGCTCACACAAGGACCATGAGAAGTTTCCTGTGCACTTCGGACTCACCAGCAATGTTGTCCTGAGGCCGTTCGAGGACTCTGGAAATGTAGCTCTCCTCAAGGATCGTACAGTGTGTTGCCCATCACTGGGCACGCACAGAGGGCCTCCGAGGGATGCACCAATGGGCCTCGAAGTTGCTCAGCCGGCCCACAGGGGTCTGGAGGTGCTCAGTGAACTTGCAGGGAAACGAGGCCTACCCGAGAGGCCTAGGAGTCCTCAGACGTGTACTTCCTTTAAAGTAAAGCATATAAGGGACAAAGAACTCATGGAAATAGCTGCATGCCTCCCTTTCTGCACGGCTACTAAGGGCCTAACCTGGAGGCAAGTTTTCACGTTGAGATTCCCTTTAGCTCTAGAGCTTGTCAGGCTGACCACCACCGCGGCCATGGAAGCCCCTGGTTTAGACAGAGCAAACTCATTTTCTCCCCAGAAGCATTCTTACAGTGTTTACAGGCCTGTCAAGAGGAGGGAATGGGAGGCACTTTCAATGCAGCGTGAACGCTGCCTTCAAAATGGGAAAGCCAGGCTAGTTCCAGCAGGTCCCCTTTTCCAGGGGCACACTCCGCATGCACCCCTGTGGCTTCTAAGAAGTCCGAGGAGACACAGGTTACCCTGTGTTTCCTTCCCTGACTCAACTTCTCGAAGTAGGGTGTTCTGCATCATGCGAACTGCCTCAACCAAGGAACGCCGTAAGCTGCTCCTCTGGGCCTGTGGCTATTCGAAAGCCTGCAGTGCCACAGGAAGAACAGGACTTCAACTGCAGTAAGAACGCAAGCTGACTTCCTCTAGGAGGCACGGTGACTTCAGGCAGGACGTCTTAGATGGAATGCGAAGACGAGGGTTACCCTGAGTGCAGCTCAGGCTAGGGCAACGCGTAAGACTTGCACGCCGTGTGGGACGTGCCAGAACGCTGTTCGTGAACGTGTGCGAGGGCTGAGGAAATGAAGCTGCTCCAAAAGAGAGTGCAGTGCGTTTCCCTACACCCGGCATGCACAGAGGGGCTGTAACGGGCTCCGGGTCTGGACGTTGCTTAGCTGACCCAGGTGAGCCTGGGGTACTCAAGTGTTCCTGCGGGAATAGGGTGCCCAGGCTAGCGTCCTAGGTGTCCAGAAAACTGTGCTGCCGTTCAAGGAACGCAGAGCAGAGGCCAGCGCCTCATGGAAACTGCTGCACGCCTCTGCTTCTGCACGGCAAATCAGGGCCTTACTTCCAGGCATGTGTTCATGCTGGGTGTGCCGGTAGCGATATAGCAGGGTAAGATGCTGACTTTCTCCTCGAGCAGAGTGACTTCACGTACGAGGGCCTCGAAGTACTCCAAGCACAGTGTTCTCTCATGGCAGCTCACACAAGGACCATGAGAAGTTTTCTGTGCACTTCGGACTCACCAGCAATGTTGTCCTGAGGCCGTTCGAGGACTCTGGAAATGTAGCTCTCCTCAAGGATCGTACAGTGTGTTGCCCATCACTGGGCACGCACAGAGGGCCTCCGAGGGATGCACCAATGGGCCTCGAAGTTGCTCAGCCGGCCCACAGGGGTCTGGAGGTGCTCAGTGAACTTGCAGGGAAACGAGGCCTACCCGAGAGGCCTAGGAGTCCTCAGACGTGTACTTCCTTTAAAGTAAAGCATATAAGGGACAAAGAACTCATGGAAATAGCTGCATGCCTCCCTTTCTGCACGGCTACTAAGGGCCTAACCTGGAGGCAAGTTTTCACGTTGAGATTCCCTTTAGCTCTAGAGCTTGTCAGGCTGACCACCACCGCGGCCATGGAAGCCCCTGGTTTAGACAGAGCAAACTCATTTTCTCCCCAGAAGCATTCTTACAGTGTTTACAGGCCTGTCAAGAGGAGGGAATGGCAGGCACTTTCAATGCAGCGTGAACGCTGCCTTCAAAATGGGAAAGCCAGGCTAGTTCCAGCAGGTCCCCTTTTCAGGGGCACACTCAGCATGCACCCCTGTGGCTTCTAAGAAGTCCGAGGAGACACAGGTTACCCTGTGTTTCCTTCCCTGACTCAACTTCTCGAAGTAGGGTGTTCTGCATCATGCGAACTGCCTCAACCAAGGAACGCCGTAAGCTGCTCCTCTGGGCCTGTGGCTATTCGAAAGCCTGCAGTGCCACAGGAAGAACAGGACTTCAACTGCAGTAAGAACGCAAGCTGACTTCCTCTAGGAGGCACGGTGACTTCAGGCAGGACGTCTTAGATGGAATGCGAAGACGAGGGTTACCCTGAGTGCAGCTCAGGCTAGGGCAACGCGTAAGACTTGCACGCCGTGTGGGACGTGCCAGAACGCTGTTCGTGAACGTGTGCGAGGGCTGAGGAAATGAAGCTGCTCCAAAAGAGAGGGCAGTGCGTTTCCCTACACCCGGCATGCACAGAGGGGCTGTAACGGGCTCCGGGTCTGGACGTTGCTTAGCTGACCCAGGTGAGCCTGGGGTACTCAAGTGTTCCTGCGGGAATAGGGTGCCCAGGCTAGCGTCCTAGGTGTCCAGAAAACTGTGCTGCCGTTCAAGGAACGCAGAGCAGAGGCCAGCGCCTCATGGAAACTGCTGCACGCCTCTGCTTCTGCACGGCAAATCAGGGCCTTACTTCCAGGCATGTGTTCATGCTGGGTGTGCCGGTAGCGATATAGCAGGGTAAGATGCTGACTTTCTCCTCGAGCAGAGTGACTTCACGTACGAGGGCCTCGAAGTACTCCAAGCACAGTGTTCTCTCATGGCAGCTCACACAAGGACCATGAGAAGTTTTCTGTGCACTTCGGACTCACCAGCAAAGTTGTCCTGAGGCCGTTCGAGGACTCTGGAAATGTAGCTCTCCTCAAGGAACGTACAGTGTGTTGCCCATCACTGGGCACGCACAGAGGGCCTCCGAGGGATGCACCAATGGGCCTCGAAGTTGCTCAGCCGGCCCACAGGGGTCTGGAGGTGCTCAGTGAACTTGCAGGAAAACGAGGCCTACCCGAGAGGCCTAGGAGTCCTCAGACGTGTACTTCCTTTAAAATAAAGCATATAAGGGACTAAGAACTCATGGAAACAGCTGCATGCCTCCCTTTCTGCACGGCTACTAAGGGCCTAACCTGGAGGCAAGTTTTCACGTTGAGATTCCCTTTAGCTCTAGAGCTTGTCAGGCTGACCACCACCGCGGCCATGTAAGCCCCTGGTTTAGACAGAGCAAACTCATTTTCTCCCCAGAAGCATTCTTACAGTGTTTACAGGCCTGTCAAGAGGAGGGAATGGCAGGCACTTTCAATGCAGCGTGAACGCTGCCTTCAAAATGGGAAAGCCAGGCTAGCTCCAGCAGGTCCCCTTTTCCAGGGGCACACTCAGCATGCACCCCTGTGGCTTCTAAGAAGTCCGAGGAGACACAGGTTACCCTGTGTTTCCTTCCCTGACTCAACTTCTCGAAGTAGGGTGTTCTGCATCATGCGAACTGCCTCAACAAAGGAACGCCGTAAGCTGCTCCTCTGGGCCTGTGGCTATTCGAAAGCCTGCAGTGCCACAGGAAGAACAGGACTTCAACTGCAGTAAGAACGCAAGCTGACTTCCTCTAGGAGGCACGGTGACTTCAGGCAGGACGTCTTAGATGGAATGCGAAGACGAGGGTTACCCTGAGTGCAGCTCAGGCTAGGGCAACGCGTAAGACTTGCACGCCGTGTGGGACGTGCCAGAACGCTGTTCGTGAACGTGTGCGAGGGCTGAGGAAATGAAGCTGCTCCAAAAGAGAGGGCAGTGCGTTTCCCTACACCCGGCATGCACAGAGGGGCTGTAACGGGCTCCGGGTCTGGACGTTGCTTAGCTGACCCAGGTGAGCCTGGGGTACTCAAGTGTTCCTGCGGGAATAGGGTGCCCAGGCTAGCGTCCTAGGTGTCCAGAAAACTGTGCTGCCGTTCAAGGAACGCTGAGCAGAGGCCAGCGCCTCATGGAAACTGCTGCACGCCTCTGCTTCTGCACGGCAAATCAGGGCCTTACTTCCAGGCATGTGTTCATGCTGGGTGTGCCGGTAGCGATATAGCAGGGTAAGATGCTGACTTTCTCCTCGAGCAGAGTGACTTCACGTACGAGGGCCTCGAAGTACTCCAAGCACAGTGTTCTCTCATGGCAGCTCACACAAGGACCATGAAAAGTTTTCTGTGCACTTCGGACTCACCAGGAAAGTTGTCCTGAGGCCGTTCGAGGACTCTGGAAATGTAGCTCTCCTCAAGGAACGTACAGTGTGTTGCCCATCACTGGGCACGCACAGAGGGCCTCCGAGGGATGCACCAATGGGCCTCGAAGTTGCTCAGCCGGCCCACAGGGGTCTGGAGGTGCTCAGTGAACTTGCAGGGAAACGAGGCCTACCCGAGAGGCCTAGGAGTCCTCAGACGTGTACTTCCTTTAAAGTAAAGCATATAAGGGACAAAGAACTCATGGAAATAGCTGCATGCCTCCCTTTCTGCACGGCTACTAAGGGCCTAACCTGGAGGCAAGTTTTCACGTTGAGATTCCCTTTAGCTCTAGAGCTTGTCAGGCTGACCACCACCGCGGCCATGGAAGCCCCTGGTTTAGACAGAGCAAACTCATTTTCTCCCCAGAAGCATTCTTACAGTGTTTACAGGCCTGTCAAGAGGAGGGAATGGCAGGCACTTTCAATGCAGCGTGAACGCTGCCTTCAAAATGGGAAAGCCAGGCTAGTTCCAGCAGGTCCCCTTTTCAGGGGCACACTCAGCATGCACCCCTGTGGCTTCTAAGAAGTCCGAGGAGACACAGGTTACCCTGTGTTTCCTTCCCTGACTCAACTTCTCGAAGTAGGGTGTTCTGCATCATGCGAACTGCCTCAACCAAGGAACGCCGTAAGCTGCTCCTCTGGGCCTGTGGCTATTCGAAAGCCTGCAGTGCCACAGGAAGAACAGGACTTCAACTGCAGTAAGAACGCAAGCTGACTTCCTCTAGGAGGCACGGTGACTTCAGGCAGGACGTCTTAGATGGAATGCGAAGACGAGGGTTACCCTGAGTGCAGCTCAGGCTAGGGCAACGCGTAAGACTTGCACGCCGTGTGGGACGTGCCAGAACGCTGTTCGTGAACGTGTGCGAGGGCTGAGGAAATGAAGCTGCTCCAAAAGAGAGGGCAGTGCGTTTCCCTACACCCGGCATGCACAGAGGGGCTGTAACGGGCTCCGGGTCTGGACGTTGCTTAGCTGACCCAGGTGAGCCTGGGGTACTCAAGTGTTCCTGCGGGAATAGGGTGCCCAGGATAGCGTCCTAGGTGTCCAGAAAACTGTGCTGCCGTTCAAGGAACGCAGAGCAGAGGCCAGCGCCTCATGGAAACTGCTGCACGCCTCTGCTTCTGCACGGCAAATCAGGGCCTTACTTCCAGGCATGTGTTCATGCTGGGTGTGCCGGTAGCGATATAGCAGGGTAAGATGCTGACTTTCTCCTCGAGCAGAGTGACTTCACGTACGAGGGCCTCGAAGTACTCCAAGCACAGTGTTCTCTCATGGCAGCTCACACAAGGACCATGAGAAGTTTTCTGTGCACTTCGGACTCACCAGCAAAGTTGTCCTGAGGCCGTTCGAGGACTCTGGAAATGTAGCTCTCCTCAAGGAACGTACAGTGTGTTGCCCATCACTGGGCACGCACAGAGGGTCTCCGAGGGATGCACCAATGGGCCTCGAAGTTGCTCAGCCGGCCCACAGGGGTCTGGAGGTGCTCAGTGAACTTGCAGGAAAACGAGGCCTACCCGAGAGGCCTAGGAGTCCTCAGACGTGTACTTCCTTTAAAGTAAAGCATATAAGGGACAAAGAACTCATGGAAACAGCTGCATGCCTCCCTTTCTGCACGGCTACTAAGGGTCTAACCTGGAGGCAAGTTTTCACGTTGAGATTCCCTTTAGCTCTAGAGCTTGTCAGGCTGACCACCACCGCGGCCATGGAAGCCCCTGGTTAAGACAGAGCCAACTCATTTTCTCCCCAGAAGCATTCTTACAGTGTTTACAGGCCTGTCAAGAGGAGGGAATGGCAGGCACTTTCAATGCAGCGTGAACGCTGCCTTCAAAATGGGAAAGCAAGGCTAGTTCCAGCAGGTCCCCTTTTCCAGGAGCACACTCAGCATGCACCCCTGAGGCTTCTAAGAAGTCCGAGGAGACACAGGTTACCCTGTGTTTCCTTCCCTGACTCAACTTCTCGAAGTAGGGTGTTCTGCATCATGCGAACTGCCTCAACCAAGGAACGCCGTAAGCTGCTCCTCTGGGCCTGTGGCTATTCGAAAGCCTGCAGTGCCACAGGAAGAACAGGACTTCAACTGCAGTAAGAACGCAAGCTGACTTCCTCTAGGAGGCACGGTGACTTCAGGCAGGACGTCTTAGATGGAATGCGAAGACGAGGGTTACCCTGAGTGCAGCTCAGGCTAGGGCAATGCGTAAGACTTCCACGCCGTGTGGGACGTGCCAGAACGCTGTTCGTGAACGTGTGCGAGGGCTGAGGAAATGAAGCTGCTCCAAAAGAGAGGGCAGTGCGTTTCCCTACACCCGGCATGCACAGAGGGGCTGTAACGGGCTCCGGGTCTGGACGTTGCTTAGCTGACAAGGTGAGCCTGGGGTACTCAAGTGTTCCTGCGGGAATAGGGTGCCCAGGCTAGCGTCCTAGGTGTCCAGAAAACTGTGCTGCCGTTCAAGGAACGCAGAGCAGAGGCCAGCGCCTCATGGAAACTGCTGCACGCCTCTGCTTCTGCACGGCAAATCAGGGCCTTACTTCCAGGCATGTGTTCATGCTGGGTGTGCCGGTAGCGATATAGCAGGGTAAGATGCTGACTTTCTCCTCGAGCAGAGTGACTTCACGTACGAGGGCCTCGAAGTACTCCAAGCACAGTGTTCTCTCATGGCAGCTCACACAAGGACCATGAGAAGTTTCCTGTGCACTTCTGACTCACCAGCAATGTTGTCCTGAGGCCGTTCGAGGACTCTGGAAATGTAGCTCTCCTCAAGGAACGTACAGTGTGTTGCCCATCACTGGGCACGCACAGAGGGCCTCCGAGGGATGCACCAATGGGCCTCGAAGTTGCTCAGCCGGCCCACAGGGGTCTGGAGGTGCTCAGTGAACTTGCAGGGAAAACGAGGCCTACCCGAGAGGCCTAGGAGTCCTCAGACGTGTACTTCCTTTAAAGTAAAGCATATAAGGGACTAAGAACTCATGGAAACAGCTGCATGCCTCCCTTTCTGCACGGCTACTAAGGGCCTAACCTGGAGGCAAGTTTTCACATTGAGATTCCCTTTAGCTCTAGAGCTTGTCAGGCTGACCACCACCGCGGCCATGGAAGCCCCTGGTTTAGACAGAGCAAACTCATTTTCTCCCCAGAAGCATTCTTACAGTGTTTACAGGCCTGTCAAGAGGAGGGAATGGCAGGCACTTTCAATGCAGCGTGAACGCTGCCTTCAAAATGGGAAAGCAAGGCTAGTTCCAGCAGGTCCCCTTTTCCAGGGGCACCCTCAGCATGCACCCCTGTGACCTCTAAGAAGTCCGAGGAGACACAGGTTACCCTGTGTTTCCTTCCCTGACTCAACTTCTCGAAGTAGGGTGTTCTGCATCATGCGAACTGCCTCAACCAAGGAACGCCGTAAGCTGCTCCTCTGGGCCTGTGGCTATTCGAAAGCCTGCAGTGCCACAGGAAGAACAGGACTTCAACTGCAGTAAGAACGCAAGCTGACTTCCTCTAGGAGGCACGGTGACTTCACGCAGGACGTCTTAGATGGAATGCGAAGACGAGGGTTACCCTGAGTGCAGCTCAGGCTAGGGCAACGCGTAAGACTTGCACGCCGTGTGGGACGTGCCAGAACGCTGTTCGTGAACGTGTGCGAGGGCTGAGGAAATGAAGCTGCTCCAAAAGAGAGGGCAGTGCGTTTCCCTACACCCGGCATGCACAGAGGGGCTGTAACGGGCTCCGGGTCTGGACGTTGCTTAGCTGACCCAGGTGAGCCTGGGGTACTCAAGTGTTCCTGCGGGAATAGGGTGCCCAGGCTAGCGTCCTAGGTGTCCAGAAAACTGTGATGCCGTTTAAGGAACGCAGAGCAGAGGCCAGCGCCTCATGGAAACTGCTGCACGCCTCTGCTTCTGCACGGCAAATCAGGGCCTTACTTCCAGGCATGTGTTCATGCTGGGTGTGCCGGTAGCGATATAGCAGGGTAAGATGCTGACTTTCTCCTCGAGCAGAGTGACTTCACGTACGAGGGCCTCGAAGTACTCCAAGCACAGTGTTCTCTCATGGCAGCTCACACAAGGACCATGCGAAGTTTCCTGTGCACTTCGGACTCACCAGCAAAGTTGTCCTGAGGCCGTTCGAGGACTCTGGAAATGTAGCTCTCCTCAAGGATCGTACAGTGTGTTGCCCATCACTGGGCACGCACAGAGGGCCTCCGAGGGATACACCAATGGGCCTCGAAGTTGCTCAACCGGCCCACAGGGGTCTGGAGGTGCTCAGTGAACTTTCAGGAAAACGAGGCCTACCCGAGAGGCCTAGGAGTCCTCAGACGTGTACTTCCTTTAAAATGAAGCATATAAGGGACTAAGAACTCATGGAAACAGCTGCATGCCTCCCTTTCTGCACGGCTACTAAGGGCCTAACCTGGAGGCAAGTTTTCACGTTGAGATTCCCTTTAGCTCTAGAGCTTGTCAGGCTGACCACCACCGCGACCATGGAAGCCCCTGGTTTAGACAGAGCAAACTCATTTTCTCCCCAGAAGCATTCTTACAGTGTTTACAGGCCTGTCAAGAGGAGGGAATGGCAGGCACTTTCAATGCAGCGTGAACGCTGCCTTCAAAATGGGAAACAAGGCTAGTTCAGGCAGGTCCCCTTTTCCAGGGGCACACTCAGCATGCACCCCTGTGGCTTCTAAGAAGTCCGAGGAGACACAGGTTACCCTGTGTTTCCTTCCCTGACTCAACTTCTCGAAGTAGGGTGTTCTGCATCATGCGAACTGCCTCAACCAAGGAACGCCGTAAGCTGCTCCTCTGGGCCTGTGGCTATTCGAAAGCCTGCAGTGCCACAGGAAGAACAGGACTTCAACTGCAGTAAGAACGCAAGCTGACTTCCTCTAGGAGGCACGGTGACTTCAGGCAGGACGTCTTAGATGGAATGCGAAGACGAGGGTTACCCTGAGTGCAGCTCAGGCTAGGGCAACGCGTAAGACTTGCACGCCGTGTGGGACGTGCCAGAACGCTGTTCGTGAACGTGTGCGAGGGCTGAGGAAATGAAGCTGCTCCAAAAGAGAGGGCAGTGCGTTTCCCTACACCCGGCATGCACAGAGGGGCTGTAACGGGCTCCGGGTCTGGACGTTGCTTAGCTGACCCAGGTGAGCCTGGGGTACTCAAGTGTTCCTGCGGGAATAGGGTGCCCAGGCTAGCGTCCTAGGTGTCCAGAAAACTGTGCTGCCGTTCAAGGAACGCAGAGCAGAGGCCAGCGCCTCATGGAAACTGCTGCACGCCTCTGCTTCTGCACGGCAAATCAGGGCCTTACTTCCAGGCATGTGTTCATGCTGGGTGTGCCGGTAGCGATATAGCAGGGTAAGATGCTGACTTTCTCCTCGAGCAGAGTGACTTCACGTACGAGGGCCTCGAAGTACTCCAAGCACAGTGTTCTCTCATGGCAGCTCACACAAGGACCATGAGAAGTTTTCTGTGCACTTCGGACTCACCAGCAAAGTTGTCCTGTGGCCGTTCGAGGACTCTGGAAATGTAGCTCTCCTCAAGGAACGTACAGTGTGTTGCCCATCACTGGGCACGCACAGAGGGCCTCCGAGGGATGCACCAATGGGCCTCGAAGTTGCTCAGCCGGCCCACAGGGGTCTGGAGGTACTCAGTGAATTTGCAGGGAAAACGAGGCCTACCCGAGAGGCCTAGGAGTCCTCAGACGTGTACTTCCTTTAAAGTAAAGCATATAAGGGACTAAGAACTCATGGAAACAGCTGCATGCCTCCCTTTCTGCACGGCTACTAAGGGCCTAACCTGGAGGCAAGTTTTCACGTTGAGATTCCCTTTAGCTCTAGAGCTTGTCAGGCTGACCACCACCGCGGCCATGGAAGCCCCTGGTTTAGACAGAGCAAACTCATTTTCTCCCCAGAAGCATTCTTACAGTGTTTTCAGGCCTGTCAAGAGGAGGGAATGGCAGGCACTTTCAATGCAGCGTGAACGCTGCCTTCAAATCGGGAAAGCAAGGCTAGTTCCAGCAGGTCCCCTTTTCCAGGGGCACACTCAGCATGCACCCCTGTGGCTTCTAAGAAGTCCGAGGAGACACAGGTTACCCTGTGTTTCCTTCCCTGACTCAACTTCTCGAAGTAGGGTGTTCTGCATCATGCGAACTGCCTCAACCAAGGAACGCCGTAAGCTGCTCCTCTGGGCCTGTGGCTATTCGAAAGCCTGCAGTGCCACAGGAAGAACAGGACTTCAACTGCAGTAAGAACGCAAGCTGACTTCCTCTAGGAGGCACGGTGACTTCAGGCAGGACGTCTTAGATGGAATGCGAAGACGAGGGTTACCCTGAGTGCAGCTCAGGCTAGGGCAACGCGTAAGACTTGCACGCCGTGTGGGACGTGCCAGAACGCTGTTCGTGAATGTGTGCGAGGGCTGAGGAAATGAAGCTGCTCCAAAAGAGAGGGCAGTGCGTTTCCCTACACCCGGCATGCACAGAGGGGCTGTAACGGGCTCCGGGTCTGGACGTTGCTTAGCTGACCCAGGTGAGTCTGGGGTACTCAAGTGTTCCTGTGGGAATAGGGTGCCCAGGCTAGCGTCCTAGGTGTCCAGAAAACTGTGCTGCCGTTCAAGGAACGCAGAGCAGAGGCCAGCGCCTCATGGAAACTGCTGCACGCCTCTGCTTCTGCACGGCAAATCAGGGCCTTACTTCCAGGCATGTGTTCATGCTGGGTGTGCCGGTAGCGATATAGCAGGGTAAGATGCTGACTTTCTCCTCGAGCAGAGTGACTTCACGTACGAGGGCCTCGAAGTACTCCAAGCACAGTGTTCTCTCATGGCAGCTCACACAAGGACCATGAGAAGTTTCCTGTGCCCTTCGGACTCACCAGCAATGTTGTCCTGAGGCCGTTCGAGGACCCTGGAAATGTAGCTCTCCTCAAGGAACGTACAGTGTGTTGCCCATCACTGGGCACGCACAGAGGGCCTCCGAGGGATGCACCAATGGGCCTCGAACTTGCTCAGCCGGCCCACAGGGGTCTGGAGGTACTCAGTGTACTTGCAGGGAAAACGAGGTCTACCCGAGAGGCCTAGGAGTCCTCAGACGTGTACTTCCTTTAAAGTAAAGCATATAAGGGACTAAGAACTCATGGAAACAGCTGCATGCCTCCCTTTCTGCACGGCTACTAAGGGCCTAACCTGGAGGCAAGTTTTCACGTTGAGATTCCCTTTAGCTCTAGAGCTTGTCAGGCTGACCACCACCGCGGCCATGGAAGCCCCTGGTTTAAACAGAGCAAACTCATTTTCTCCCCAGAAGCATTCTTACAGTGTTTACAGGCCTGTCAAGAGGAGGGAATGGCAGGCACTTTCAATGCAGCGTGAACGCTGCCTTCAAAACGGGAAAGCAAGGCTAGTTCCAGCAGGTCCCCTTTTCCAGGGGCACACTCAGCATGCACCCCTGTGGCTTCTAAGAAGTCCGAGGAGACACAGGTTACCCTGTGTTTCCTTCCCTGACTCAACTTCTCGAAGTAGGGTGTTCTGCATCATGCGAACTGCCTCAACCAAGGAACGCCGTAAGCTGCTCCTCTGGGCCTGTGGCTATTCGAAAGCCTGCAGTGCCACAGGAAGAACAGGACTTCAACTGCAGTAAGAACGCAAGCTGACTTCCTCTAGGAGGCACGGTGACTTCAGGCAGGACGTCTTAGATGGAATGCGAAGACGAGGGTTACCCTGAGTGCAGCTCAGGCTAGGGCAACGCGTAAGACTTGCACGCCGTGTGGGGCGTGCCAGAACGGTGTTCGTGAACGTGTGCGAGGGCTGAGGAAATGAAGCTGCTCCAAAAGAGAGGGCAGTGCGTTTCCCTACACCCGGCATGCACAGAGGGGCTGTAACGGGCTCCGGGTCTGGACGTTGCTTACCTGACCCAGGTGAGCCTGGGGTACTCAAGTGTTCCTGCGGGAATAGGGTGCCCAGGCTAGCGTCCTAGGTGTCCAGAAAACTGTGATGCCGTTTAAGGAACGCAGAGCAGAGGCCAGCGCCTCATGGAAACTGCTGCACACCTCTGCTTCTGCACGGCAAATCAGGGCCTTACTTCCAGGCATGTGTTCATGCTGGGTGTGCCGGTAGCGATATAGCAGGGTAAGATGCTGACTTTCTCCTCGAGCAGAGTGACTTCACGTACGAGGGCCTCGAAGTACTCCAAGCACAGAGTTCTCTCATGGCAGCTCACACAAGGACCATGAGAAGTTTTCTGTGCACTTCGGACTCACCAGCAAAGTTGTCCTGAGGCCGTTCGAGGACTCTGGAAATGTAGCTCTCCTCAAGGATCGTACAGTGTGTTGCCCATCACTGGGCACGCACAGAGGGCCTCCGAGGGATGCACCAATGGGGCTCGAAGTTGCTCAACCGGCCCACAGGGGTCTGGAGGTGCTCAGTGAACTTGCAGGGAAAACGAGGCCTACCCGAGAGGCCTAGGAGTCCTCAGACGTGTACTTCCTTTAAAATAAAGCATATAAGGGACTAAGAACTCATGGAAACAGCTGCATGCCTCCCTTTCTGCACGGCTACTAAGGGCCTAACCTGGAGGCAAGTTTTCACGTTGAGATTCCCTTTAGCTCTAGAGCTTGTCAGGCTGACCACCACCGCGGCCATGGAAGCCCCTGGTTTAGACAGAGCAAACTCATTTTCTCCCCAGAAGCATTCTTACAGTGTTTACAGGCCTGTCAAGAGGAGGGAATGGCAGGCACTTTCAATGCAGCGTGAACGCTGCCTTCAAAACGGGAAAGTAAGGGTAGTTCCACAAGGTCCCCTTTTCCAGGGGCACACTCAGCATGCACCCCTGTGGCTTCTAAGAAGTCCGAGGAGACACAGGTTACCCTGTGTTTCCTTCCCTGACTCAACTTCTCGAAGTAGGGTGTTCTGCATCATGCGAACTGCCTCAACCAAGGAACGCCGTAAGCTGCTCCTCTGGGCCTGTGGCTATTCGAAAGCCTGCAGTGCCACAGGAAGAACAGGACTTCAACTGCAGTAAGAACGCAAGCTGACTTCCTCTAGGAGGCACGGTGACTTCAGGCAGGACGTCTTAGATGGAATGCGAAGACGAGGGTTACCCTGAGTGCAGCTCAGGCTAGGGCAACGCGTAAGACTTGCACGCCGTGTGGGACGTGCCAGAACGCTGTTCGTGAACGTGTGCGAGGGCTGAGGAAATGAAGCTGCTCCAAAAGAGAGGGCAGTGCGTTTCCCTACACCCGGCATGCACAGAGGGGCTGTAACGGGCTCCGGGTCTGGACGTTGCTTAGCTGACCCAGGTGAGCCTGGGGTACTCAAGTGTTCCTGCGGGAATAGGGTGCCCAGGCTAGCGTCCTAGGTGTCCAGAAAACTGTGCTGCCGTTCAAGGAACGCAGAGCAGAGGCCAGCGCCTCATGGAAACTGCTGCACGCCTCTGCTTCTGCACGGCAAATCAGGGCCTTACTTCCAGGCATGTGTTCATGCTGGGTGTGCCGGTAGCGATATAGCAGGGTAAGATGCTGACTTTCTCCTCGAGCAGAGTGACTTCACGTACGAGGGCCTCGAAGTACTCCAAGCACAGTGTTCTCTCATGGCAGCTCACACAAGGACCATGAGAAGTTTTCTGTGCACTTCGGACTCACCAGCAAAGTTGTCCTGAGGCCGTTCGAGGACTCTGGAAATGTAGCTCTCCTCAAGGATCGTACAGTGTGTTGCCCATCACTGGGCACGCACAGAGGGCCTCCGAGGGATGCACCAATGGGCCTCGAAGTTGCTCAACCGGCCCACAGGGGTCTGGAGGTACTCAGTGAACTTGCAGGAAAACGAGGCCTACCCGAGAGGCCTAGGAGTCCTCAGACGTGTACTTCCTTTAAAATAAAGCATATAAGGGACTAAGAACTCATGGAAACAGCTGCATGCCTCCCTTTCTGCACGGCTACTAAGGGCCTAACCTGGAGGCAAGTTTTCACGTTGAGATTCCCTTTAGCTCTAGAGCTTGTCAGGCTGACCACCACCGCGGCCATGGAAGCCCCTGGTTTAGACAGAGCAAACTCATTTTCTCCCCAGAAGCATTCTTACAGTGTTTACAGGCCTGTCAAGAGGAGGGAATGGCAGGCACTTTCAATGCAGCGTGAACGCTGCCTTCAAAATGGGAAAGCAAGGCTAGTTCCAGCAGATCCCCTTTTCCAGGGGCACACTCAGCATGCACCCCTGTGGCTTCTAAGAAGTCCGAGGAGACACAGATTACCCTGTGTTTCCTTCCCTGACTCAACTTCTCGAGGAAGGGTTTTCTGCATCATGCGAACTGCCTCAACCAAGGAACGCCGTAAGCTGCTCCTCTGGGCCTGTGGCTATTCGAAAGCCTGCAGTGCCACAGGAAGAACAGGACTTCAACTGCAGTAAGAACGCAAGCTGACTTCCTCTAGGAGGCACGGTGACTTCAGGCAGGACGTCTTAGATGGAATGCGAAGACGAGGGTTACCCTGAGTGCAGCTCAGGCTAGGGCAACGCGTAAGACTTGCACGCCGTGTGGGACGTGCCAGAACGCTGTTCGTGAACGTGTGCGAGGGCTGAGGAAATGAAGCTGCTCCAAAAGAGAGGGCAGTGCGTTTCCCTACACCCGGCATGCACAGAGGGGCTGTAACGGGCTCCGGGTCTGGACGTTGCTTAGCTGACCCAGGTGAGCCTGGGGTACTCAAGTGTTCCTGCGGGAATAGGGTGCCCAGGATAGAGTCCTAGGTGTCCAGAAAACTGTGCTGCCGTTTAAGGAACGCAGAGCAGAGGCCAGCACCTCATGGAAACTGCTGCACGCCTCTGCTTCTGCACGGCAAATCAGGGCCTTACTTCCAGGCATGTGTTCATGCTGGGTGTGCCGGTAGCGATATAGCAGGGTAAGATGCTGACTTTCTCCTCGAGCAGAGTGACTTCACGTAGGAGGGCCTCGAAGTACTCCAAGCACAGTGTTCTCTCATGGCAGCTCACACAAGGACCATGAGAAGTTTTCTGTGCACTTCGGACTCACTAGCAAAGTTGTCCTGTGGCCGTTCGAGGACTCTGGAAATGTAGCTCTCCTCAAGGAACGTACAGTGTGTTGCCCATCACTGGGCACGCACAGAGGGCCTCCGAGGGATGCACCAATGGGCCTCGAAGTTGCTCAGCCGGCCCACAGGGGTCTGGAGGTGCTCAGTGAACTTTCAGGGAAAACGAGGCCTACCCGAGAGGCCTAGGAGTCCTCAGACGTGTACTTCCTTTAAAGTAAAGCATATAAGGGACTAAGAACTCATGGAAACAGCTGCATGCCTCCCTTTCTGCACGGCTACTAAGGGCCTAACCTGGAGGCAAGTTTTCACGTTGAGATTCCCTTTAGCTCTAGAGCTTGTCAGGCTGACCACCACCGCGGCCATGGAAGCCCCTGGTTTAAACAGAGCAAACTCATTTTCTCCCCAGAAGCATTCTTACAGTGTTTACAGGCCTGTCAAGAGGAGGGAATGGCAGGCACTTTCAATGCAGCGTGAACGCTGCCTTCAAAACGGGAAAGCAAGGCTAGTTCCAGCAGGTCCCGTTTTCCAGGGGCACACTCAGCATGCACCCCTGTGGCTTCTAAGAAGTCCGAGGAGACACAGGTTACCCTGTGTTTCCTTCCCTGACTCAACTTCTCGAAGTAGGGTGTTCTGCATCATGCGAACTGCCTCAACCAAGGAACGCCGTAAGCTGCTCCTCTGGGCCTGTGGCTATTCGAAAGCCTGCAGTGCCACAGAAAGAACAGGACTTCAACTGCAGTAAGAACGCAAGCTGACTTCCTCTAGGAGGCACGGTGACTTCAGGCAGGACGTCTTAGATGGAATGCGAAGACGAGGGTTACCCTGAGTGCAGCTCAGGCTAGGGCAACGCGTAAGACTTGCACGCCGTGTGGGACGTGCCAGAACGCTGTTCGTGAACGTGTGCGAGGGCTGAGGAAATGAAGCTGCTCCAAAAGAGAGGGCAGTGCGTTTCCCTACACCCGGCATGCACAGAGGGGCTGTAACGGGCTCCGGGTCTGGACGTTGCTTAGCTGACCCAGGTGAGCCTGGGGTACTCAAGTGTTCCTGCGGGAATAGGGTGCCCAGGCTAGCGTCCTAGGTGTCCAGAAAACTGTGATGCCGTTCAAAGAACGCAGAGCAGAGGCCAGCGCCTCATGGAAACTGCTGCACGCCTCTGCTTCTGCACGGCAAATCAGGGCCTTACTTCCAGGCATGTGTTCATGCTGGGTGTGCCGGTAGCGATATAGCAGGGTAAGATGCTGACTTTCTCCTCGAGCAGAGTGACTTCACGTACGAGGGCCTCGAAGTACTCCAAGCACAGTGTTCTCTCATGGCAGCTCACACAAGGACCATGAGAAGTTTCCTGTGCACTTCGGACTCACCAGCAAAGTTGTCCTGAGGCCGTTCGAGGACTCTGGAAATGTAGCTCTCCTCAAGGAACGTACAGTGTGTTGCCCATCACTGGGCACGCACAGAGGGCCTCCGAGGGATGCACCAATGGGCCTCGAAGTTGCTCAGCCGGCCCACAGGGGTCTGGAGGTGCTCAGTGAACTTTCAGGGAAAACGAGGCCTACCCGAGAGGCCTAGGAGTCCTCAGACGTGTACTTCCTTTAAAGTAAAGCATATAAGGGACTAAGAACTCATGGAAACAGCTGCATGCCTCCCTTTCTGCACGGCTACTAAGGGCCTAACCTGGAGGCAAGTTTTCACGTTGAGATTCCCTTTAGCTCTAGAGCTTGTCAGGCTGACCACCACCGCGGCCATGGAAGCCCCTGGTTTAAACAGAGCAAACTCATTTTCTCCCCAGAAGCATTCTTACAGTGTTTACAGGCCTGTCAAGAGGAGGGAATGGCAGGCACTTTCAATGCAGCGTGAACGCTGCCTTCAAAACGGGAAAGCAAGTCTAGTTCCAGCAGGTCCCCTTTTCCAGGGGCACACTCAGCATGCACCCCTGTGGCTTCTAAGAAGTCCGAGGAGACACAGGTTACCCTGTGTTTCCTTCCCTGACTCAACTTCTCGAAGTAGGGTGTTCTGCATCATGCGAACTGCCTCAACAAAGGAACGCCGTAAGCTGCTCCTCTGGGCCTGTGGCTATTCGAAAGCCTGCAGTGCCACAGAAAGAACAGGACTTCAACTGCAGTAAGAACGCAAGCTGACTTCCTCTAGGAGGCACGGTGACTTCAGGCAGGACGTCTTAGATGGAATGCGAAGACGAGGGTTACCCTGAGTGCAGCTCAGGCTAGGGCAACGCGTAAGACTTGCACGCCGTGTGGGACGTGCCAGAACGGTGTTCGTGAACGTGTGCGAGGGCTGAGGAAATGAAGCTGCTCCAAAAGAGAGGGCAGTGCGTTTCCCTACACCCGGCATGCACAGAGGGGCTGTAACGGGCTCCGGGTCTGGACGTTGCTTAGCTGACCCAGGTGAGCCTGGGGTACTCAAGTGTTCCTGCGGGAATAGGGTGCCCAGGATAGAGTCCTAGGTGTCCAGAAAACTGTGCTGCCGTTTAAGGAACGCAGAGCAGAGGCCAGCACCTCATGGAAACTGCTGCACGCCTCTGCTTCTGCACGGCAAATCAGGGCCTTACTTCCAGGCATGTGTTCATGCTGGGTGTGCCGGTAGCGATATAGCAGGGTAAGATGCTGACTTTCTCCTCGAGCAGGCTGACTTCACGTACGAGGGCCTCGAAGTACTCCAAGCACAGTGTTCTCTCATGGCAGCTCACACAAGGACCATGAGAAGTTTTCTGTGCACTTCGGACTCACTAGCAAAGTTGTCCTGTGGCCGTTCGAGGACTCTGGAAATGTAGCTCTCCTCAAGGAACGTACAGTGTGTTGCCCATCACTGGGCACGCACAGAGGGCCTCCGAGGGATGCACCAATGGGCCTCGAAGTTGCTCAGCCGGCCCACAGGGGTCTGGAGGTGCTCAGTGAACTTTCAGGGAAAACGAGGCCTACCCGAGAGGCCTAGGAGTCCTCAGACGTGTACTTCCTTTAAAGTAAAGCATATAAGGGACTAAGAACTCATGGAAACAGCTGCATGCCTCCCTTTCTGCACGGCTACTGAGGGCCTAACCTGGAGGCAAGTTTTCACGTTGAGATTCCCTTTAGCTCTAGAGCTTGTCAGGCTGACCACCACCGCGGCCATGGAAGCCCCTGGTTTAAACAGAGCAAACTCATTTTCTCCCCAGAAGCATTCTTACAGTGTTTACAGGCCTGTCAAGAGGAGGGAATGGCAGGCACTTTCAATGCAGCGTGAACGCTGCCTTCAAAACGGGAAAGCAAGGCTAGTTCCAGCAGGTCCCCTTTTCCAGGGGCACACTCAGCATGCACCCCTGTGGCTTCTAAGAAGTCCGAGGAGACACAGGTTACCCTGTGTTTCCTTCCCTGACTCAACTTCTCGAAGTAGGGTGTTCTGCATCATGCGAACTGCCTCAACCAAGGAACGCCGTAAGCTGCTCCTCTGGGCCTGTGGCTATTCGAAAGCCTGCAGTGCCACAGAAAGAACAGGACTTCAACTGCAGTAAGAACGCAAGCTGACTTCCTCTAGGAGGCACGGTGACTTCAGGCAGGACGTCTTAGATGGAATGCGAAGACGAGGGTTACCCTGAGTGCAGCTCAGGCTAGGGCAACGCGTAAGACTTGCACGCCGTGTGGGACGTGCCAGAACGCTGTTCGTGAACGTGTGCGAGGGCTGAGGAAATGAAGCTGCTCCAAAAGAGAGGGCAGTGCGTTTCCCTACACCCGGCATGCACAGAGGGGCTGTAACGGGCTCCGGGTCTGGACGTTGCTTAGCTGACCCAGGTGAGCCTGGGGTACTCAAGTGTTCCTGCGGGAATAGGGTGCCCAGGCTAGCGTCCTAGGTGTCCAGAAAACTGTGCTGCCGTTCAAAGAACGCAGAGCAGAGGCCAGCGCCTCATGGAAACTGCTGCACGCCTCTGCTTCTGCACAGCAAATCAGGGCCTTACTTCCAGGCATGTGTTCATGCTGGGTGTGCCGGTAGCGATATAGCAGGGTAAGATGCTGACTTTCTCCTCGAGCAGAGTGACTTCACGTACGAGGGCCTCGAAGTACTCCAAGCACAGTGTTCTCTCATGGCAGCTCACACAAGGACCATGAGAAGTTTCCTGTGCACTTCGGACTCACCAGCAAAGTTGTCCTGAGGCCGTTCGAGGACTCTGGAAATGTAGCTCTCCTCAAGGAACGTACAGTGTGTTGCCCATCACTGGGCACGCACAGAGGGCCTCCGAGGGATGCACCAATGGGCCTCGAAGTTGCTCAGCCGGCCCACAGGGGTCTGGAGGTGCTCAGTGAACTTTCAGGGAAAACGAGGCCTACCCGAGAGGCCTAGGAGTCCTCAGACGTGTACTTCCTTTAAAGTAAAGCATATAAGGGACTAAGAACTCATGGAAACAGCTGCATGCCTCCCTTTCTGCACGGCTACTAAGGGCCTAACCTGGAGGCAAGTTTTCACGTTGAGATTCCCTTTAGCTCTAGAGCTTGTCAGGCTGACCACCACCGCGGCCATGGAAGCCCCTGGTTTAAACAGAGCAAACTCATTTTCTCCCCAGAAGCATTCTTACAGTGTTTACAGGCCTGTCAAGAGGAGGGAATGGCAGGCACTTTCAATGCAGCGTGAACGCTGCCTTCAAAACGGGAAAGCAAGGCTAGTTCCAGCAGGTCCCCTTTTCCAGGGGCACACTCAGCATGCACCCCTGTGGCTTCTAAGAAGTCCGAGGAGACACAGGTTACCCTGTGTTTCCTTCCCTGACTCAACTTCTCGAAGTAGGGTGTTCTGCATCATGCGAACTGCCTCAACCAAGGAACGCCGTAAGCTGCTCCTCTGGGCCTGTGGCTATTCGAAAGCCTGCAGTGCCACAGAAAGAACAGGACTTCAACTGCAGTAAGAACGCAAGCTGACTTCCTCTAGGAGGCACGGTGACTTCAGGCAGGACGTCTTAGATGGAATGCGAAGACGAGGGTTACCCTGAGTGCAGCTCAGGCTAGGGCAACGCGTAAGACTTGCACGCCGTGTGGGACGTGCCAGAACGCTGTTCGTGAACGTGTGCGAGGGCTGAGGAAATGAAGCTGCTCCAAAAGAGAGGGCAGTGCGTTTCCCTACACCCGGCATGCACAGAGGGGCTGTAACGGGCTCCGGGTCTGGACGTTGCTTAGCTGACCCAGGTGAGCCTGGGGTACTCAAGTGTTCCTGCGGGAATAGCGTGCCCAGGATAGAGTCCTAGGTGTCCAGAAAACTGTGCTGCCGTTTAAGGAACGCAGAGCAGAGGCCAGCACCTCATGGAAACTGCTGCACGCCACTGCTTCTGCACGGCAAATCAGGGCCTTACTTCCAGGCATGTGTTCATGCTGGGTGTGCCGGTAGCGATATAGCAGGGTAAGATGCTGACTTTCTCCTCGAGCAGGCTGACTTCACGTAGGAGGGCCTCGAAGTACTCCAAGCACAGTGTTCTCTCATGGCAGCTCACACAAGGACCATGAGAAGATTTCTGTGCACTTCGGACTCACTAGCAAAGTTGTCCTGTGGCCGTTCGAGGACTCTGGAAATGTAGCTCTCCTCAAGGAACGTACAGTGTGTTGCCCATCACTGGGCACGCACAGAGGGCCTCCGAGGGATGCACCAATGGGCCTCGAAGTTGCTCAGCCGGCCCACAGGGGTCTGGAGGTGCTCAGTGAACTTTCAGGGAAAACGAGGCCTACCCGAGAGGCCTAGGAGTCCTCAGACGTGTACTTCCTTTAAAGTAAAGCATATAAGGGACTAAGAACTCATGGAAACAGCTGCATGCCTCCCTTTCTGCACGGCTACTGAGGGCCTAACCTGGAGGCAAGTTTTCACGTTGAGATTCCCTTTAGCTCTAGAGCTTGTCAGGCTGACCACCACCGCGGCCATGGAAGCCCCTGGTTTAAACAGAGCAAACTCATTTTCTCCCCAGAAGCATTCTTACAGTGTTTACAGGCCTGTCAAGAGGAGGGAATGGCAGGCACTTTCAATGCAGCGTGAACGCTGCCTTCAAAACGGGAAAGCAAGGCTAGTTCCAGCAGGTCCCCTTTTCCAGGGGCACACTCAGCATGCACCCCTGTGGCTTCTAAGAAGTCCGAGGAGACACAGGTTACCCTGTGTTTCCTTCCCTGACTCAACTTCTCGAAGTAGGGTGTTCTGCATCATGCGAACTGCCTCAACCAAGGAACGCCGTAAGCTGCTCCTCTGGGCCTGTGGCTATTCGAAAGCCTGCAGTGCCACAGAAAGAACAGGACTTCAACTGCAGTAAGAACGCAAGCTGACTTCCTCTAGGAGGCACGGTGACTTCAGGCAGGACGTCTTAGATGGAATGCGAAGACGAGGGTTACCCTGAGTGCAGCTCAGGCTAGGGCAACGCGTAAGACTTGCACGCCGTGTGGGACGTGCCAGAACGCTGTTCGTGAACGTGTGCGAGGGCTGAGGAAATGAAGCTGCTCCAAAAGAGAGGGCAGTGCGTTTCCCTACACCCGGCATGCACAGAGGGGCTGTAACGGGCTCCGGGTCTGGACGTTGCTTAGCTGACCCAGGTGAGCCTGGGGTACTCAAGTGTTCCTGCGGGAATAGGGTGCCCAGGCTAGCGTCCTAGGTGTCCAGAAAACTGTGCTGCCGTTCAAAGAACGCAGAGCAGAGGCCAGCGCCTCATGGAAACTGCTGCACGCCTCTGCTTCTGCACAGCAAATCAGGGCCTTACTTCCAGGCATGTGTTCATGCTGGGTGTGCCGGTAGCGATATAGCAGGGTAAGATGCTGACTTTCTCCTCGAGCAGAGTGACTTCACGTACGAGGGCCTCGAAGTACTCCAAGCACAGTGTTCTCTCATGGCAGCTCACACAAGGACCATGAGAAGTTTCCTGTGCACTTCGGACTCACCAGCAAAGTTGTCCTGAGGCCGTTCGAGGACTCTGGAAATGTAGCTCTCCTCAAGGAACGTACAGTGTGTTGCCCATCACTGGGCACGCACAGAGGGCCTCCGAGGGATGCACCAATGGGCCTCGAAGTTGCTCAATCGGCCCACAGGGGTCTGGAGGTGCTCAGTGAACTTTCAGGAAAACGAGGCCTACCCGAGAGGCCTAGGAGTCCTCAGACGTGTACTTCCTTTAAAGTAAAGCATATAAGGGACTAAGAACTCATGGAAACAGCTGCATGCCTCCCTTTCTGCACGGCTACTAAGGGCCTAACCTGGAGGCAAGTTTTCACGTTGAGATTCCCTTTAGCTCTAGAGCTTGTCAGGCTGACCACCACCGCGGCCATGGAAGCCCCTGGTTTAGACAGAGCAAACTCATTTTCTCCCCAGAAGCATTCTTACAGTGTTTACAGGCCTGTCAAGAGGAGGGAATGGCAGGCACTTTCAATGCAGCGTGAACGCTGCCTTCAAAACGGGAAAGCAAGGCTAGTTCCAACAGGTCCCCTTTTCCAGGGGCACACTCAGCATGCACCCCTGTCCTTCTAACAAGTCCGAGGAGACACAGGTTACCCTGTGTTTCCTTCCCTGACTCAACTTTTCGAAGTAGGGTGTTCTGCATCATGCGAAGTGCCTCAACCAAGGAACGCCGTAAGCTGCTCCTCTGGGTCTGTGGCTATTCGAAAGCCTGCAGTGCCACAGGAAGAACAGGACTTCAACTGCAGTAAGAACGCAAGCTGACTTCCTCTAGGAGGCACGGTGACTTCAGGCAGGACGTCTTAGATGGAATGCGAAGACGAGGGTTACCCTGAGTGCAGCTCAGGCTAGGGCAACGCGTAAGACTTGCACGCCGTGTGGGACGTGCCAGAACGCTGTTCGTGAACGTGTGCGAGGGCTGAGGAAATGAAGCTGCTCCAAAAGAGAGGGCAGTGCGTTTCCCTACACCTGGCATGCACAGAGGGGCTGTAACGGGCTCCGGGTCTGGACGTTGCTTAGCTGACCCAGGTGAGCCTGGGGTACTCAAGTGTTCCTGCGGGAATAGGGTGCCCAGGCTAGCGTCCTAGGTGTCCAGAAAACTGTGATGCCGTTTAAGGAACGCAGAGCAGAGGCCAGCGCCTCATGGAAACTGCTGCACGCCTCTGCTTCTGCACGGCAAATCAGGGCCTTACTTCCAGGCATGTGTTCATGCTGGGTGTGCCGGTAGCGATATAGCAGGGTAAGATGCTGACTTTCTCCTCGAGCAGAGTGACTTCACGTACGAGGGCCTCGAAGTACTCCAAGCACAGTGTTCTCTCATGGCAGCTCACACAAGGACCATGAGAAGTTTCCTGTGCACTTCGGACTCACCAGCAAAGTTGTCCTGAGGCCGTTCGAGGACTCTGGAAATGTAGCTCTCCTCAAGGATCGTACAGTGTGTTGCCCATCACTGGGCACGCACAGAGGGCCTCCAAGGGATGCACCAATGGGCCTCGAAGTTGCTCAACCGGCCCACAGGGGTCTGGAGGTGCTCAGTGGGCTTTCAGGAAAACGAGGCCTACCCGAGAGGCCTAGGAGTCCTCAGACGTGTACTTCCTTTAAAGTAAAGCATATAAGGGACTAAGAACTCATGGAAACAGCTGCATGCCTCCCTTTCTGCACGGCTACTAAGGGCCTAACCTGGAGGCAAGTTTTCACGTTGAGATTCCCTTTAGCTCTAGAGCTTGTCAGGCTGACCACCACCGCGGCCATGGAAGCCCCTGGTTTAGACAGAGCAAACTCATTTTCTCCCCAGAAGCATTCTTACAGTGTTTACAGGCCTGTCAAGAGGAGGGAATGGCAGGCACTTTCAATGCAGCGTGAACGCTGCCTTCAAAACGGGAAAGCAAGGCTAGTTCCAGCAGGTCCCCTTTTCCAGGGGCACACTCAGCATGCACCCCTGTGGCTTCTAAGAAGTCCGAGGAGACACAGGTTACCCTGTGTTTCCTTCCCTGACTCAACTTCTCGAAGTAGGGTGTTCTGCATCATGCGAACTGCCTCAACCAAGGAACGCCGTAAGCTGCTCCTCTGGGCCTGTGGCTATTCGAAAGCCTGCAGTGCCACAGGAAGAACAGGACTTCAACTGCAGTAAGAACGCAAGCTGACTTCCTCTAGGAGGCACGGTGACTTCAGGCAGGACGTCTTAGATGGAATGCGAAGACGAGGGTTACCCTGAGTGCAGCTCAGGCTAGGGCAACGCGTAAGACTTGCACGCCGTGTGGGACGTGCCAGATCGGTGTTCGTGAACGTGTGCGAGGGCTGAGGAAATGAAGCTGCTCCAAAAGAGAGGGCAGTGCGTTTCCCTACACCCGGCATGCACAGAGGGGCTGTAACGGGCTCCGGGTCTGGACGTTGCTTAGCTGACCCAGGTGAGTCTGGGGTACTCAAGTGTTCCTGTGGGAATAGGGTGCCCAGGCTAGCGTCCTAGGTGTCCAGAAAACTGTGCTGCCGTTCAAGGAACGCAGAGCAGAGGCCAGCGCCTCATGGAAACTGCTGCACGCCTCTGCTTCTGCACGGCAAATCAGGGCCTTACTTCCAGGCATGTGTTCAGGCTGGGTGTGCCGGTAGCGATATAGCAGGGTAAGATGCTGACTTTCTCCTCGAGCAGAGTGACTTCACGTACGAGGGCCTCGAAGTACTCCAAGCACAGTGTTCTCTCATGGCAGCTCACACAAGGACCATGAGAAGTTTCCTGTGCACTTCGGACTCACCAGCAATGTTGTCCTGAGGCCGTTCGAGGACTCTGGAAATGTAGCTCTCCTCAAGGAACGTACAGTGTGTTGCCCATCACTGGGCACGCACAGAGGGCCTCCGAAGGTTGCACCAATGGGCCTCGAACTTGCTCTGCCGGCCCAAAGGGGTCTGGAGGTACTCAGTGAACTTGCAGTGAAAACGAGGTCTACCCGAGAGGCCTAGGAGTCCTCAGACGTGTACTTCCTTTAAAGTAAAGCATATAAGGGACTAAGAACTCATGGAAACAGCTGCATGCCTCCCTTTCTGCACGGCTACTAAGGGCCTAACCTGGAGGCAAGTTTTCACGTTGAGATTCCCTTTAGCTCTAGAGCTTGTCAGGCTGACCACCACCGCGGCCATGGAAGCCCCTGGTTTAAACAGTGCAAACTCATTTTCTCCCCAGAAGCATTCTTACAGTGTTTACAGGCCTGTCAAGAGGAGGGAATGGCAGGCACTTTCAATGCAGCGTGAACGCTGCCTTCAAAACGGGAAAGCAAGGCTAGTTCCAGCAGGTCCCCTTTTCCAGGGGCACACTCAGCATGCACCCCTGTGGCTTCTAAGAAGTCCGAGGAGACACAGGTTACCCTGTGTTTCCTTCCCTGACTCAACTTCTCGAAGTAGGGTGTTCTGCATCATGCGAACTGCCTCAACCAAGGAACGCCGTAAGCTGCTCCTCTGGGCCTGTGGCTATTCGAAAGCCTGCAGTGCCACAGGAAGAACAGGACTTCAACTGCAGTAAGAACGCAAGCTGACTTCCTCTAGGAGGCACGGTGACTTCAGGCAGGACGTCTTAGTTGGAATGCGAAGACGAGGGTTACCCTGAGTGCAGCTCAGGCTAGGGCAACGCGTAAGACTTGCACGCCGTGTGGGACGTGCCAGAACGCTGTTCGTGAACGTGTGCGAGGGCTGAGGAAATGAAGCTGCTCCAAAAGAGAGGGCAGTGCGTTTCCCTACACCCGGCATGCACAGAGGGGCTGTAACGGGCTCCGGGTCTGGACGTTGCTTAGCTGACCCAGGTGAGCCTGGGGTACTCAAGTGTTCCTGCGGGAATAGGGTGCCCAGGCTAGCGTCCTAGGTGTCCAGAAAACTGTGCTGCCGTTCAAGGAACGCAGAGCAGAGGCCAGCGCCTCATGGAGACTGCTGCACGCCTCTGCTTCTGCACGGCAAATCAGGGCCTTACTTCCAGGCATGTGTTCATGCTGGGTGTGCCGGTAGCGATATAGCAGGGTAAGATGCTGACTTTCTCCTCGAGCAGAGTGACTTCACGTACGAGGGCCTCGAAGTACTCCAAGCACAGTGTTCTCTCATGGCAGCTCACACAAGGACCATGAGAAGTTTCCTGTGCACTTCGGACTCACCAGCAATGTGGTCCTGAGGCCGTTCGAGGACTCTGGAAATGTAGCTCTCCTCAACGAACGTACAGTGTGTTGCCCATCACTGGGCACGCACAGAGGGCCTCCGAGGGATGCACCAATGGGCCTCGAACTTGCTCAGCCGGCCCACAGGGGTCTGGAGGTACTCAGTGAACTTGCAGGGAAAACGAGGTCTACCCGAGAGGCCTAGGAGTCCTCAGACGTGTACTTCCTTTAAAGTAAAGCATATAAGGGACTAAGAACTCATGGAAACAGCTGCATGCCTCCCTTTCTGCACGGCTACTAAGGGCCTAACCTGGAGGCAAGTTTTCACGTTGAGATTCCCTTTAGCTCTAGAGCTTGTCAGGCTGACCACCACCGCGGCCATGGAAGCCCCTGGTTTAAACAGAGCAAACTCATTTTCTCCCCAGAAGCATTCTTACAGTGTTTACAGGCCTGTCAAGAGGAGGGAATGGCAGGCACTTTCAATGCAGCGTGAACGCTGCCTTCAAAACGGGAAAGCAAGGCTAGTTCCAGCAGGTCCCCTTTTCCAGGGGCACACTCAGCATGCACCCCTGTGGCTTCTAAGAAGTCCGAGGAGACACAGGTTACCCTGTGTTTCCTTCCCTGACTCAACTTCTCGAAGTAGGCTCTTCTGCATCATGCGAACTGCCTCAACCAAGGAACGCCGTAAGCTGCTCCTCTGGGCCTGTGGCTATTCGAAAGCCTGCAGTGCCACAGGAAGAACAGGACTTCAACTGCAGTAAGAACGCAAGCTGACTTCCTCTAGGAGGCACGGTGACTTCAGGCAGGACGTCTTAGATGGAATGGAAGACGAGGGTTACCCTGAGTGCAGCTCAGGCTAGGGCAACGCGTAAGACTTGCACGCCGTGTGGGACGTGCCAGAACGCTGTTCGTGAACGTGTGCGAGGGCTGAGGAAATGAAGCTGCTCCAAAAGAGAGGGCAGTGCGTTTCCCTACACCCGGCATGCACAGAGGGGCTGTAACGGGCTCCGGGTCTGGACGTTGCTTAGCTGACCCAGGTGAGCCTGGGGTACTCAAGTGTTCCTGCGGGAATAGGGTGCCCAGGCTAGCGTCCTAGGTGTCCAGAAAACTGTGCTGCC
The DNA here is from genome assembly GCF_059928025.1 of Delphinapterus leucas. Classification (NCBI taxonomy): domain Eukaryota; kingdom Metazoa; phylum Chordata; class Mammalia; order Artiodactyla; family Monodontidae; genus Delphinapterus; species Delphinapterus leucas. The sequence continues at coordinate 112,398,065 of NC_143137.1, read as the reverse complement.
GTTCAAGGAACGCAGAGCAGAGGCCAGCGCCTCATGGAAACTGCTGCACGCCTCTGCTTCTGCACGGCAAATCAGGGCCTTACTTCCAGGCATGTGTTCATGCTGGGTGTGCCGGTAGCGATATAGCAGGGTAAGATGCTGACTTTCTCCTCGAGCAGAGTGACTTCACGTACGAGGGCCTCGAAGTACTCCAAGCACAGTGTTCTCTCATGGCAGCTCACACAAGGACTATGAGAAGTTTCCTGTGCACTTCGGACTCACCAGCAATGTTGTCATGAGGCCGTTCGAGGACTCTGGAAATGTAGCTCTCCTCAAGGAACGTACAGTGTGTTGCCCATCACTGGGCACGCACAGTGGGCCTCCGAGGGATGCACCAATGGGCCTCGAAGTTGCTCAGCCGGCCCACCGGTGTCTGCAGGTACTCAGTGAACTTGCAGGGAAAACGAGGCCTACCCGAGAGGCCTAGGAGTCCTCAGACGTGTACTTCCTTTAAAGTAAAGCATATAAGGGACAAAGAACTCATGGAAACAGCTGCATGCCTCCCTTTCTGCACGGCTACTAAGGGCCTAACCTGGAGGCAAGTTTTCACGTTGAGATTCCCTTTAGCTCTAGAGCTTGTCAGGCTGACCACCACCGCGGCCATGGAAGCCCCTGGTTTAGACAGAGCAAACTCATTTTCTCCCCAGAAGCATTCTTACAGTGTTTACAGGCCTGTCAAGAGGAGGGAATGGCAGGCACTTTCAATGCAGCGTGAACGCTGCCTTCAAAACGGGAAAGCAAGGCTAGTTCCAGCAGGTCCCCTTTTCCAGGGGCACCCTCAGCATGCACCCCTGTGGCTTCTAAGAAGTCCGAGGAGACACAGGTTACCCTGTGTTTCCTTCCCTGACTCAACTTCTCGAAGTAGGGTGTTCTGCATCATGCGAACTGCCTCAACCAAGGAACGCCGTAAGCTGCTCCTCTGGGCCTGTGGCTATTCGAAAGCCTGCAGTGCCACAGGAAGAACAGGACTTCAACTGCAGTAAGAACGCAAGCTGACTTCCTCTAGGAGGCACGGTGACTTCAGGCAGGACGTCTTAGATGGAATGCGAAGACGAGGGTTACCCTGAGTGCAGCTCAGGCTAGGGCAACGCGTAAGACTTGCACGCCGTGTGGGACGTGCCAGAACGCTGTTCGTGAACGTGTGCGAGGGCTGAGGAAATGAAGCTGCTCCAAAAGAGAGGGCAGTGCGTTTCCCTACACCCGGCATGCACAGAGGGGCTGTAACGGGCTCCGGGTCTGGACGTTGCTTAGCTGACCCAGGTGAGCCTGGGGTACTCAAGTGTTCCTGCGGGAATAGGGTGCCCAGGCTAGCGTCCTAGGTGTCCAGAAAACTGTGCTGCCGTTCAAGGAACGCAGAGCAGAGGCCAGCGCCTCATGGAAACTGCTGCACGCCTCTGCTTCTGCACGGCAAATCAGGGCCTTACTTCCAGGCATGTGTTCATGCTGGGTGTGCCGGTAGCGATATAGCAGGGTAAGATGCTGACTTTCTCCTCGAGCAGAGTGACTTCACGTACGAGGGCCTCGAAGTACTCCAAGCACAGTGTTCTCTCATGGCAGCTCACACAAGGACCATGAGAAGTTTCCTGTGCACTTCGGTCTCACCTGCAATGTGGTCCTGAGGCCGTTCGAGGACTCTGGAAATGTAGCTCTCCTCAAGGAACGTACAGTGTGTTGCCCATCACTGGGCACGCACAGAGGGCCTCCGAGGGATGCACCAATGGGCCTCGAACATGCTCAGCCGGCCCACAGGGGTCTGGAGGTACTCAGTGAACTTGCAGGGAAAACGAGGTCTACCCGAGAGGCCTAGGAGTCCTCAGACGTGTACTTCCTTTAAAGTAAAGCATATAAGGGACTAAGAACTCATGGAAACAGCTGCATGCCTCCCTTTCTGCACGGCTACTAAGGGCCTAACCTGGAGGCAAGTTTTCACGTTGAGATTCCCTTTAGCTCTAGAGCTTGTCAGGCTGACCACCACCGCGGCCATGGAAGCCCCTGGTTTAAACAGAGCAAACTCATTTTCTCCCCAGAAGCATTCTTACAGTGTTTACAGGCCTGTCAGGAGGAGGGAATGGCAGGCACTTTCAATGCAGCGTGAACGCTGCCTTCAAAACGGGAAAGCAAGGCTAGTTCCAGCAGGTCCCCTTTTCCAGGGGCACACTCAGCATGCACCCCTGTGGCTTCTAAGAAGTCCGAGGAGACACAGGTTACCCTGTGTTTCCTTCCCTGACTCAACTTCTCGAAGTAGGGTGTTCTGCATCATGCGAACTGCCTCAACCAAGGAACGCCGTAAGCTGCTCCTCTGGGCCTGTGGCTATTCGAAAGCCTGCAGTGCCACAGGAAGAACAGGACTTCAACTGCAGTAAGAACGTAAGCTGACTTCCTCTAGGAGGCACGCTGACTTCAGGCAGGACGTCTTAGATGGAATGCGAAGACGAGGGTTACCCTGAGTGCAGCTCAGGCTAGGGCAACGCGTAAGACTTGCACGCCGTGTGGGACGTGCCAGAACGCTGTTCGTGAACGTGTGCGAGGGCTGAGGAAATGAAGCTGCTCCAAAAGAGAGGGCAGTGCGTTTCCCTACACCCGGCATGCACAGAGGGGCTGTAACGGGCTCCAGGTCTGGACGTTGCTTAGCTGACCCAGGTGAGCCTGGGGTACTCAAGTGTTCCTGCGGGAATAGGGTGCCCAGGCTAGCGTCCTAGGTGTCCAGAAAACTGTGATGCCGTTCAAGGAACGCAGAGCAGAGGCCAGCGCCTCATGGAAACTGCTGCACGCCTCTGCTTCTGCACGGCAAATCAGGGCCTTACTTCCAGGCATGTGTTCATGCTGGGTGTGCCGGTAGCGATATAGCAGGGTAAGATGCTGACTTTCTCCTCGAGCAGAGTGACTTCACGTACGAGGGCCTCGAAGTACTCCAAGCACAGTGTTCTCTCATGGCAGCTCACACAAGGACCATGAGAAGTTTTCTGTGCACTTCGGACTCACCAGCAAAGTTGTCCTGAGGCCGTTCGAGGACTCTGGAAATGTAGCTCTCCTCAAGGAACGTACAGTGTGTTGCCCATCACTGGGCACGCACAGAGGGCCTCCGAGGGATGCACCAATGGGCCTCGAAGTTGCTCAATCGGCCCACAGGGGTCTGGAGGTGCTCAGTGAACTTGCAGGGAAAACGAGGCCTACCCGAGAGGCCTAGGAGTCCACAGACGTGTACTTCCTTTAAAGTAAAGCATATAAGGGACTAAGAACTCATGGAAACAGCTGCATGCCTCCCTTTCTGCACGGCTACTAAGGGCCTAACCTGGAGGCAAGTTTTCACGTTGAGATTCCCTTTAGCTCTAGAGCTTGTCAGGCTGACCACCACCGCGGCCATGGAAGCCCCTGGTTTAGACAGAGCAAACTCATTTTCTCCCCAGAAGCATTCTTACAGTGTTTACAGGCCTGTCAAGAGGAGGGAATGGCAGGCACTTTCAATGCAGCGTGAACGCTGCCTTCAAAACGGGAAAGCAAGGCTAGTTCCAACAGGTCCCCTTTTCCAGGGGCACACTCAGCATGCACCCCTGTGCTTCTAACAAGTCCGAGGAGACACAGGTTACCCTGTGTTTCCTTCCCTGACTCAACTTTTCGAAGTAGGGTGTTCTGCATCATGCGAAGTGCCTCAACCAAGGAACGCCGTAAGCTGCTCCTCTGGGTCTGTGGCTATTCGAAAGCCTGCAGTGTCACAGGAAGAACAGGACTTCAACTGCAGTAAGAACGCAAGCTGACTTCCTCTAGGAGGCACGGTGACTTCAGGCAGGACGTCTTAGATGGAATGCGAAGACGAGGGTTACCCTGAGTGCAGCTCAGGCTAGGGCAACGCGTAAGACTTGCACGCCGTGTGGGACGTGCCAGAACGCTGTTCGTGAACGTGTGCGAGGGCTGAGGAAATGAAGCTGCTCCAAAAGAGAGGGCAGTGCGTTTCCCTACACCCGGCATGCACAGAGGGGCTGTAACGGGCTCCGGGTCTGGACGTTGCTTAGCTGACCCAGGTGAGCCTGGGGTACTCAAGTGTTCCTGCGGGAATAGGGTGCCCAGGCTAGCGTCCTAGGTGTCCAGAAAACTGTGATGCCGTTTAAGGAACGCAGAGCAGAGGCCAGCGCCTCATGGAAACTGCTGCACGCCTCTGCTTCTGCACGGCAAATCAGGGCCTTACTTCCAGGCATGTGTTCATGCTGGGTGTGCCGGTAGCGATATAGCAGGGTAAGATGCTGACTTTCTCCTCGAGCAGAGTGACTTCACGTACGAGGGCCTCGAAGAACTCCAAGCACAGTGTTCTCTCATGGCAGCTCACACAAGGACCATGAGAAGTTTTCTGTGCACTTCGGACTCACCAGCAAAGTTGTCCTGTGGCCGTTCGAGGACTCTGGAAATGTAGCTCTCCTCAAGGAACGTACAGTGTGTTGCCCATCACTGGGCACGCACAGAGGGCCTCCGAGGGATGCACCAATGGGCCTCGAAGTTGCTCAGCCGGCCCACAGGGGTCTGGAGGTACTCAGTGAACTTGCAGGGAAAACGAGGCCTACCCGAGAGGCCTAGGAGTCCTCAGACGTGTACTTCCTTTAAAGTAAAGCATATAAGGGACTAAGAACTCATGGAAACAGCTGCATGCCTCCCTTTCTGCACGGCTACTAAGGGCCTAACCTGGAGGCAAGTTTTCACGTTGAGATTCCCTTTAGCTCTAGAGCTTGTCAGGCTGACCACCACCGCGACCATGGAAGCCCCTGGTTTAGACAGAGCCAACTCATTTTCTCCCCAGAAGCATTCTTACAGTGTTTACAGGCCTGTCAAGAGGAGGGAATGGCAGGCACTTTCAATGCAGCGTGAACGCTGCCTTCAAAATGGGAAAGCAAGGCTAGTTCCAGCAGGTCCCCTTTTCCAGGGGCACACTCAGCATGCACCCCTGTGGCTTCTAACAAGTCCGTGGAGACACAGGTTACCCTGTGTTTCCTTCCCTGACTCAACTTCTCGAAGTAGGGTGTTCTGCATCATGCGAACTGCCTCAACCAAGGAACGCCGTAAGCTGCTCCTCTGGGCCTGTGGCTATTCGAAAGCCTGCAGTGCCACAGGAAGAACAGGACTTCAACTGCAGTAAGAACGCAAGCTGACTTCCTCTAGGAGGCACGGTGACTTCAGGCAGGACGTCTTAGATGGAATGCGAAGACGAGGGTTACCCTGAGTGCAGCTCAGGCTAGGGCAACGCGTAAGACTTGCACGCCGTGTGGGACGTGCCAGAACGGTGTTCGTGAACGTGTGCGAGGGCTGAGGAAATGAAGCTGCTCCAAAAGAGAGGGCAGTGCGTTTCCCTACACCCGGCATGCACAGAGGGGCTGTAACGGGCTCCGGGTCTGGACGTTGCTTAGCTGACCCAGGTGAGCCTGGGGTACTCAAGTGTTCCTGCGGGAATAGGGTGCCCAGGCTAGCGTCCTAGGTGTCCAGAAAACTGTGCTGCCGTTCAAGGAACGCAGAGCAGAGGCCAGCGCCTCATGGAGACTGCTGCACGCCTCTGCTTCTGCACGGCAAATCAGGGCCTTACTTCCAGGCATGTGTTCATGCTGGGTGTGCCGGTAGCGATATAGCAGGGTAAGATGCTGACTTTCTCCTCGAGCAGAGTGACTTCACGTACGAGGGCCTCGAAGTACTCCAAGCACAGTGTTCTCTCATGGCAGCTCACACAAGGACCATGAGAAGTTTCCTGTGCACTTCGGACTCACCAGCAATGTTGTCCTGAGGCCGTTCGAGGACTCTGGAAATGTAGCTCTCCTCAAGGAACGTACAGTGTGTTGCCCATCACTGGGCACGCACAGTGGGCCTCCGAGGGATGCACCAATGGGCCTCGAAGTTGCTCAGCCGGCCCACCGGTGTCTGCAGGTACTCAGTGAACTTGCAGGGAAAACGAGGCCTACCCGAGAGGCCTAGGAGTCCTCAGACGTGTACTTCCTTTAAAGTAAAGCATATAAGGGATAAAGAACTCATGGAAACAGCTGCATGCCTCCCTTTCTGCACGGCTACTAAGGGCCTAACCTGGAGGCAAGTTTTCACGTTGAGATTCCCTTTAGCTCTAGAGCTTGTCAGGCTGACCACCACCGCGGCCATGGAAGCCCCTGGTTTAGACAGAGCAAACTCATTTTCTCCCCAGAAGCATTCTTACAGTGTTTACAGGCCTGTCAAGAGGAGGGAATGGCAGGCACTTTCAATGCAGCGTGAACGCTGCCTTCAAAATGGGAAAGCAAGGCTAGTTCCAGCAGGTCCCCTTTTCCAGGGGCACACTCAGCATGCACCCCTGTGGCTTCTAAGAAGTCCGAGGAGACACAGGTTACCCTGTGTTTCCTTCCCTGACTCAACTTCTCGAAGTAGGTTGTTCTGCATCATGCGAACTGCCTCAACCAAGGAACGCCGTAAGCTGCTCCTCTGGGCCTGTGGCTATTCGAAAGCCTGCAGTGCCACAGGAAGAACAGGACTTCAACTGCAGTAAAAAAGCAAGCTGTCTTCCTCTAGGAGGCACGGTGACTTCAGGCAGGACGTCTTAGATGGAATGCGAAGACGAGGGTTACCCTGAGTGCAGCTCAGGCTAGGGCAACGCGTAAGACTTCCACGCCGTGTGGGACGTGCCAGAACGCTGTTCGTGAACGTGTGCGAGGGCTGAGGAAATGAAGCTGCTCCAAAAGAGAGGGCAGTGCGTTTCCCTACACCCGGCATGCACAGAGGGGCTGTAACGGGCTCCGGGTCTGGACGTTGCTTAGCTGACCCAGGTGAGCCTGGGGTACTCAAGTGTTCCTGCGGGAATAGGGTGCCCAGGATAGAGTCCTAGGTGTCCAGAAAACTGTGCTGCCGTTTAAGGAACGCAGAGCAGAGGTCAGCGCCTCATGGAAACTGCTGCACGCCTCTGCTTCTGCACGGCAAATCAGGGCCTTACTTCCAGGCATGTGTTCATGCTGGGTGTGCCGGTAGCGATATAGCAGGGTAAGATGCTAACTTTCTCCTCGAGCAGAGTGACTTCACGTACGAGGGCCTCGAAGTACTCCAAGCACAGTGTTCTCTCATGGCAGCTCACACAAGGACCATGAGAAGTTTCCTGTGCACTTCGGACTCACCAGCAAAGTTGTCCTGAGGCCGTTCGAGGACTCTGGAAATGTAGCTCTCCTCAAGGATCGTACAGTGTGTTGCCCATCACTGGGCACGCACAGAGGGCCTCCGAGGGATGCACCAATGGGCCTCGAAGTTGCTCAGCCGGCCCACAGGGTTCTGGAGGTACTCAGTGAACTTTCAGGGAAAACGAGGCCTACCCGAGAGGCCTAGGAGTCCTCAGACGTGTACTTCCTTTAAAGTAAAGCATATAAGGGACTAAGAACTCATGGAAACAGCTGCATGCCTCCCTTTCTGCACGGCTACTAAGGGCCTAACCTGGAGGCAAGTTTTCACGTTGAGATTCCCTTTAGCTCTAGAGCTTGTCAGGCTGACCACCACCGCGGCCATGGAAGCCCCTGGTTTAGACAGAGCAAACTCATTTTCTCCCCAGAAGCATTCTTACAGTGTTTACAGGCCTGTCAAGAGGAGGGAATGGCAGGCACTTTCAATGCAGCGTGAACGCTGCCTTCAAAACGGGAAAGCAAGGCTAGTTCCAGCAGGTCCCCTTTTCCAGGGGCACACTCAGCATGCACCCCTGTGGCTTCTTAGAAGTCCGAGGAGACACAGGTTACCCTGTGTTTCCTTCCCTGACTCAACTTCTCGAGGAAGGGTTTTCTGCATCATGCGAACTGCCTCAACCAAGGAACGCCGTAAGCTGCTCCTCTGGGCCTGTGGCTATTCGAAAGCCTGCAGTGCCACAGGAAGAACAGGACTTCAACTGCAGTAAAAAAGCAAGCTGTCTTCCTCTAGGAGGCACGGTGACTTCAGGCAGGACGTCTTAGATGGAATGCGAAGACGAGGGTTACCCTGAGTGCAGCTCAGGCTAGGGCAACGCGTAAGACTTGCACGCCGTGTGGGACGTGCCAGAACGCTGTTCGTGAACGTGTGCGAGGGCTGAGGAAATGAAGCTGCTCCAAAAGAGAGGGCAGTGCGTTTCCCGACACCCGGCATGCACAGAGGGGCTGTAACGGGCTCCGGGTCTGGACGTTGCTTAGCTGACCCAGGTGAGCCTGGGGTACTCAAGTGTTCCTGCGGGAATAGGGTGCCCAGGCTAGCGTCCTAGGTGTCCAGAAAACTGTGCTGCCGTTCAAGGAACGCAGAGCAGAGGCCAGCGCCTCATGGAAACTGCTGCACGCCTCTGCTTCTGCACGGCAAATCAGGGCCTTACTTCCAGGCATGTGTTCATGCTGGGTGTGCCGGTAGCGATATAGCAGGGTAAGATGCTGACTTTCTCCTCGAGCAGAGTGACTTCACGTACGAGGGCCTCGAAGTACTCCAAGCACAGTGTTCTCTTATGGCAGCTCACACAAGGACCATGAGAAGTTTCCTGTGCACTTCGGACTCACCAGCAATGTTGTCCTGAGGCCGTTCGAGGACTCTGGAAATGTAGCTCTCCTCAAGGAACGTACAGTGTGTTGCCCATCACTGGGCACGCACAGAGGGCCTCCGAGGGATGCACCAATGGGCCTCGAAGTTGCTCAGCCGGCCCACAGGGGTCTGGAGGTGCTCAGTGAACTTGCAGGTAAAACGAGGTCTACCCGAGAGGCCTAGGAGTCCTCAGACGTGTACTTCCTTTAAAGTAAAGCATATAAAGGACTAAGAACTCATGGAAACAGCTGCATGCCTCCCTTTCTGCACGGCTACTAAGGGCCTAACCTGGAGGCAAGTTTTCACATTGAGATTCCCTTTAGCTCTAGAGCTTGTCAGGCTGACCACCACCGCGGCCATGGAAGACCCTGGTTTAGACAGAGCCAACTCATTTTCTCCCCAGAAGCATTCTTACAGTGTTTACAGGCCTGTCAAGAGGAGGGAATGGCAGGCACTTTCAATGCAGCGTGAACGCTGCCTTCAAAATGGGAAAGCAAGGCTAGTTCCAGCAGGTCCCCTTTTCCAGGGGCACCCTCAGCATGCACCCCTGTGGCTTCTAACAAGTCCGAGGAGACACAGGTTACCCTGTGTTTCCTTCCCTGACTCAACTTCTCGAAGTAGGGTGTTCTGCATCATGCGAACTGCCTCAACCAAGGAACGCCGTAAGCTGCTCCTCTGGGCCTGTGGCTATTCGAAAGCCTGCAGTGCCACAGGAAGAACAGGACTTCAACTGCAGTAAGAACGCAAGCTGACTTCCTCTAGGAGGCACGGTGACTTCAGGCAGGACGTCTTAGATGGAATGCGAAGACGAGGGTTACCCTGAGTGCAGCTCAGGCTAGGGCAACGCGTAAGACTTGCACGCCGTGTGGGACGTGCCAGAACGCTGTTCGTGAACGTGTGCGAGGGCTGAGGAAATGAAGCTGCTCCAAAAGAGAGGGCAGTGCGTTTCCCTACACCCGGCATGCATAGAGGGGCTGTAACGGGCTCCGGGTCTGGACGTTGCTCAGCTGACCCAGGTGAGCCTGGGGTACTCAAGTGTTCCTGCGGGAATAGGGTGCCCAGGCTAGCGTCCTAGGTGTCCAGAAAACTGTGGTGCCGTTCAAGGAACGCAGAGCAGAGGCCAGCGCCTCATGGAAACTGCTGCACGCCTCTGCTTCTGCACGGCAAATCAGGGCCTTACTTCCAGGCATGTGTTCATGCTGGGTGTGTCGGTAGCGATATAGCAGGGTAAGATGCTGACTTTCTCCTCGAGCAGAGTGACTTCACGTACGAGGGCCTCGAAGTGCTCCAAGCACAGTGTTCTCTTATGGCAGCTCACACAAGGACCATGAGAAGTTTTCTGTGCACTTCGGACTCACCAGCAAAGTTGTCCTGAGGCCGTTCGAGGACTCTGGAAATGTAGCTCTCCTCAAGGAACGTACAGTGTGTTGCCCATCACTGGGCACGCACAGAGGGCCTCCGAGGGATGCACCAATGGGCCTTGAAGTTGCTCAGCCGGCCCACAGGGGTCTGGAGGTGCTCAGTGAACTTGCAGGAAAACGAGGCCTACCCGAGAGGCCTAGGAGTCCTCAGACGTGTTCTTCCTTTAAAGTAAAGCATATAAGGGACAAAGAACTCATGGAAACAGCTGCATGCCTCCCTTTCTGCACGGCTACTAAGGGCCTAACCTGGAGGCAAGTTTTCACATTGAGATTCCCTTTAGCTCTAGAGCTTGTCAGGCTGACCACCACCGCGGCCATGGAAGCCCCTGGTTTAGACAGAGCCAACTCATTTTCTCCCCAGAAGCATTCTTACAGTGTTTACAGGCCTGTCAAGAGGAGGGAATGGCAGGCACTTTCAATGCAGCGTGAACGCTGCCTTCAAAACGGGAAAGCAAGGCTAGTTCCAGCAGGTCCCCTTTTCCAGGGGCACACTCAGCATGCACCCCTGTGGCTTCTAAGAAGTCCGAGGAGACACAGGTTACCCTGTGTTTCCTTCCCTGACTCAACTTCTCGAAGTAGGGTGTTCTGCATCGTGCGAACTGCCTCAACCAAGGTACGCCGTAAGCTGCTCTTCTGGGCCTGTGGCTATTCGAAAGCCTGCAGTGCCACAGGAAGAACAGGACTTCAACTGCAGTAAGAACGCAAGCTGACTTCCTCTAGGAGGCACGGTGACTTCAGGCAGGACGTCTTAGATGGAATGCGAAGACGAGGGTTACCCTGAGTGCAGCTCAGGCTAGGGCAACGCGTAAGACTTGCACGCCGTGTGGGACGTGCCAGAACGCTGTTCGTGAACGTGTGCGAGGGCTGAGGAAATGAAGCTGCTCCCAAAGAGAGGGCAGTGCGTTTCCCTACACCCGGCATGCACAGAGGGGCTGTAACGGGCTCCGGGTCTGGACGTTGCTTAGCTGACCCAGGTGAGCCTGGGGTACTCAAGTGTTCCTGTGGGAATAGGGTGCCCAGGCTAGCGTCCTAGGTGTCCAGAAAACTGTGCTGCCGTTCAAGGAACGCAGAGCAGAGGCCAGCGCCTCATGGAAACTGCTGCACGCCTCTGCTTCTGCACGGCAAATCAGGGCCTTACTTCCAGGCATGTGTTCATGCTGGGTGTGCCGGTAGCGATATAGCAGGGTAAGATGCTGACTTTCTCCTCGAGCAGAGTGACTTCACGTACGAGGGCCTCGAAGTACTCCAAGCACAGTGTTCTCTCATGGCAGCTCACACAAGGACCATGAGAAGTTTCCTGTGCACTTCGGACTCACCAGCAATGTTGTCCTGATGCCGTTCGAGGACTCTGGAAATGTAGCTCTCCTCAAGGAACGTACAGTGTGTTGCCCATCACTGGGCACGCACAGAGGGCCTCCGAGGGATGCACCAATGGGCCTCGAAGTTGCTCAGCCGGCCCACAGGGGTCTGGAGGTGCTCAGTGAACTTGCAGGGAAAACGAGGCCTACCCGAGAGGCCTAGGAGTCCTCAGACGTGTACTTCCTTTAAAGTAAAGCATATATAGGACTAAGAACTCATGGAAACAGCTGCATGCCTCCCTTTCTGCAAGGCTACTAAGGGCCTAACCTGGAGGCAAGTTTTCACATTGAGATTCCCTTTAGCTCTAGAGCTTGTCAGGCTGACCACCACCGCGGCCATGGAAGACCCTGGTTTAGACAGAGCCAACTCATTTTCTCCCCAGAAGCATTCTTACAGTGTTTACAGGCCTGTCAAGAGGAGGGAATGGCAGGCACTTTCAATGCAGCGTGAACGCTGCCTTCAAAATGGGAAAGCAAGGCTAGTTCCAGCAGGTCCCCTTTTCCAGGGGCACCCTCAGCATGCACCCCTGTGGCTTCTAAGAAGTCCGAGGAGACACAGGTTACCCTGTGTTTCCTTCCCTGACTCAACTTCTCGAAGTAGGGTGTTCTGCATCATGCGAACTGCCTCAACCAAGGAACGCCGTAAGCTGCTCCTCTGGGCCTGTGGCTATTCGAAAGCCTGCAGTGCCACAGGAAGAACAGGACTTCAACTGCAGTAAGAACGCAAGCTGACTTCCTCTAGGAGGCACGGTGACTTCAGGCAGGACGTCTTAGATGGAATGCGAAGACGAGGGTTACCCTGAGTGCAGCTCAGGCTAGGGCAACGCGTAAGACTTGCACGCCGTGTGGGACGTGCCAGAACGCTGTTCGTGAACGTGTGCGAGGGCTGAGGAAATGAAGCTGCTCCAAAAGAGAGGGCAGTGCGTTTCCCTACACCCGGCATGCATAGAGGGGCTGTAACGGGCTCCGGGTCTGGACGTTGCTCAGCTGACCCAGGTGAGCCTGGGGTACTCAAGTGTTCCTGCGGGAATAGGGTGCCCAGGCTAGCGTCCTAGGTGTCCAGAAAACTGTGCTGCCGTTCAAGGAACGCAGAGCAGAGGCCAGCGCCTCATGGAAACTGCTGCACGCCTCTGCTTCTGCACGGCAAATCAGGGCCTTACTTCCAGGCATGTGTTCATGCTGGGTGTGTCGGTAGCGATATAGCAGGGTAAGATGCTGACTTTCTCCTCGAGCAGAGTGACTTCACGTACGAGGGCCTCGAAGTGCTCCAAGCACAGTGTTCTCTTATGGCAGCTCACACAAGGACCATGAGAAGTTTTCTGTGCACTTCGGACTCACCAGCAAAGTTGTCCTGAGGCCGTTCGAGGACTCTGGAAATGTAGCTCTCCTCAAGGAACGTACAGTGTGTTGCCCATCACTGGGCACGCACAGAGGGCCTCCGAGGGATGCACCAATGGGCCTTGAAGTTGCTCAGCCGGCCCACAGGGGTCTGGAGGTGCTCAGTGAACTTGCAGGAAAACGAGGCCTACCCGAGAGGCCTAGGAGTCCTCAGACGTGTTCTTCCTTTAAAGTAAAGCATATAAGGGACAAAGAACTCATGGAAACAGCTGCATTCCTCCCTTTCTGCACGGCTACTAAGGGCCTAACCTGGAGGCAAGTTTTCACATTGAGATTCCCTTTAGCTCTAGAGCTTGTCAGGCTGACCACCACCGCGGCCATGGAAGACCCTGGTTTAGACAGAGCCAACTCATTTTCTCCCCAGAAGCATTCTTACAGTGTTTACAGGCCTGTCAAGAGGAGGGAATGGCAGGCACTTTCAATGCAGCGTGAACGCTGCCTTCAAAATGGGAAAGCAAGGCTAGTTCCAGCAGGTCCCCTTTTCCAGGGGCACCCTCAGCATGCACCCCTGTGGCTTCTAAGAAGTCCGAGGAGACACAGGTTACCCTGTGTTTCCTTCCCTGACTCAACTTCTCGAAGTAGGGTGTTCTGCATCGTGCGAACTGCCTCAACCAAGGTACGCCGTAAGCTGCTCTTCTGGGCCTGTGGCTATTCGAAAGCCTGCAGTGCCACAGGAAGAACAGGACTTCAACTGCAGTAAGAACGCAAGCTGACTTCCTCTAGGAGGCACGGTGACTTCAGGCAGGACGTCTTAGATGGAATGCGAAGACGAGGGTTACCCTGAGTGCAGCTCAGGCTAGGGCAACGCGTAAGACTTGCACGCCGTGTGGGACGTGCCAGAACGCTGTTCGTGAACGTGTGCGAGGGCTGAGGAAATGAAGCTGCTCCCAAAGAGAGGGCAGTGCGTTTCCCTACACCCGGCATGCACAGAGGGGCTGTAACGGGCTCCGGGTCTGGACGTTGCTTAGCTGACCCAGGTGAGCCTGGGGTACTCAAGTGTTCCTGTGGGAATAGGGTGCCCAGGCTACCGTCCTAGGTGTCCAGAAAACTGTGCTGCCGTTCAAGGAACGCAGAGCAGAGGCCAGCGCCTCATGGAAACTGCTGCACGCCTCTGCTTCTGCACGGCAAATCAGGGCCTTACTTCCAGGCATGTGTTCATGCTGGGTGTGCCGGTAGCGATATAGCAGGGTAAGATGCTGACTTTCTCCTCGAGCAGAGTGACTTCACGTACGAGGGCCTCGAAGTACTCCAAGCACAGTGTTCTCTCATGGCAGCTCACACAAGGACCATGAGAAGTTTCCTGTGCACTTCGGACTCACCAGCAAAGTTGTCCTGAGGCCGTTCGAGGACTCTGGAAATGTAGCTCTCCTCAAGGATCGTACAGTGTGTTGCCCATCACTGGGCACGCACAGAGGGCCTCCGAGGGATGCACCAATGGGCCTCGAAGTTGCTCAGCCGGCCCACAGGGTTCTGGAGGTACTCAGTGAACTTTCAGGGAAAACGAGGCCTACCCGAGAGGCCTAGGAGTCCTCAGACGTGTACTTCCTTTAAAGTAAAGCATATAAGGGACTAAGAACTCATGGAAACAGCTGCATGCCTCCCTTTCTGCACGGCTACTAAGGGCCTAACCTGGAGGCAAGTTTTCACGTTGAGATTCCCTTTAGCTCTAGAGCTTGTCAGGCTGACCACCACCGCGGCCATGGAAGCCCCTGGTTTAGACAGAGCAAACTCATTTTCTCCCCAGAAGCATTCTTACAGTGTTTACAGGCCTGTCAAGAGGAGGGAATGGCAGGCACTTTCAATGCAGCGTGAACGCTGCCTTCAAAACGGGAAAGCAAGGCTAGTTCCAGCAGGTCCCCTTTTCCAGGGGCACACTCAGCATGCACCCCTGTGGCTTCTAAGAAGTCCGAGGAGACACAGGTTACCCTGTGTTTCCTTCCCTGACTCAACTTCTCGAGGAAGGGTTTTCTGCATCATGCGAACTGCCTCAACCAAGGAACGCCGTAAGCTGCTCCTCTGGGCCTGTGGCTATTCGAAAGCCTGCAGTGCCACAGGAAGAACAGGACTTCAACTGCAGTAAAAAAGCAAGCTGTCTTCCTCTAGGAGGCACGGTGACTTCAGGCAGGACGTCTTAGATGGAATGCGAAGACGAGGGTTACCCTGAGTGCAGCTCAGGCTAGGGCAACGCGTAAGACTTGCACGCCGTGTGGGACGTGCCAGAACGCTGTTCGTGAACGTGTGCGAGGGCTGAGGAAATGAAGCTGCTCCAAAAGAGAGGGCAGTGCGTTTCCCGACACCCGGCATGCACAGAGGGGCTGTAACGGGCTCCGGGTCTGGACGTTGCTTAGCTGACCCAGGTGAGCCTGGGGTACTCAAGTGTTCCTGCGGGAATAGGGTGCCCAGGCTAGCGTCCTAGGTGTCCAGAAAACTGTGCTGCCGTTCAAGGAACGCAGAGCAGAGGCCAGCGCCTCATGGAAACTGCTGCACGCCTCTGCTTCTGCACGGCAAATCAGGGCCTTACTTCCAGGCATGTGTTCATGCTGGGTGTGCCGGTAGCGATATAGCAGGGTAAGATGCTGACTTTCTCCTCGAGCAGAGTGACTTCACGTACGAGGGCCTCGAAGTACTCCAAGCACAGTGTTCTCTTATGGCAGCTCACACAAGGACCATGAGAAGTTTCCTGTGCACTTCGGACTCACCAGCAATGTTGTCCTGAGGCCGTTCGAGGACTCTGGAAATGTAGCTCTCCTCAAGGAACGTACAGTGTGTTGCCCATCACTGGGCACGCACAGAGGGCCTCCGAGGG
Source organism: Delphinapterus leucas (assembly GCF_059928025.1). Taxonomy (NCBI): domain Eukaryota; kingdom Metazoa; phylum Chordata; class Mammalia; order Artiodactyla; family Monodontidae; genus Delphinapterus; species Delphinapterus leucas. The sequence goes on along the minus strand of NC_143137.1, from coordinate 112,382,520 downwards.
ATGCACCAATGGGCCTCGAAGTTGCTCAGCCGGCCCACAGGGGTCTGGAGGTGCTCAGTGAACTTGCAGGTAAAACGAGGTCTACCCGAGAGGCCTAGGAGTCCTCAGACGTGTACTTCCTTTAAAGTAAAGCATATATAGGACTAAGAACTCATGGAAACAGCTGCATGCCTCCCTTTCTGCACGGCTACTAAGGGCCTAACCTGGAGGCAAGTTTTCACATTGAGATTCCCTTTAGCTCTAGAGCTTGTCAGGCTGACCACCACCGCGGCCATGGAAGACCCTGGTTTAGACAGAGCCAACTCATTTTCTCCCCAGAAGCATTCTTACAGTGTTTACAGGCCTGTCAAGAGGAGGGAATGGCAGGCACTTTCAATGCAGCGTGAACGCTGCCTTCAAAATGGGAAAGCAAGGCTAGTTCCAGCAGATCCCCTTTTCCAGGGGCACCCTCAGCATGCACCCCTGTGGCTTCTAAGAAGTCCGAGGAGACACAGGTTACCCTGTGTTTCCTTCCCTGACTCAACTTCTCGAAGTAGGGTGTTCTGCATCATGCGAACTGCCTCAACCAAGGAACGCCGTAAGCTGCTCCTCTGGGCCTGTGGCTATTCGAAAGCCTGCAGTGCCACAGGAAGAACAGGACTTCAACTGCAGTAAGAACGCAAGCTGACTTCCTCTAGGAGGCACGGTGACTTCAGGCAGGACGTCTTAGATGGAATGCGAAGACGAGGGTTACCCTGAGTGCAGCTCAGGCTAGGGCAACGCGTAAGACTTGCACGCCGTGTGGGACGTGCCAGAACGGTGTTCGTGAACGTGTGCGAGGGCTGAGGAAATGAAGCTGCTCCAAAAGAGAGGGCAGTGCGTTTCCCTACACCCGGCATGCATAGAGGGGCTGTAACGGGCTCCGGATCTGGACGTTGCTCAGCTGACCCAGGTGAGCCTGGGGTACTCAAGTGTTCCTGCGGGAATAGGGTGCCCAGGCTAGCGTCCTAGGTGTCCAGAAAACTGTGGTGCCGTTCAAGGAACGCAGAGCAGAGGCCAGCGCCTCATGGAAACTGCTGCACGCCTCTGCTTCTGCACGGCAAATCAGGGCCTTACTTCCAGGCATGTGTTCATGCTGGGTGTGTCGGTAGCGATATAGCAGGGTAAGATGCTGACTTTCTCCTCGAGCAGAGTGACTTCACGTACGAGGGCCTCGAAGTGCTCCAAGCACAGTGTTCTCTTATGGCAGCTCACACAAGGACCATGAGAAGTTTTCTGTGCACTTCGGACTCACCAGCAAAGTTGTCCTGAGGCCGTTCGAGGACTCTGGAAATGTAGCTCTCCTCAAGGAACGTACAGTGTGTTGCCCATCACTGGGCACGCACAGAGGGCCTCCGAGGGATGCACCAATGGGCCTTGAAGTTGCTCAGCCGGCCCACAGGGGTCTGGAGGTGCTCAGTGAACTTGCAGGAAAACGAGGCCTACCCGAGAGGCCTAGGAGTCCTCAGACGTGTTCTTCCTTTAAAGTAAAGCATATAAGGGACAAAGAACTCATGGAAACAGCTGCATGCCTCCCTTTCTGCACGGCTACTAAGGGCCTAACCTGGAGGCAAGTTTTCACGTTGAGATTCCCTTTAGCTCTAGAGCTTGTCAGGCTGACCACCACCGCGGCCATGGAAGCCCCTGGTTTAGACAGAGCCAACTCATTTTCTCCCCAGAAGCATTCTTACAGTGTTTACAGGCCTGTCAAGAGGAGGGAATGGCAGGCACTTTCAATGCAGCGTGAACGCTGCCTTCAAAACGGGAAAGCAAGGCTAGTTCCAGCAGGTCCCCTTTTCCAGGGGCACACTCAGCATGCACCCCTGTGGCTTCTAAGAAGTCCGAGGAGACACAGGTTACCCTGTGTTTCCTTCCCTGACTCAACTTCTCGAAGTAGGGTGTTCTGCATCGTGCGAACTGCCTCAACCAAGGTACGCCGTAAGCTGCTCTTCTGGGCCTGTGGCTATTCGAAAGCCTGCAGTGCCACAGGAAGAACAGGACTTCAACTGCAGTAAGAACGCAAGCTGACTTCCTCTAGGAGGCACGGTGACTTCAGGCAGGACGTCTTAGATGGAATGCGAAGACGAGGGTTACCCTGAGTGCAGCTCAGGCTAGGGCAACGCGTAAGACTTGCACGCCGTGTGGGACGTGCCAGAACGCTGTTCGTGAACGTGTGCGAGGGCTGAGGAAATGAAGCTGCTCCCAAAGAGAGGGCAGTGCGTTTCCCTACACCCGGCATGCACAGAGGGGCTGTAACGGGCTCCGGGTCTGGACGTTGCTTAGCTGACCCAGGTGAGCCTGGGGTACTCAAGTGTTCCTGTGGGAATAGGGTGCCCAGGCTACCGTCCTAGGTGTCCAGAAAACTGTGCTGCCGTTCAAGGAACGCAGAGCAGAGGCCAGCGCCTCATGGAAACTGCTGCACGCCTCTGCTTCTGCACGGCAAATCAGGGCCTTACTTCCAGGCATGTGTTCATGCTGGGTGTGCCGGTAGCGATATAGCAGGGTAAGATGCTGACTTTCTCCTCGAGCAGAGTGACTTCACGTACGAGGGCCTCGAAGTACTCCAAGCACAGTGTTCTCTCATGGCAGCTCACACAAGGACCATGAGAAGTTTCCTGTGCACTTCGGACTCACCAGCAATGTTGTCCTGATGCCGTTCGAGGACTCTGGAAATGTAGCTCTCCTCAAGGAACGTACAGTGTGTTGCCCATCACTGGGCACGCACAGAGGGCCTCCGAGGGATGCACCAATGGGCCTCGAAGTTGCTCAGCCGGCCCACAGGGGTCTGGAGGTGCTCAGTGAACTTGCAGGGAAAACGAGGCCTACCCGAGAGGCCTAGGAGTCCTCAGACGTGTACTTCCTTTAAAGTAAAGCATATATAGGACTAAGAACTCATGGAAACAGCTGCATGCCTCCCTTTCTGCACGGCTACTAAGGGCCTAACCTGGAGGCAAGTTTTCACATTGAGATTCCCTTTAGCTCTAGAGCTTGTCAGGCTGACCACCACCGCGGCCATGGAAGACCCTGGTGTAGACAGAGCCAACTCATTTTCTCCCCAGAAGCATTCTTACAGTGTTTACAGGCCTGTCAAGAGGAGGGAATGGCAGGCACTTTCAATGCAGCGTGAACGCTGCCTTCAAAATGGGAAAGCAAGGCTAGTTCCAGCAGGTCCCCTTTTCCAGGGGCACCCTCAGCATGCACCCCTGTGGCTTCTAAGAAGTCCGAGGAGACACAGGTTACCCTGTGTTTCCTTCCCTGACTCAACTTCTCGAAGTAGGGTGTTCTGCATCATGCGAACTGCCTCAACCAAGGAACGCCGTAAGCTGCTCCTCTGGGCCTGTGGCTATTCGAAAGCCTGCAGTGCCACAGGAAGAACAGGACTTCAACTGCAGTAAGAACGCAAGCTGACTTCCTCTAGGAGGCACGGTGACTTCAGGCAGGACGTCTTAGATGGAATGCGAAGACGAGGGTTACCCTGAGTGCAGCTCAGGCTAGGGCAACGCGTAAGACTTGCACGCCGTGTGGGACGTGCCAGAACGCTGTTCGTGAACGTGTGCGAGGGCTGAGGAAATGAAGCTGCTCCAAAAGAGAGGGCAGTGCGTTTCCCTACACCCGGCATGCATAGAGGGGCTGTAACGGGCTCCGGGTCTGGACGTTGCTCAGCTGACCCAGGTGAGCCTGGGGTACTCAAGTGTTCCTGCGGGAATAGGGTGCCCAGGCTACCGTCCTAGGTGTCCAGAAAACTGTGCTGCCGTTCAAGGAACGCAGAGCAGAGGCCAGCGCCTCATGGAAACTGCTGCACGCCTCTGCTTCTGCACGGCAAATCAGGGCCTTACTTCCAGGCATGTGTTCATGCTGGGTGTGTCGGTAGCGATATAGCAGGGTAAGATGCTGACTTTCTCCTCGAGCAGAGTGACTTCACGTACGAGGGCCTCGAAGTGCTCCAAGCACAGTGTTCTCTTATGGCAGCTCACACAAGGACCATGAGAAGTTTTCTGTGCACTTCGGACTCACCAGCAAAGTTGTCCTGAGGCCGTTCGAGGACTCTGGAAATGTAGCTCTCCTCAAGGAACGTACAGTGTGTTGCCCATCACTGGGCACGCACAGAGGGCCTCCGAGGGATGCACCAATGGGCCTTGAAGTTGCTCAGCCGGCCCACAGGGGTCTGGAGGTGCTCAGTGAACTTGCAGGAAAACGAGGCCTACCCGAGAGGCCTAGGAGTCCTCAGACGTGTTCTTCCTTTAAAGTAAAGCATATAAGGGACAAAGAACTCATGGAAACAGCTGCATGCCTCCCTTTCTGCACGGCTACTAAGGGCCTAACCTGGAGGCAAGTTTTCACGTTGAGATTCCCTTTAGCTCTAGAGCTTGTCAGGCTGACCACCACCGCGGCCATGGAAGCCACTGGTTTAGACAGAGCCAACTCATTTTCTCCCCAGAAGCATTCTTACAGTGTTTACAGGCCTGTCAAGAGGAGGGAATGGCAGGCACTTTCAATGCAGCGTGAACGCTGCCTTCAAAACGGGAAAGCAAGGCTAGTTCCAGCAGGTCCCCTTTTCCAGGGGCACACTCAGCATGCACCCCTGTGGCTTCTAAGAAGTCCGAGGAGACACAGGTTACCCTGTGTTTCCTTCCCTGACTCAACTTCTCGAAGTAGGGTGTTCTGCATCGTGCGAACTGCCTCAACCAAGGTACGCCGTAAGCTGCTCTTCTGGGCCTGTGGCTATTCGAAAGCCTGCAGTGCCACAGGAAGAACAGGACTTCAACTGCAGTAAGAACGCAAGCTGACTTCCTCTAGGAGGCACGGTGACTTCAGGCAGGACGTCTTAGATGGAATGCGAAGACGAGGGTTACCCTGAGTGCAGCTCAGGCTAGGGCAACGCGTAAGACTTGCACGCCGTGTGGGACGTGCCAGAACGCTGTTCGTGAACGTGTGCGAGGGCTGAGGAAATGAAGCTGCTCCCAAAGAGAGGGCAGTGCGTTTCCCTACACCCGGCATGCACAGAGGGGCTGTAACGGGCTCCGGGTCTGGACGTTGCTTAGCTGACCCAGGTGAGCCTGGGGTACTCAAGTGTTCCTGTGGGAATAGGGTGCCCAGGCTAGCGTCCTAGGTGTCCAGAAAACTGTGCTGCCGTTCAAGGAACGCAGAGCAGAGGCCAGCGCCTCATGGAAACTGCTGCACGCCTCTGCTTCTGCACGGCAAATCAGGGCCTTACTTCCAGGCATGTGTTCATGCTGGGTGTGCCGGTAGCGATATAGCAGGGTAAGATGCTGACTTTCTCCTCGAGCAGAGTGACTTCACGTACGAGGGCCTCGAAGTACTCCAAGCACAGTGTTCTCTCATGGCAGCTCACACAAGGACCATGAGAAGTTTCCTGTGCACTTCGGACTCACCAGCAATGTTGTCCTGATGCCGTTCGAGGACTCTGGAAATGTAGCTCTCCTCAAGGAACATACAGTGTGTTGCCCATCACTGGGCACGCACAGAGGGCCTCCGAGGGATGCACCAATGGGCCTCGAAGTTGCTCAGCCGGCCCACAGGGGTCTGGAGGTGCTCAGTGAACTTGCAGGGAAAACGAGGCCTACCCGAGAGGCCTAGGAGTCCTCAGACGTGTACTTCCTTTAAAGTAAAGCATATAAGGGACTAAGAACTCATGGAAACAGCTGCATGCCTCCCTTTCTGCACGGCTACTAAGGGCCTAACCTGGAGGCAAGTTTTCACATTGAGATTCCCTTTAGCTCTAGAGCTTGTCAGGCTGACCACCACCGCGGCCATGGAAGACCCTGGTTTAGACAGAGCCAACTCATTTTCTCCCCAGAAGCATTCTTACAGTGTTTACAGGCCTGTCAAGAGGAGGGAATGGCAGGCACTTTCAATGCAGCGTGAACGCTGCCTTCAAAATGGGAAAGCAAGGCTAGTTCCAGCAGGTCCCCTTTTCCAGGGGCACCCTCAGCATGCACCCCTGTGGCTTCTAAGAAGTCCGAGGAGACACAGGTTACCCTGTGTTTCCTTCCCTGACTCAACTTCTCGAAGTAGGGTGTTCTGCATCGTGCGAACTGCCTCAACCAAGGTACGCCGTAAGCTGCTCTTCTGGGCCTGTGGCTATTCGAAAGCCTGCAGTGCCACAGGAAGAACAGGACTTCAACTGCAGTAAGAACGCAAGCTGACTTCCTCTAGGAGGCACGGTGACTTCAGGCAGGACGTCTTAGATGGAATGCGAAGACGAGGGTTACCCTGAGTGCAGCTCAGGCTAGGGCAACGCGTAAGACTTGCACGCCGTGTGGGACGTGCCAGAACGCTGTTCGTGAACGTGTGCGAGGGCTGAGGAAATGAAGCTGCTCCCAAAGAGAGGGCAGTGCGTTTCCCTACACCCGGCATGCACAGAGGGGCTGTAACGGGCTCCGGGTCTGGACGTTGCTTAGCTGACCCAGGTGAGCCTGGGGTACTCAAGTGTTCCTGTGGGAATAGGGTGCCCAGGCTACCGTCCTAGGTGTCCAGAAAACTGTGCTGCCGTTCAAGGAACGCAGAGCAGAGGCCAGCGCCTCATGGAAACTGCTGCACGCCTCTGCTTCTGCACGGCAAATCAGGGCCTTACTTCCAGGCATGTGTTCATGCTGGGTGTGCCGGTAGCGATATAGCAGGGTAAGATGCTGACTTTCTCCTCGAGCAGAGTGACTTCACGTACGAGGGCCTCGAAGTACTCCAAGCACAGTGTTCTCTCATGGCAGCTCACACAAGGACCATGAGAAGTTTCCTGTGCACTTCGGACTCACCAGCAATGTTGTCCTGATGCCGTTCGAGGACTCTGGAAATGTAGCTCTCCTCAAGGAACGTACAGTGTGTTGCCCATCACTGGGCACGCACAGAGGGCCTCCGAGGGATGCACCAATGGGCCTCGAAGTTGCTCAGCCGGCCCACAGGGGTCTGGAGGTGCTCAGTGAACTTGCAGGAAAACGAGGCCTACCCGAGAGGCCTAGGAGTCCTCAGACGTGTTCTTCCTTTAAAGTAAAGCATATATAGGACTAAGAACTCATGGAAACAGCTGCATGCCTCCCTTTCTGCACGGCTACTAAGGGCCTAACCTGGAGGCAAGTTTTCACGTTGAGATTCCCTTTAGCTCTAGAGCTTGTCAGGCTGACCACCACCGCGGCCATGGAAGCCCCTGGTTTAGACAGAGCCAACTCATTTTCTCCCCAGAAGCATTCTTACAGTGTTTACAGGCCTGTCAAGAGGAGGGAATGGCAGGCACTTTCAATGCAGCGTGAACGCTGCCTTCAAAACGGGAAAGCAAGGCTAGTTCCAGCAGGTCCCCTTTTCCAGGGGCACACTCAGCATGCACCCCTGTGGCTTCTAAGAAGTCCGAGGAGACACAGGTTACCCTGTGTTTCCTTCCCTGACTCAACTTCTCGAAGTAGGGTGTTCTGCATCATGCGAACTGCCTCAACCAAGGAACGCCGTAAGCTGCTCCTCTGGGCCTGTGGCTATTCGAAAGCCTGCAGTGCCACAGGAAGAACAGGACTTCAACTGCAGTAAGAACGCAAGCTGACTTCCTCTAGGAGGCACGGTGACTTCAGGCAGGACGTCTTAGATGGAATGCGAAGACGAGGGTTACCCTGAGTGCAGCTCAGGCTAGGGCAACGCGTAAGACTTGCACGCCGTGTGGGACGTGCCAGAACGCTGTTCGTGAACGTGTGCGAGGGCTGAGGAAATGAAGCTGCTCCAAAAGAGAGGGCAGTGCGTTTCCCTACACCCGGCATGCACAGAGGGGCTGTAACGGGCTCCGGGTCTGGACGTTGCTTAGCTGACCCAGGTGAGCCTGGGGTACTCAAGTGTTCCTGCGGGAATAGGGTGCCCAGGCTAGCGTCCTAGGTGTCCAGAAAACTGTGCTGCCGTTCAAGGAACGCAGAGCAGAGGCCAGCGCCTCATGGAAACTGCTGCACGCCTCTGCTTCTGCACAGCAAATCAGGGCCTTACTTCCAGGCATGTGTTCATGCTGGGTGTGCCGGTAGCGATATAGCAGGGTAAGATGCTGACTTTCTCCTCGAGCAGAGTGACTTCACGTACGAGGGCCTCGAAGTACTCCAAGCACAGTGTTCTCTCATGGCAGCTCACACAAGGACCATGAGAAGTTTTCTGTGCACTTCGGACTCACCAGCAAAGTTGTCCTGAGGCCGTTCGAGGACTCTGGAAATGTAGCTCTCCTCAAGGAACGTACAGTGTGTTGCCCATCACTGGGCACGCACAGAGGGCCTCCGAGGGATGCACCAATGGGCCTCGAAGTTGCTCAATCGGCCCACAGGGGTCTGGAGGTGCTCAGTGAACTTTCAGGAAAACGAGGCCTACCCGAGAGGCCTAGGAGTCCTCAGACGTGTACTTCCTTTAAAGTAAAGCATATAAGGGACTAAGAACTCATGGAAACAGCTGCATGCCTCCCTTTCTGCACGGCTACTAAGGGCCTAACCTGGAGGCAAGTTTTCACGTTGAGATTCCCTTTAGCTCTAGAGCTTGTCAGGCTGACCACCACCGCGGCCATGGAAGCCCCTGGTTTAGACAGAGCAAACTCATTTTCTCCCCAGAAGCATTCTTACAGTGTTTACAGGCCTGTCAAGAGGAGGGAATGGCAGGCACTTTCAATGCAGCGTGAACGCTGCCTTCAAAACGGGAAAGCAAGGCTAGTTCCAACAGGTACCCTTTTCCAGGGGCACACTCAGCATGCACCCCTGTGCTTCTAACAAGTCCGAGGAGACACAGGTTACCCTGTGTTTCCTTCCCTGACTCAACTTTTCGAAGTAGGGTGTTCTGCATCATGCGAAGTGCCTCAACCAAGGAACGCCGTAAGCTGCTCCTCTGGGTCTGTGGCTATTCGAAAGCCTGCAGTGCCACAGGAAGAACAGGACTTCAACTGCAGTAAGAACGCAAGCTGACTTCCTCTAGGAGGCACGGTGACTTCAGGCAGGACGTCTTAGATGGAATGCGAAGACGAGGGTTACCCTGAGTGCAGCTCAGGCTAGGGCAACGCGTAAGACTTGCACGCCGTGTGGGACGTGCCAGAACGCTGTTCGTGAACGTGTGCGAGGGCTGAGGAAATGAAGCTGCTCCAAAAGAGAGGGCAGTGCGTTTCCCTACACCCGGCATGCACAGAGGGGCTGTAACGGGCTCCGGGTCTGGACGTTGCTTAGCTGACCCAGGTGAGCCTGGGGTACTCAAGTGTTCCTGCGGGAATAGGGTGCCCAGGCTAGCGTCCTAGGTGTCCAGAAAACTGTGATGCCGTTTAAGGAACGCAGAGCAGAGGCCAGCGCCTCATGGAAACTGCTGCACGCCTCTGCTTCTGCACGGCAAATCAGGGCCTTACTTCCAGGCATGTGTTCATGCTGGGTGTGCCGGTAGCGATATAGCAGGGTAAGATGCTGACTTTCCTCTCGAGCAGAGTGACTTCACGTACGAGGGCCTCGAAGTACTCCAAGCACAGTGTTCTCTCATGGCAGCTCACACAAGGACCATGAGAAGTTTCCTGTGCACTTCGGACTCACCAGCAAAGTTGTCCTGAGGCCGTTCGAGGACTCTGGAAATGTAGCTCTCCTCAAGGATCGTACAGTGTGTTGCCCATCACTGGGCACGCACAGAGGGCCTCCGAGGGATGCACCAATGGGCCTCGAAGTTGCTCAACCGGCCCACAGGGGTCTGGAGGTGCTCAGTGAACTTTCAGGAAAACGAGGCCTACCCGAGAGGCCTAGGAGTCCTCAGACGTGTACTTCCTTTAAAATGAAGCATATAAGGGACTAAGAACTCATGGAAACAGCTGCATGCCTCCCTTTCTGCACGGCTACTAAGGGCCTAACCTGGAGGCAAGTTTTCACGTTGAGATTCCCTTTAGCTCTAGAGATTGTCAGGCTGACCACCACCGCGACCATGGAAGCCCCTGGTTTAGACAGAGCCAACTCATTTTCTCCCCAGAAGCATTCTTACAGTGTTTACAGGCCTGTCAAGAGGAGGGAATGGCAGGCACTTTCAATGCAGCGTGAACGCTGCCTTCAAAATGGGAAAGCTAGGCTAGTTCCAGCAGGTCCCCTTTTCCAGGGGCACACTCAGCATGCACCCCTGTGGCTTCTAACAAGTCCGTGGAGACACAGGTTACCCTGTGTTTCCTTCCCTGACTCAACTTCTCGAAGTAGGGTGTTCTGCATCATGCGAACTGCCTCAACCAAGGAACGCCGTAAGCTGCTCCTCTGGGCCTGTGGCTATTCGAAAGCCTGCAGTGCCACAGGAAGAACAGGACTTCAACTGCAGTAAGAACGCAAGCTGACTTCCTCTAGGAGGCACGGTGACTTCAGGCAGGACGTCTTAGATGGAATGCGAAGACGAGGGTTACCCTGAGTGCAGCTCAGGCTAGGGCAACGCATAAGACTTGCACGCCGTGTGGGACGTGCCAGAACGCTGTTCGTGAACGTGTGCGAGGGCTGAGGAAATGAAGCTGCTCCAAAAGAGAGGGCAGTGCGTTTCCCTACACCCGGCATGCACAGAGGGGCTGTAACGGGCTCCGGGTCTGGACGTTGCTTAGCTGACCCAGGTGAGCCTGGGGTACTCAAGTGTTCCTGCGGGAATAGGGTGCCCAGGCTAGCGTCCTAGGTGTCCAGAAAACTGTGCTGCCGTTCAAGGAACGCAGAGCAGAGGCCAGCGCCTCATGGAAACTGCTGCACGCCTCTGCTTCTGCACGGCAAATCAGGGCCTTACTTCCAGGCATGTGTTCATGCTGGGTGTGCCGGTAGCGATATAGCAGGGTAAGATGCTGACTTTCTCCTCGAGCAGAGTGACTTCACGTACGAGGGCCTCGAAGTACTCCAAGCACAGTGTTCTCTCATGGCAGCTCACACAAGGACCATGGGAAGTTTTCTGTGCACTTCGGATTCACCAGCAAAGTTGTCCTGTGGCCGTTCGAGGACTCTGGAAATGTAGCTCTCCTCAAGGAACGTACAGTGTGTTGCCCATCACTGGGCACGCACAGAGGGCCTCCGAGGGATGCACCAATGGGCCTCGAAGTTGCTCAGCCGGCCCACAGGGGTCTGGAGGTACTCAGTGAATTTGCAGGGAAAACGAGGCCTACCCGAGAGGCCTAGGAGTCCTCAGACGTGTACTTCCTTTAAAGTAAAGAATATAAGGGACTAAGAACTCATGGAAACAGCTGCATGCCTCCCTTTCTGCACGGCTACTAAGGGCCTAACCTGGAGGCAAGTTTTCACGTTGAGATTCCCTTTAGCTCTAGAGCTTGTCAGGCTGACCACCACCGCGGCCATGGAAGCCCCTGGTTTAGACAGAGCAAACTCATTTTCTCCCCAGAAGCATTCTTACAGTGTTTACAGGCCTGTCAAGAGGAGGGAATGGCAGGCACTTTCAATGCAGCGTGAACGCTGCCTTCAAAACGGGAAAGCAAGGCTAGTTCCAGCAGGTCCCCTTTTCCAGGGGCACACTCAGCATGCACCCCTGTGGCTTCTAACAAGTCCGAGGAGACACAGGTTACCCTGTGTTTCCTTCCCTGACTCAACTTCTCGAAGTAGGGTGTTCTGCATCATGCGAACTGCCTCAACCAAGGAACGCCGTAAGCTGCTCCTCTGGGCCTGTGGCTATTCGAAAGCCTGCAGTGCCACAGGAAGAACAGGACTTCAACTGCAGTAAGAACGCAAGCTGACTTCCTCTAGGAGGCACGGTGACTTCAGGCAGGACGTCTTAGATGGAATGCGAAGACGAGGGTTACCCTGAGTGCAGCTCAGGCTAGGGCAACGCGTAAGACTTGCACGCCGTGTGGGACGTGCCAGAACGCTGTTCGTGAACGTGTGCGAGGGCTGAGGAAATGAAGCTGCTCCAAAAGAGAGGGCAGTGCGTTTCCCTACACCCGGCATGCACAGAGGGGCTGTAACGGGCTCCGGGTCTGGACGTTGCTTAGCTGACCCAGGTGAGTCTGGGGTACTCAAGTGTTCCTGCGGGAATAGGGTGCCCAGGCTAGCGTCCTAGGTGTCCAGAAAACTGTGCTGCCGTTCAAGGAACGCAGAGCAGAGGCCAGCGCCTCATGGAAACTGCTGCACGCCTCTGCTTCTGCACGGCAAATCAGGGCCTTACTTCCAGGCATGTGTTCATGCTGGGTGTGCCGGTAGCGATATAGCAGGGTAAGATGCTGACTTTCTCCTCGAGCAGAGTGACTTCACGTACGAGGGCCTCGAAGTACTCCAAGCACAGTGTTCTCTCATGGCAGCTCACACAAGGACCATGAGAAGTTTCCTGTGCACTTCGGACTCACCAGCAATGTTGTCCTGAGGCCGTTCGAGGACTCTGGAAATGTAGCTCTCCTCAAGGAACGTACAGTGTGTTGCCCATCACTGGGCACGCACAGTGGGCCTCCGAGGGATGCACCAATGGGCCTCGAAGTTGCTCAGCCGGCCCACCGATGTCTGCAGGTACTCAGTGAACTTGCAGGGAAAACGAGGCCTACCCGAGAGGCCTAGGAGTCCTCAGACGTGTACTTCCTTTAAAGTAAAGCATATAAGGGACAAAGAACTCATGGAAACAGCTGCATGCCTCCCTTTCTGCACGGCTACTAAGGGCCTAACCTGGAGGCAAGTTTTCACGTTGAGATTCCCTTTAGCTCTAGAGCTTGTCAGGCTGACCACCACCGCGGCCATGGAAGCCCCTGGTTTAGACAGAGCAAACTCATTTTCTCCCCAGAAGCATTCTTACAGTGTTTACAGGCCTGTCAAGAGGAGGGAATGGCAGGCACTTTCAATGCAGCGTGAACGCTGCCTTCAAAACGGGAAAGCAAGGCTAGTTCCAGCAGGTCCCCTTTTCCAGGGGCACCCTCAGCATGCACCCCTGTGGCTTCTAAGAAGTCCGAGGAGACACAGGTTACCCTGTGTTTCCTTCCCTGACTCAACTTCTCGAAGTAGGGTGTTCTGCATCATGCGAACTGCCTCAACCAAGGAACGCCGTAAGCTGCTCCTCTGGGCCTGTGGCTATTCGAAAGCCTGCAGTGCCACAGGAAGAACAGGACTTCAACTGCAGTAAGAACGCAAGCTGACTTCCTCTAGGAGGCACAGTGACTTCAGGCAGGACGTCTTAGATGGAATGCGAAGACGAGGGTTACCCTGAGTGCAGCTCAGGCTAGGGCAACGCGTAAGACTTGCACGCCGTGTGGGACGTGCCAGAACGCTGTTCGTGAACGTGTGCGAGGGCTGAGGAAATGAAGCTGCTCCAAAAGAGAGGGCAGTGCGTTTCCCTACACCCGGCATGCACAGAGGGGCTGTAACGGGCTCCGGGTCTGGACGTTGCTTAGCTGACCCAGGTGAGCCTAGGCTACTCAAGTGTTCCTGCGGGAATAGGGTGCCCAGGCTAGCGTCCTAGGTGTCCAGAAAACTGTGCTGCCGTTCAAGGAACGCAGAGCAGAGGCCAGCGCCTCATGGAAACTGCTGCACGCCTCTGCTTCTGCACGGCAAATCAGGGCCTTACTTCCAGGCATGTGTTCATGCTGGGTGTGCCGGTAGCGATATAGCAGGGTAAGATGCTGACTTTCTCCTCGAGCAGAGTGACTTCACGTACGAGGGCCTCGAAGTACTCCAAGCACAGTGTTCTCTCATGGCAGCTCACACAAGGACCATGAGAAGTTTCCTGTGCACTTCGGACTCACCAGCAATGTTGTCCTGAGGCCGTTCGAGGACTCTGGAAATGTAGCTCTCCTCAAGGAACGTACAGTGTGTTGCCCATCACTGGGCACGCACAGTGGGCCTCCGAGGGATGCACCAATGGGCCTCGAAGTTGCTCAGCCGGCCCACCGGTGTCTGCAGGTACTCAGGGAACTTGCAGGGAAAACGAGGCCTACCCGAGAGGCCTAGGAGTCCTCAGACGTGTACTTCCTTTAAAGTAAAGCATATAAGGGACAAAGAACTCATGGAAACAGCTGCATGCCTCCCTTTCTGCACGGCTACTAAAGGCCTAACCTGGAGGCAAGTTTTCACGTTGAGATTCCCTTTAGCTCTAGAGCTTGTCAGGCTGACCACCACCGCGGCCATGGAAGCCCCTGGTTTAGACAGAGCAAACTCATTTTCTCCCCAGAAGCATTCTTACAGTGTTTACAGGCCTGTCAAGAGGAGGGAATGGCAGGCACTTTCAATGCAGCGTGAACGCTGCCTTCAAAACGGGAAAGCAAGGCTAGTTCCAGCAGGTCCCCTTTTCCAGGGGCACCCTCAGCATGCACCCCTGTGGCTTCAAAGAAGTCCGAGGAGACACAGGTTACCCTGTGTTTCCTTCCGTGACTCAACTTCTCGAAGTAGGGTGTTCTGCATCATGCGAACTGCCTCAACCAAGGAACGCCGTAAGCTGCTCCTCTGGGCCTGTGGCTATTCGAAAGCCTGCAGTGCCACAGGAAGAACAGGACTTCAACTGCAGTAAGAACGCAAGCTGACTTCCTCTAGGAGGCACGGTGACTTCAGGCAGGACGTCTTAGATGGAATGCGAAGACGAGGGTTACCCTGAGTGCAGCTCAGGCTAGGGCAACGCGTAAGACTTGCACGCCGTGTGGGACGTGCCAGAACGCTGTTCGTGAACGTGTGCGAGGGCTGAGGAAATGAAGCTGCTCCAAAAGAGAGGGCAGTGCGTTTCCCTACACCCGGCATGCACAGAGGGGCTGTAACGGGCTCCGGGTCTGGACGTTGCTTAGCTGACCCAGGTGAGTCTGGGGTACTCAAGTGTTCCTGCGGGAATAGGGTGCCCAGGCTAGCGTCCTAGGTGTCCAGAAAACTGTGCTGCCGTTCAAGGAACGCAGAGCAGAGGCCAGCGCCTCATGGAGACTGCTGCACGCCTCTGCTTCTGCACGGCAAATCAGGGCCTTACTTCCAGGCATGTGTTCATGCTGGGTGTGCCGGTAGCGATATAGCAGGGTAAGATGCTGACTTTCTCCTCGAGCAGAGTGACTTCACGTACGAGGGCCTCGAAGTACTCCAAGCACAGTGTTCTCTCATGGCAGCTCACACAAGGACCATGAGAAGTTTCCTGTGCACTTCGGACTCACCAGCAATGTTGTCCTGAGGCCGTTCGAGGACTCTGGAAATGTAGCTCTCCTCAAGGAACGTACAGTGTGTTGCCCATCACTGGGCACGCACAGTGGGCCTCCGAGGGATGCACCAATGGGCCTCGAAGTTGCTCAGCCGGCCCACCGATGTCTGCAGGTACTCAGTGAACTTGCAGGGAAAACGAGGCCTACCCGAGAGGCCTAGGAGTCCTCAGACGTGTACTTCCTTTAAAGTAAAGCATATAAGGGACAAAGAACTCATGGAAACAGCTGCATGCCTCCCTTTCTGCACGGCTACTAAGGGCCTAACCTGGAGGCAAGTTTTCACGTTGAGATTCCCTTTAGCTCTAGAGCTTGTCAGGCTGACCACCACCGCGGCCATGGAAGCCCCTGGTTTAGACAGAGCAAACTCATTTTCTCCCCAGAAGCATTCTTACAGTGTTTACAGGCCTGTCAAGAGGAGGGAATGGCAGGCACTTTCAATGCAGCGTGAACGCTGCCTTCAAAACGGGAAAGCAAGGCTAGTTCCAGCAGGTCCCCTTTTCCAGGGGCACCCTCAGCATGCACCCCTGTGGCTTCTAAGAAGTCCGAGGAGACACAGGTTACCCTGTGTTTCCTTCCCTGACTCAACTTCTCGAAGTAGGGTGTTCTGCATCATGCGAACTGCCTCAACCAAGGAACGCCGTAAGCTGCTCCTCTGGGCCTGTGGCTATTCGAAAGCCTGCAGTGCCACAGGAAGAACAGGACTTCAACTGCAGTAAGAACGCAAGCTGACTTCCTCTAGGAGGCACGGTGACTTCAGGCAGGACGTCTTAGATGGAATGCGAAGACGAGGGTTACCCTGAGTGCAGCTCAGGCTAGGGCAACGCGTAAGACTTGCACGCCGTGTGGGACGTGCCAGAACGCTGTTCGTGAACGTGTGCGAGGGCTGAGGAAATGAAGCTGCTCCAAAAGAGAGGGCAGTGCGTTTCCCTACACCCGGCATGCACAGAGGGGCTGTAACGGGCTCCGGGTCTGGACGTTGCTTAGCTGACCCAGGTGAGCCTGGGGTACTCAAGTGTTCCTGCGGGAATAGGGTGCCCAGGCTAGCGTCCTAGGTGTCCAGAAAACTGTGCTGCCGTTCAAGGAACGCAGAGCAGAGGCCAGCGCCTCATGGAAACTGCTGCACGCCTCTGCTTCTGCACGGCAAATCAGGGCCTTACTTCCAGGCATGTGTTCATGCTGGGTGTGCCGGTAGCGATATAGCAGGGTAAGATGCTGACTTTCTCCTCGAGCAGAGTGACTTCACGTACGAGGGCCTCGAAGTACTCCAAGCACAGTGTTCTCTCATGGCAGCTCACACAAGGACCATGAGAAGTTTCCTGTGCACTTCGGACTCACCAGCAATGTTGTCCTGAGGCCGTTCGAGGACTCTGGAAATGTAGCTCTCCTCAAGGAACGTACAGTGTGTTGCCCATCACTGGGCACGCACAGTGGGCCTCCGAGGGATGCACCAATGGGCCTTGAAGTTGCTCAGCCGGCCCACCGGTGTCTGCAGGTACTCAGTGAACTTGCAGGGAAAACGAGGCCTACCCGAGAGGCCTAGGAGTCCTCAGACGTGTACTTCCTTTAAAGTAAAGCATATAAGGGACAAAGAACTCATGGAAACAGCTGCATGCCTCCCTTTCTGCACGGCTACTAAAGGCCTAACCTGGAGGCAAGTTTTCACGTTGAGATTCCCTTTAGCTCTAGAGCTTGTCAGGCTGACCACCACCGCGGCCATGGAAGCCCCTGGTTTAGACAGAGCAAACTCATTTTCTCCCCAGAAGCATTCTTACAGTGTTTACAGGCCTGTCAAGAGGAGGGAATGGCAGGCACTTTCAATGCAGCGTGAACGCTGCCTTCAAAACGGGAAAGCAAGGCTAGTTCCAGCAGGTCCCCTTTTCCAGGGGCACCCTCAGCATGCACCCCTGTGGCTTCAAAGAAGTCCGAGGAGACACAGGTTACCCTGTGTTTCCTTCCGTGACTCAACTTCTCGAAGTAGGGTGTTCTGCATCATGCGAACTGCCTCAACCAAGGAACGCCGTAAGCTGCTCCTCTGGGCCTGTGGCTATTCGAAAGCCTGCAGTGCCACAGGAAGAACAGGACTTCAACTGCAGTAAGAACGCAAGCTGACTTCCTCTAGGAGGCACGGTGACTTCAGGTAGGACGTCTTAGATGGAATGCGAAGACGAGGGTTACCCTGAGTGCAGCTCAGGCTAGGGCAACGCGTAAGACTTGCACGCCGTGTGGGACGTGCCAGAACGCTGTTCGTGAACGTGTGCGAGGGCTGAGGAAATGAAGCTGCTCCAAAAGAGAGGGCAGTGCGTTTCTCTACACCCGGCATGCACAGAGGGGCTGTAACGGGCTCCGGGTCTGGACGTTGCTTAGCTGACCCAGGTGAGCCTGGGGTACTCAAGTGTTCCTGCGGGAATAGGGTGCCCAGGCTAGCGTCCTAGGTGTCCAGAAAACTGTGCTGCCGTTTAAGGAACGCAGAGCAGAGGCCAGCGCCTCATGGAAACTGCTGCACGCCTCTGCTTCTGCACGGCAAATCAGGGCCTTACTTCCAGGCATGTGTTCATGTTGGGTGTGCCGGTAGCGATATAGCAGGGTAAGATGCTGACTTTCTCCTCGAGCAGAGTGACTTCACGTACGAGGGCCTCGAAGTACTCCAAGCACAGTGTTCTCTCATGGCAGCTCACACAAGGACCATGAGAAGTTTCCTGTGCACTTCGGACTCACCAGCAATGTTGTCCTGAGGCCGTTCGAGGACTCTGGAAATGTAGCTCTCCTCAAGGAACGTACAGTGTGTTGCCCATCACTGGGCACGCACAGAGGGCCTCCGAGGGATGCACCAATGGGCCTCGAACATGCTCAGCCGGCCCACAGGGGTCTGGAGGTACTCAGTGAACTTGCAGGGAAAACGAGGTCTACCCGAGAGGCCTAGGAGTCCTCAGACGTGTACTTCCTTTAAAGTAAAGCATATAAGGGACTAAGAACTCATGGAAACAGCTGCATGCCTCCCTTTCTGCACGGCTACTAAGGGCCTAACCTGGAGGCAAGTTTTCACGTTGAGATACCCTTTAGCTCTAGAGCTTGTCAGGCTGACCACCACCGCGGCCATGGAAGCCCCTGGTTTAAACAGAGCAAACTCATTTTCTCCCCAGAAGCATTCTTACAGTGTTTACAGGCCTGTCAAGAGGAGGGAATGGCAGGCACTTTCAATGCAGCGTGAACGCTGCCTTCAAAACGGGAAAGCAAGGCTAGTTCCAGCAGGTCCCCTTTTCCAGGGGCACACTCAGCATGCACCCCTGTGGCTTCTAAGAAGTCCGAGGAGACACAGGTTACCCTGTGTTTCCTTCCCTGACTCAACTTCTCGAAGTAGGCTGTTCTGCATCATGCGAACTGCCTCAACCAAGGAACGCCGTAAGCTGCTCCTCTGGGCCTGTGGCTATTCGAAAGCCTGCAGTGCCACAGGAAGAACAGGACTTCAACTGCAGTAAGAACGCAAGCTGACTTCCTCTAGGAGGCACGGTGACTTCAGGCAGGACGTCTTAGATGGAATGCGAAGACGAGGGTTACCCTGAGTGCAGCTCAGGCTAGGGCAACGCGTAAGACTTGCACGCCGTGTGGGACGTGCCAGAACGCTGTTCGTGAACGTGTGCGAGGGCTGAGGAAATGAAGCTGCTCCAAAAGAAAGGGCAGTGCGTTTCCCTACACCCGGCATGCACAGAGGGGCTGTAACGGGCTCCGGGTCTGGACGTTGCTTAGCTGACCCAGGTGAGCCTGGGGTACTCAAGTGTTCCTGCGGGAATAGGGTGCCCAGGCTAGCGTCCTAGGTGTCCAGAAAACTGTGATGCCGTTCAAGGAACGCAGAGCAGAGGCCAGCGCCTCATGGAAACTGCTGCACGCCTCTGCTTCTGCACGGCAAATCAGGGCCTTACTTCCAGGCATGTGTTCATGCTGGGTGTGCCGGTAGCGATATAGCAGGGTAAGATGCTGACTTTCTCCTCGAGCAGAGTGACTTCACGTACGAGGGCCTCGAAGTACTCCAAGCACAGTGTTCTCTCATGGCAGCTCACACAAGGACCATGAGAAGTTTTCTGTGCACTTCGGACTCACCAGCAAAGTTGTCCTGAGGCCGTTCGAGGACTCTGGAAATGTAGCTCTCCTCAAGGAACGTACAGTGTGTTGCCCATCACTGGGCACGCACAGAGGGCCTCCGAGGGATGCACCAATGGGCCTCGAAGTTGCTCAATCGGCCCACAGGGGTCTGGAGGTGCTCAGTGAACTTGCAGGGAAAACGAGGCCTACCCGAGAGGCCTAGGAGTCCTCAGACGTGTACTTCCTTTAAAGTAAAGCATATAAGGGACTAAGAACTCATGGAAACAGCTGCATGCCTCCCTTTCTGCACGGCTACTAAGGGCCTAACCTGGAGGCAAGTTTTCACGTTGAGATTCCCTTTAGCTCTAGAGCTTGTCAGGCTGACCACCACCGCGGCCATGGAAGCCCCTGGTTTAGACAGAGCAAACTCATTTTCTCCCCAGAAGCATTCTTACAGTGTTTACAGGCCTGTCAAGAGGAGGGAATAGCAGGAACTTTAAATGCAGCGTGAACGCTGCCTTCAAAACGGGAAAGCAAGGCTAGTTCCAACAGGTCCCCTTTTCCAGGGGCACACTCAGCATGCACCCCTGTGCTTCTAACAAGTCCGAGGAGACACAGGTTACCCTGTGTTTCCTTCCCTGACTCAACTTTTCGAAGTAGGGTGTTCTGCATCATGCGAAGTGCCTCAACCAAGGAACGCCGTAAGCTGCTCCTCTGGGTCTGTGGCTATTCGAAAGCCTGCAGTGTCACAGGAAGAACAGGACTTCAACTGCAGTAAGAACGCAAGCTGACTTCCTCTAGGAGGCACGGTGACTTCAGGCAGGACGTCTTAGATGGAATGCGAAGACGAGGGTTACCCTGAGTGCAGCTCAGGCTAGGGCAACGCGTAAGACTTGCACGCCGTGTGGGACGTGCCAGAACGCTGTTCGTGAACGTGTGCGAGGGCTGAGGAAATGAAGCTGCTCCAAAAGAGAGGGCAGTGCGTTTCCCTACACCCGGCATGCACAGAGGGGCTGTAACGGGCTCCGGGTCTGGACGTTGCTTAGCTGACCCAGGTGAGCCTGGGGTACTCAAGTGTTCCTGCGGGAATAGGGTGCCCAGGCTAGCGTCCTAGGTGTCCAGAAAACTGTGATGCCGTTTAAGGAACGCAGAGCAGAGGCCAGCGCCTCATGGAAACTGCTGCACGCCTCTGCTTCTGCACGGCAAATCAGGGCCTTACTTCCAGGCATGTGTTCATGCTGGGTGTGCCGGTAGCGATATAGCAGGGTAAGATGCTGACTTTCTCCTCGAGCAGAGTGACTTCACGTACGAGGGCCTCGAAGTACTCCAAGCACAGTGTTCTCTCATGGCAGCTCACACAAGGACCATGAGAAGTTTCCTGTGCACTTCGGACTCACCAGCAAAGTTGTCCTGAGGCCGTTCGAGGACTCTGGAAATGTAGCTCTCCTCAAGGATCGTACAGTGTGTTGCCCATCACTGGGCACGCACAGAGGGCCTCCGAGGGATGCACCAATGGGCCTCGAAGTTGCTAAATCGGCCCACAGGGGTCTGGAGGTGCTCAGTGAACTTTCAGGAAAACGAGGCCTACCCGAGAGGCCTAGGAGTCCTCAGACGTGTACTTCCTTTAAAATGAAGCATATAAGGGACTAAGAACTCATGGAAACAGCTGCATGCCTCCCTTTCTGCACGGCTACTAAGGGCCTAACCTGGAGGCAAGTTTTCACATTGAGATTCCCTTTAGCTCTAGAGCTTGTCAGGCTGACGACCACTGCGACCATGGAAGCCCCTGGTTTAAACAGAGCAAACTCATTTTCTCCCCAGAAGCATTCTTACAGTGTTTACAGGCCTGTCAAGAGGAGGGAATGGCAGGCACTTTCAATGCAGCGTGAACGCTGCCTTCAAAACGGGAAAGCAAGGCTAGTTCCAGCAGGTCCCCTTTTCCAGGGGCACACTCAGCATGCACCCCTGTGGCTTCTAAGAAGTCCGAGGAGACACAGGTTACCCTGTGTTTCCTTCCCTGACTCAACTTCTCGAAGTAGGCTGTTCTGCATCATGCGAACTGCCTCAACCAAGGAACGCCGTAAGCTGCTCCTCTGGGCCTGTGGCTATTCGAAAGCCTGCAGTGCCACAGGAAGAACAGGACTTCAACTGCAGTAAGAACGCAAGCTGACTTCCTCTAGGAGGCACGGTGACTTCAGGCAGGACGTCTTAGATGGAATGCGAAGACGAGGGTTACCCTGAGTGCAGCTCAGGCTAGGGCAACGCGTAAGACTTGCACGCCGTGTGGGACGTGCCAGAACGCTGTTCGTGAACGTGTGCGAGGGCTGAGGAAATGAAGCTGCTCCAAAAGAGAGGGCAGTGCGTTTCCCTACACCCGGCATGCACAGAGGGGCTGTAACGGGCTCCGGGTCTGGACGTTGCTTAGCTGACCCAGGTGAGCCTGGGGTACTCAAGTGTTCCTGCGGGAATAGGGTGCCCAGGCTAGCGTCCTAGGTGTCCAGAAAACTGTGATGCCGTTCAAGGAACGCAGAGCAGAGGCCAGCGCCTCATGGAAACTGCTGCACGCCTCTGCTTCTGCACGGCAAATCAGGGCCTTACTTCCAGGCATGTGTTCATGCTGGGTGTGCCGGTAGCGATATAGCAGGGTAAGATGCTGACTTTCTCCTCGAGCAGAGTGACTTCACGTACGAGGGCCTCGAAGTACTCCAAGCACAGTGTTCTCTCATGGCAGCTCACACAAGGACCATGAGAAGTTTTCTGTGCACTTCGGACTCACCAGCAAAGTTGTCCTGAGGCCGTTCGAGGACTCTGGAAATGTAGCTCTCCTCAAGGAACGTACAGTGTGTTGCCCATCACTGGGCACGCACAGAGGGCCTCCGAGGGATGCACCAATGGGCCTCGAAGTTGCTCAATCGGCCCACAGGGGTCTGGAGGTGCTCAGTGAACTTGCAGGGAAAACGAGGCCTACCCGAGAGGCCTAGGAGTCCTCAGACGTGTACTTCCTTTAAAGTAAAGCATATAAGGGACTAAGAACTCATGGAAACAGCTGCATGCCTCCCTTTCTGCACGGCTACTAAGGGCCTAACCTGGAGGCAAGTTTTCACGTTGAGATTCCCTTTAGCTCTAGAGCTTGTCAGGCTGACCACCACCGCGGCCATGGAAGCCCCTGGTTTAGACAGAGCAAACTCATTTTCTCCCCAGAAGCATTCTTACAGTGTTTACAGGCCTGTCAAGAGGAGGGAATAGCAGGAACTTTAAATGCAGCGTGAACGCTGCCTTCAAAACGGGAAAGCAAGGCTAGTTCCAACAGGTCCCCTTTTCCAGGGGCACACTCAGCATGCACCCCTGTGCTTCTAACAAGTCCGAGGAGACACAGGTTACCCTGTGTTTCCTTCCCTGACTCAACTTTTCGAAGTAGGGTGTTCTGCATCATGCGAAGTGCCTCAACCAAGGAACGCCGTAAGCTGCTCCTCTGGGTCTGTGGCTATTCGAAAGCCTGCAGTGTCACAGGAAGAACAGGACTTCAACTGCAGTAAGAACGCAAGCTGACTTCCTCTAGGAGGCACGGTGACTTCAGGCAGGACGTCTTCGATGGAATGCGAAGACGAGGGTTACCCTGAGTGCAGCTCAGGCTAGGGCAACGCGTAAGACTTGCACGCCGTGTGGGACGTGCCAGAACGCTGTTCGTGAACGTGTGCGAGGGCTGAGGAAATGAAGCTGCTCCAAAAGAGAGGGCAGTGCGTTTCCCTACACCCGGCATGCACAGAGGGGCTGTAACGGGCTCCGGGTCTGGACGTTGCTTAGCTGACCCAGGTGAGCCTGGGGTACTCAAGTGTTCCTGCGGGAATAGGGTGCCCAGGCTAGCGTCCTAGGTGTCCAGAAAACTGTGATGCCGTTTAAGGAACGCAGAGCAGAGGCCAGCGCCTCATGGAAACTGCTGCACGCCTCTGCTTCTGCACGGCAAATCAGGGCCTTACTTCCAGGCATGTGTTCATGCTGGGTGTGCCGGTAGCGATATAGCAGGGTAAGATGCTGACTTTCTCCTCGAGCAGAGTGACTTCACGTACGAGGGCCTCGAAGTACTCCAAGCACAGTGTTCTCTCATGGCAGCTCACACAAGGACCATGAGAAGTTTCCTGTGCACTTCGGACTCACCAGCAAAGTTGTCCTGAGGCCGTTCGAGGACTCTGGAAATGTAGCTCTCCTCAAGGATCGTACAGTGTGTTGCCCATCACTGGGCACGCACAGAGGGCCTCCGAGGGATGCACCAATGGGCCTCGAAGTTGCTCAACCGGCCCACAGGGGTCTGGAGGTGCTCAGTGAACTTTCAGGAAAACGAGGCCTACCCGAGAGGCCTAGGAGTCCTCAGACGTGTACTTCCTTTAAAATGAAGCATATAAGGGACTAAGAACTCATGGAAACAGCTGCATGCCTCCCTTTCTGCACGGCTACTAAGGGCCTAACCTGGAGGCAAGTTTTCACATTGAGATTCCCTTTAGCTCTAGAGCTTGTCAGGCTGACGACCACTGCGACCATGGAAGCCCCTGGTTTAGACAGAGCAAACTCATTTTCTCCCCAGAAGCATTCTTACAGTGTTTACAGGCCTGTCAAGAGGAGGGAATGGCAGGCACTTTCAATGCAGCGTGAACGCTGCCTTCAAAATGGGAAAGCAAGGCTAGTTCCAGCAGGTCCCCTTTTCCAGGGGCACACTCAGCATGCACCCCTGTGGCTTCTAACAAGTCCGAGGAGACACAGGTTACCCTGTGTTTCCTTCCCTGACTCAACTTCTCGAAGTAGGGTGTTCTGCATCATGCGAACTGCCTCAACCAAGGAACGCCGTAAGCTGCTCCTCTGGGCCTGTGGCTATTCGAAAGCCTGCAGTGCCACAGGAAGAACAGGACTTCAACTGCAGTAAAAAAGCAAGCTGTCTTCCTCTAGGAGGAACGGTGACTTCAGGCAGGACGTCTTAGATGGAATGCGAAGACGAGGGTTACCCTGAGTGCAGCTCAGGCTAGGGCAACGCGTAAGACTTGCACGCCGTGTGGGACGTGCCAGAACGCTGTTCGTGAACGTGTGCGAGGGCTGAGGAAATGAAGTTGCTCCAAAAGAGAGGGCAGTGCGTTTCCCTACACCCGGCATGCACAGAGGGGCTGTAACGGGCTCCGGGTCTGGACGTTGCTTAGCTGACCCAGGTGAGCCTGGGGTACTCAAGTGTTCCTGCGGGAATAGGGTGCCCAGGTTACCGTCCTAGGTGTCCAGAAAACTGTGCTGCCGTTCAAGGAACGCAGAGCAGAGGCCAGCGCCTCATGGAAACTGCAGCACGCCTCTGCTTCTGCACGGCAAATCAGGGCCTTACTTCCAGGCATGTGTTCATGCTGGGTGTGCCGGTAGCGATATAGCAGGGTAAGATGCTGACTTTCTCCTCGAGCAGAGTGACTTCACGTACGAGGGCCTCGAAGTACTCCAAGCACAGTGTTCTCTCATGGCAGCTCACACAAGGACCATGAGAAGTTTTCTGTGCACTTCGGACTCACCAGCAAAGTTGTCCTGAGGACGTTCGAGGACTCTGGAAATGTAGCTCTCCTCAAGGATCGTACAGTGTGTTGCCCATCACTGGGCACGCACAGAGGGCCTCCGAGGGATGCACCAATGGGCCTCGAAGTTGCTCAACCGGCCCACAGGGGTCTGGAGGTGCTCAGGGAACTTGCAGGAAAACGAGGCCTACCCGAGAGGCCTAGGAGTCCTCAGACGTGTACTTCCTTTAAAATAAAGCATATAAGGGACTAAGAACTCATGGAAACAGCTGCATGCCTCCCTTTCTGCACGGCTACTAAGGGCCTAACCTGGAGGCAAGTTTTTACGTTGAGATTCCCTTTAGCTCTAGAGCTTGTCAGGCTGACCACCATCGCGGCCATGGAAGCCCCTGGTTTAGACAGAGCAAACTCATTTTCTCCCCAGAAGCATTCTTACAGTGTTTACAGGCCTGTCAAGAGGAGGGAATGGCAGGCACTTTCAATGCAGCGTGAACGCTGCCTTCAAAACGGGAAAGCAAGGCTAGTTCCAGTAGGTCCCCTTTTCCAGGGGCACACTCAGCATGCACCCCTGTGGCTTCTAACAAGTCCGAGGAGACACAGGTTACCCTGTGTTTCCTTCCCTGACTCAACTTCTCGAAGTAGGGTGTTCTGCATCATGCGAACTGCCTCAACCAAGGAACGCCGTAAGCTGCTCCTCTGGGCCTGTGGCTATTCGAAAGCCTGCAGTGCCACAGGAAGAACAGGACTTCAACTGCAGTAAGAACGCAAGCTGACTTCCTCTAGGAGGCACGGTGACTTCAGGCAGGACGTCTTAGATGGAATGCGAAGACGAGGGTTACCCTGAGTGCAGCTCAGGCTAGGGCAACGCGTAAGACTTGCACGCCGTGTGGGACGTGCCAGAACGCTGTTCGTGAACGTGTGCGAGGGCTGAGGAAATGAAGCTGCTCCAAAAGAGAGGGCAGTGCGTTTCCCTACACCCGGCATGCACAGAGGGGCTGTAACGGGCTCCGGGTCTGGACGTTGCTTAGCTGACCCAGGTGAGCCTGGGGTACTCAAGTGTTCCTGCGGGAATAGGGTGCCCAGGCTAGCGTCCTAGGTGTCCAGAAAACTGTGCTGCCGTTCAAGGAACGCAGAGCAGAGGCCAGCGCCTCATGGAAACTGCAGCACGCCTCTGCTTCTGCACGGCAAATCAGGGCCTTACTTCCAGGCATGTGTTCATGCTGGGTGTGCCGGTAGCGATATAGCAGGGTAAGATGCTGACTTTCTCCTCGAGCAGAGTGACTTCACGTACGAGGGCCTCGAAGTACTCCAAGCACAGTGTTCTCTCATGGCAGCTCACACAAGGACCATGAGAAGTTTCCTGTGCACTTCGGACTCACCAGCAATGTTGTCCTGAGGCCGTTCGAGGACTCTGGAAATGTAGCTCTCCTCAAGGAACGTACAGTGTGTTGCCCATCACTGGGCACGCACAGAGGGCCTCCGAGGGATGCACCAATGGGCCTCGAAGTTGCTCAGCCGGCCCACAGGGGTCTGGAGGTGCTCAGTGAACTTGCAGGGAAAACGAGGTCTACCCGAGAGGCCTAGGAGTCCTCAGACGTGTACTTCCTTTAAAGTAAAGCATATATAGGACTAAGAACTCATGGAAACAGCTGCATGCCTCCCTTTCTGCACGGCTACTAAGGGCCTAACCTGGAGGCAAGTTTTCACATTGAGATTCCCTTTAGCTCTAGAGCTTGTCAGGCTGACCTCCACCGCGGCCATGGAAGCCCCTGGTTTAGACAGAGCCAACTCATTTTCTCCCCAGAAGCATTCTTACAGTGTTTACAGGCCTGTCAAGAGGAGGGAATGGCAGGCAGTTTCAATGCAGCGTGAACGCTGCCTTCAAAACGGGAAAGCAAGGCTAGTTCCAGTAGGTCCCCTTTTCCAGGGGCACACTCAGCATGCACCCCTGTGGCTTCTAAGAAGTCCGAGGAGACACAGGTTACCCTGTGTTTCCTTCCCTGACTCAACTTCTCGAAGTAGGGTGTTCTGCATCATGCGAACTGCCTCAACCAAGGAACGCCGTAAGCTGCTCCTCTGGGCCTGTGGCTATTCGAAAGCCTGCAGTGCCACAGGAAGAACAGGACTTCAACTGCAGTAAGAACGCAAGCTGACTTCCTCTAGGAGGCACGGTGACTTCAGGCAGGACGTCTTAGATGGAATGCGAAGACGAGGGTTACCCTGAGTGCAGCTCAGGCTAGGGCAACGCGTAAGACTTGCACGCCGTGTGGGACGTGCCAGAACGCTGTTCGTGAACGTGTGCGAGGGCTGAGGAAATGAAGCTGCTCCAAAAGAGAGGGCAGTGCGTTTCCCTACACCCGGCATGCACAGAGGGGCTGTAACGGGCTCCGGGTCTGGACGTTGCTTAGCTGACCCAGGTGAGCCTGGGGTACTCAAGTGTTCCTGCGGGAATAGGGTGCCCAGGCTAGCGTCCTAGGTGTCCAGAAAACTGTGCTGCCGTTCAAGGAACGCAGAGCAGAGGCCAGCGCCTCATGGAAACTGCTGCACGCCTCTGCTTCTGCACGGCAAATCAGGGCCTTACTTCCAGGCATGTGTTCATGCTGGGTGTGCCGGTAGCGATATAGCAGGGTAAGATGCTGACTTTCTCCTCGAGCAGAGTGACTTCACGTACGAGGGCCTCGAAGTACTCCAAGCACAGTGTTCTCTCATGGCAGCTCACACAAGGACCATGAGAAGTTTCCTGTGCACTTCGGACTCACCAGCAATGTTGTCCTGATGCCGTTCGAGGACTGTGGAAATGTAGCTCTCCTCAAGGAACGTACAGTGTGTTGCCCATCACTGGGCACGCACAGAGGGCCTCCGAGGGATGCACCAATGGGCCTCGAAGTTGCTCAGCCGGCCCACAGGGGTCTGGAGGTGCTCAGTGAACTTGCAGGGAAAACGAGGCCTACCCGAGAGGCCTAGGAGTCCTCAGACGTGTACTTCCTTTAAAGTAAAGCATATATAGGACTAAGAACTCATGGAAACAGCTGCATGCCTCCCTTTCTGCACGGCTACTAAGGGCCTAACCTGGAGGCAAGTTTTCACATTGAGATTCCCTTTAGCTCTAGAGCTTGTCAGGCTGACCACCACCGCGGCCATGGAAGCCCCTGGTTTAGACAGAGCCAACTCATTTTCTCCCCAGAAGCATTCTTACAGTGTTTACAGGCCTGTCAAGAGGAGGGAATGGCAGGCACTTTCAATGCAGCGTGAACGCTGCCTTCAAAATGGGAAAGCAAGGCTAGTTCCAGCAGGTCCCCTTTTCCAGGGGCACCCTCAGCATGCACCCCTGTGGCTTCTAACAAGTCCGAGGAGACACAGGTTACCCTGTGTTTCCTTCCCTGACTCAACTTCTCGAAGTAGGGTGTTCTGCATCATGCGAACTGCCTCAACCAAGGAACGCCGTAAGCTGCTCCTCTGGGCCTGTGGCTATTCGAAAGCCTGCAGTGCCACAGGAAGAACAGGACTTCAACTGCAGTAAGAACGCAAGCTGACTTCCTCTAGGAGGCACGGTGACTTCAGGCAGGACGTCTTAGATGGAATGCGAAGACGAGGGTTACCCTGAGTGCAGCTCAGGCTAGGGCAACGCGTAAGACTTGCACGCCGTGTGGGACGTGCCAGAACGCTGTTCGTGAACGTGTGCGAGGGCTGAGGAAATGAAGCTGCTCCAAAAGAGAGGGCAGTGCGTTTCCCTACACCCGGCATGCATAGAGGGGCTGTAACGGGCTCCGGGTCTGGACGTTGCTCAGCTGACCCAGGTGAGCCTGGGGTACTCAAGTGTTCCTGCGGGAATAGGGTGCCCAGGCTAGCGTCCTAGGTGTCCAGAAAACTGTGCTGCCGTTCAAGGAACGCAGAGCAGAGGCCAGCGCCTCATGGAAACTGCTGCACGCCTCTGCTTCTGCACGGCAAATCAGGGCCTTACTTCCAGGCATGTGTTCATGCTGGGTGTGTCGGTAGCGATATAGCAGGGTAAGATGCTGACTTTCTCCTCGAGCAGAGTGACTTCACGTACGAGGGCCTCGAAGTGCTCCAAGCACAGTGTTCTCTTATGGCAGCTCACACAAGGACCATGAGAAGTTTTCTGTGCACTTCGGACTCACCAGCAAAGTTGTCCTGAGGCCGTTCGAGGACTCTGGAAATGTAGCTCTCCTCAAGGAACGTACAGTGTGTTGCCCATCACTGGGCACGCACAGAGGGCCTCCGAGGGATGCACCAATGGGCCTTGAAGTTGCTCAGCCGGCCCACAGGGGTCTGGAGGTGCTCAGTGAACTTGCAGGAAAACGAGGCCTACCCGAGAGGCCTAGGAGTCCTCAGACGTGTTCTTCCTTTAAAGTAAAGCATATAAGGGACAAAGAACTCATGGAAACAGCTGCATGCCTCCCTTTCTGCACGGCTACTAAGGGCCTAACCTGGAGGCAAGTTTTCACGTTGAGATTCCCTTTAGCTCTAGAGCTTGTCAGGCTGACCACCACCGCGGCCATGGAAGCCCCTGGTTTAGACAGAGCCAACTCATTTTCTCCCCAGAAGCATTCTTACAGTGTTTACAGGCCTGTCAAGAGGAGGGAATGGCAGGCACTTTCAATGCAGCGTGAACG
The DNA here is from genome assembly GCF_059928025.1 of Delphinapterus leucas. Taxonomy (NCBI): domain Eukaryota; kingdom Metazoa; phylum Chordata; class Mammalia; order Artiodactyla; family Monodontidae; genus Delphinapterus; species Delphinapterus leucas. The sequence goes on along the minus strand of NC_143137.1, from coordinate 112,353,163 downwards.
CTGCCTTCAAAATGGGAAAGCAAGGCTAGTTCCAGCAGGTCCCCTTTTCCAGGGGCACACTCAGCATGCACCCCTGTGGCTTCTAAGAAGTCCGAGGAGACACAGGTTACCCTGTGTTTCCTTCCCTGACTCAACTTCTCGAAGTAGGGTGTTCTGCATCGTGCGAACTGCCTCAACCAAGGTACGCCGTAAGCTGCTCCTCTGGGCCGGTGGCTATTCGAAAGCCTGCAGTGCCACAGGAAGAACAGGACTTCAACTGCAGTAAGAACGCAAGCTGACTTCCTCTAGGAGGCACGGTGACTTCAGGCAGGACGTCTTAGATGGAATGCGAAGACGAGGGTTACCCTGAGTGCAGCTCAGGCTAGGGCAACGCGTAAGACTTGCACGCCGTGTGGGACGTGCCAGAACGCTGTTCGTGAACGTGTGCGAGGGCTGAGGAAATGAAGCTGCTCCCAAAGAGAGGGCAGTGCGTTTCCCTACACCCGGCATGCACAGAGGGGCTGTAACGGGCTCCGGGTCTGGACGTTGCTTAGCTGACCCAGGTGAACCTGGGGTACTCAAGTGTTCCTGCGGGAATAGGGTGCCCAGGCTACCGTCCTAGGTGTCCAGAAAACTGTGCTGCCGTTCAAGGAACGCAGAGCAGAGGCCAGCGCCTCATGGAAACTGCTGCACGCCTCTGCTTCTGCACGGCAAATCAGGGCCTTACTTCCAGGCATGTGTTCATGCTGGGTGTGCCGGTAGCGATATAGCAGGGTAAGATGCTGACTTTCTCCTCGAGCAGAGTGACTTCACGTACGAGGGCCTCGAAGTACTCCAAGCACAGTGTTCTCTCATGGCAGCTCACACAAGGACCATGAGAAGTTTCCTGTGCACTTCGGACTCACCAGCAATGTTGTCCTGAGGCCGTTCGAGGACTCTGGAAATGTAGCTCTCCTCAAGGAACGTACAGTGTGTTGCCCATCACTGGGCACGCACAGAGGGCCTCCGAGGGATGCACCAATGGGCCTCGAAGTTGCTCAGCCGGCCCACAGGGGTCTGGAGGTGCTCAGTGAACTTGCAGGGAAAACGAGGCCTACCCGAGAGGCCTAGGAGTCCTCAGACGTGTACTTCCTTTAAAGTAAAGCATATATAGGACTAAGAACTCATGGAAACAGCTGCATGCCTCCCTTTCTGCACGTCTACTAAGGGCCTAACCTGGAGGCAAGTTTTCACATTGAGATTCCCTTTAGCTCTAGAGCTTGTCAGGCTGACCACCACCGCGGCCATGGAAGCCCCTGGTTTAGACAGAGCCAACTCATTTTCTCCCCAGAAGCATTCTTACAGTGTTTACAGGCCTGTCAAGAGGAGGGAATGGCAGGCACTTTCAATGCAGCGTGAACGCTGCCTTCAAAATGGGAAAGCAAGGCTAGTTCCAGCAGGTCCCCTTTTCCAGGGGCACCCTCAGCATGCACCCCTGTGGCTTCTAACAAGTCCGAGGAGACACAGGTTACCCTGTGTTTCCTTCCCTGACTCAACTTCTCGAAGTAGGGTGTTCTGCATCATGCGAACTGCCTCAACCAAGGAACGCCGTAAGCTGCTCCTCTGGGCCTGTGGCTATTCGAAAGCCTGCAGTGCCACAGGAAGAACAGGACTTCAACTGCAGTAAGAACGCAAGCTGACTTCCTCTAGGAGGCACGGTGACTTCAGGCAGGACGTCTTAGATGGAATGCGAAGACGAGGGTTACCCTGAGTGCAGCTCAGGCTAGGGCAACGCGTAAGACTTGCACGCCGTGTGGGACGTGCCAGAACGCTGTTCGTGAACGTGTGCGAGGGCTGAGGAAATGAAGCTGCTCCAAAAGAGAGGGCAGTGCGTTTCCCTACACCCGGCATGCATAGAGGGGCTGTAACGGGCTCCGGGTCTGGACGTTGCTCAGCTGACCCAGGTGAGCCTGGGGTACTCAAGTGTTCCTGCGGGAATAGGGTGCCCAGGCTAGCGTCCTAGGTGTCCAGAAAACTGTGCTGCCGTTCAAGGAACGCAGAGCAGAGGCCAGCGCCTCATGGAAACTGCTGCACGCCTCTGCTTCTGCACGGCAAATCAGGGCCTTACTTCCAGGCATGTGTTCATGCTGGGTGTGTCGGTAGCGATATAGCAGGGTAAGATGCTGACTTTCTCCTCGAGCAGAGCGACTTCACGTACGAGGGCCTCGAAGTGCTCCAAGCACAGTGTTCTCTTATGGCAGCTCACACAAGGACCATGAGAAGTTTTCTGTGCACTTCGGACTCACCAGCAAAGTTGTCCTGAGGCCGTTCGAGGACTCTGGAAATGTAGCTCTCCTCAAGGAACGTACAGTGTGTTGCCCATCACTGGGCACGCACAGAGGGCCTCCGAGGGATGCACCAATGGGCCTTGAAGTTGCTCAGCCGGCCCACAGGGGTCTGGAGGTGCTCAGTGAACTTGCAGGAAAACGAGGCCTACCCGAGAGGCCTAGGAGTCCTCAGACGTGTTCTTCCTTTAAAGTAAAGCATATAAGGGACAAAGAACTCATGGAAACAGCTGCATGCCTCCCTTTCTGCACGGCTACTAAGGGCCTAACCTGGAGGCAAGTTTTCACGTTGAGATTCCCTTTAGCTCTAGAGCTTGTCAGGCTGACCACCACCGCGGCCATGGAAGCCCCTGGTTTAGACAGAGCCAACTCATTTTCTCCCCAGAAGCATTCTTACAGTGTTTACAGGCCTGTCAAGAGGAGGGAATGGCAGGCACTTTCAATGCAGCGTGAACGCTGCCTTCAAAACGGGAAAGCAAGGCTAGTTCCAGCAGGTCCCCTTTTCCAGGGGCACACTCAGCATGCACCCCTGTGGCTTCTAAGAAGTCCGAGGAGACACAGGTTACCCTGTGTTTCCTTCCCTGACTCAACTTCTCGAAGTAGGGTGTTCTGCATCGTGCGAACTGCCTCAACCAAGGTACGCCGTAAGCTGCTCTTCTGGGCCTGTGGCTATTCGAAAGCCTGCAGTGCCACAGGAAGAACAGGACTTCAACTGCAGTAAGAACGCAAGCTGACTTCCTCTAGGAGGCACGGTGACTTCAGGCAGGACGTCTTAGATGGAATGCGAAGACGAGGGTTACCCTGAGTGCAGCTCAGGCTAGGGCAACGCGTAAGACTTGCACGCCGTGTGGGACGTGCCAGAACGGTGTTCGTGAACGTGTGCGAGGGCTGAGGAAATGAAGCTGCTCCAAAAGAGAGGGCAGTGCGTTTCCCTACACGTGGCATGCACAGAGGGGCTGTAACTGGCTCCGGGTCTGGTCGTTGCTTATCTGACCCAGGTGAGCCTGGGGTACTCAAGTGTTCCTCCGGGAATAGGGTGCCCAGGCTATCGTCCTAGGTGTCCAGAAAACTGTGCTGCCGTTCAAGGAACGCAGAGCAGAGGCCAGCGCCTCATGGAAACTGCTGCACGCCTCTGCTTCTGCACGGCAAATCAGGGCCTTACTTCCAGGCATGTGTTCATGCTGGGTGTGCCGGTAGCGATATAGCAGGGTAAGATGCTGACTTTCTCCTCGAGCAGAGTGACTTCACGTACGAGGGCCTCGAAGTACTCCAAGCACAGTGTTCTCTCATGGCAGCTCACACAAGGACCATGAGAAGTTTCCTGTGCACTTCGGACTCACCAGCAATGTTGTCCTGAGGCCGTTCGAGGACTCTGGAAATGTAGCTCTCCTCAAGGAACGTACAGTGTGTTGCCCATCACTGGGCACGCACAGAGGGCCTCCGAGGGATACACCAATGGGCCTCAAAGTTGCTCAGCCGGCCCACAGGGGTCTGGAGGTGCTCAGTGAACTTGCAGGGAAAACAAGGCCTACCCGAGAGGCCTAGGAGTCCTCAGACGTGTACTTCCTTTAAAGTAAAGCATATAAGGGACTAAGAACTCATGGAAACAGCTGCATGCCTCCCTTTCTGCACGGCTACTAAGGGCCTAACCTGGAGGCAAGTTTTCACGTTGAGATTCCCTTTAGCTCTAGAGCTTGTCAGGCTGACCACCACCGCGGCCATGGAAGCCCCTGGTTTAGACAGAGCAAACTCATTTTCTCCCCAGAAGCATTCTTTCAGTGTTTACAGGCCTGTCAAGAGGAGGGAATGGCAGGCACTTTCAATGCAGCGTGAACGCTGCCTTCAAAATGGGAAAGCAAGGCTAGTTCCAACAGGTACCCTTTTCCAGGGGCACACTCAGCATGCACCCCTGTGGCCTCTAAGAAGTCCGAGGAGACACAGGTTACCCTGTGTTTCCTTCCCTGACTCAACTTCTCGAAGTAGGGTGTTCTGCATCATGCGAACTGCCTCAACCAAGGAACGCCGTAAGCTGCTCCTCTGGGCCTGTGGCTATTCGAAAGCCTGCAGTGCCACAGGAAGAACAGGACTTCAACTGCAGTAAGAACGCAAGCTGACTTCCTCTAGGAGGCACGGTGACTTGAGGCAGGACGTCTTAGATGGAATGCGAAGACGAGGGTTACCCTGAGTGCAGCTCAGGCTAGGGCAACGCGTAAGACTTGCACGCCGTGTGGGACGTGCCAGAACGCTGTTCGTGAACGTGTGCGAGGGCTGAGGAAATGAAGCTGCTCCAAAAGAGAGGGCAGTGCGTTTCCCTACACCCGGCATGCACAGAGGGGCTGTAACGGGCTCCGGGTCTGGACGTTGCTTAGCTGACCCAGGTGAGCCTGGGGTACTCAAGTGTTCCTGCGGGAATAGGGTGCCCAGGCTAGCGTCCTAGGTGTCCAGAAAACTGTGCTGCAGTTCAAGGAACGCAGAGCAGAGGCCAGCGCCTCATGGAAACTGCTGCACGCCTCTGCTTCTGCACGGCAAATCAGGGCCTTACTTCCAGGCATGTGTTCATGCTGGGTGTGCCGGTAGCGATATAGCAGGGTAAGATGCTGACTTTCTCCTCGAGCAGAGTGACTTCACGTACGAGGGCCTCGAAGTACTCCAAGCACAGTGTTCTCTCATGGCAGCTCACACAAGGACCATGAGAAGTTTCCTGTGCACTTCGGACTCACCAGCAAAGTTGTCCTGTGGCCGTTCGAGGACTCTGGAAATGTAGCTCTCCTCAAGGAACGTACAGTGTGTTGCCCATCACTGGGCACGCACAGAGGGCCTCCGAGGGATGCACCAATGGGCCTCGAAGTTGCTCAGCCGGCCCACAGGGGTCTGGAGGTACTCAGTGAACTTGCAGGGAAAACGAGGCCTACCCGAGAGGCCTAGGAGTCCTCAGACGTGTACTTCCTTTAAAGTAAAGCATATAAGGGACTAAGAACTCATGGAAACAGCTGCATGCCTCCCTTTCTGCACGGCTACTAAGGGCCTAACCTGGAGGCAAGTTTTCACGTTGATATTCCCTTTAGCTCTAGAGCTTGTCAGGCTGACCACCACCGCGGCCATGGAAGCCCCTGGTTTAGACAGAGCAAACTCATTTTCTCCCCAGAAGCATTCTTACAGTGTTTACAGGCCTGTCAAGAGGAGGGAATGGCAGGCACTTTCAATGCAGCGTGAACGCTGCCTTCAAAACGGGAAAGCAAGGCTAGTTCCAGCAGGTCCCCTTTTCCAGGGGCACACTCAGCATGCACCCCTGTGGCTTCTAAGAAGTCCGAGGAGACACAGGTTACCCTGTGTTTCCTTCCCTGACTCAACTTCTCGAAGTAGGGTGTTCTGCATCGTGCGAACTGCCTCAACCAAGGTACGCCGTAAGCTGCTCTTCTGGGCCTGTGGCTATTCGAAAGCCTGCAGTGCCACAGGAAGAACAGGACTTCAACTGCAGTAAGAACGCAAGCTGACTTCCTCTAGGAGGCACGGTGACTTCAGGCAGGACGTCTTAGATGGAATGCGAAGACGAGGGTTACCCTGAGTGCAGCTCAGGCTAGGGCAACGCGTAAGACTTGCACACCGTGTGGGACGTGCCAGAACGGTGTTCGTGAACGTGTGCGAGGGCTGAGGAAATGAAGCTGCTCCAAAAGAGAGGGCAGTGCGTTTCCCTACACGTGGCATGCACAGAGGGGCTGTAACTGGCTCCGGGTCTGGTCGTTGCTTATCTGACCCAGGTGAGCCTGGGGTACTCAAGTGTTCCTCCGGGAATAGGGTGCCCAGGCTATCGTCCTAGGTGTCCAGAAAACTGTGCTGCCGTTCAAGGAACGCAGAGCAGAGGCCAGCGCCTCATGGAAACTGCTGCACGCCTCTGCTTCTGCACGGCAAATCAGGGCCTTACTTCCAGGCATGTGTTCATGCTGGGTGTGCCGGTAGCGATATAGCAGGGTAAGATGCTGACTTTCTCCTCGAGCAGAGTGACTTCACGTACGAGGGCCTCGAAGTACTCCAAGCACAGTGTTCTCTCATGGCAGCTCACACAAGGACCATGAGAAGTTTCCTGTGCACTTCGGACTCACCAGCAATGTTGTCCTGAGGCCGTTCGAGGACTCTGGAAATGTAGCTCTCCTCAAGGAACGTACAGTGTGTTGCCCATCACTGGGCACGCACAGAGGGCCTCCGAGGGATACACCAATGGGCCTCAAAGTTGCTCAGCCGGCCCACAGGGGTCTGGAGGTGCTCAGTGAACTTGCAGGGAAAACAAGGCCTACCCGAGAGGCCTAGGAGTCCTCAGACGTGTACTTCCTTTAAAGTAAAGCATATAAGGGACTAAGAACTCATGGAAACAGCTGCATGCCTCCCTTTCTGCACGGCTACTAAGGGCCTAACCTGGAGGCAAGTTTTCACGTTGAGATTCCCTTTAGCTCTAGAGCTTGTCAGGCTGACCACCACCGCGGCCATGGAAGCCCCTGGTTTAGACAGAGCAAACTCATTTTCTCCCCAGAAGCATTCTTTCAGTGTTTACAGGCCTGTCAAGAGGAGGGAATGGCAGGCACTTTCAATGCAGCGTGAACGCTGCCTTCAAAATGGGAAAGCAAGGCTAGTTCCAACAGGTACCCTTTTCCAGGGGCACACTCAGCATGCACCCCTGTGGCCTCTAAGAAGTCCGAGGAGACACAGGTTACCCTGTGTTTCCTTCCCTGACTCAACTTCTCGAAGTAGGGTGTTCTGCATCATGCGAACTGCCTCAACCAAGGAACGCCGTAAGCTGCTCCTCTGGGCCTGTGGCTATTCGAAAGCCTGCAGTGCCACAGGAAGAACAGGACTTCAACTGCAGTAAGAACGCAAGCTGACTTCCTCTAGGAGGCACGGTGACTTGAGGCAGGACGTCTTAGATGGAATGCGAAGACGAGGGTTACCCTGAGTGCAGCTCAGGCTAGGGCAACGCGTAAGACTTGCACGCCGTGTGGGACGTGCCAGAACGCTGTTCGTGAACGTGTGCGAGGGCTGAGGAAATGAAGCTGCTCCAAAAGAGAGGGCAGTGCGTTTCCCTACACCCGGCATGCACAGAGGGGCTGTAACGGGCTCCGGGTCTGGACGTTGCTTAGCTGACCCAGGTGAGCCTGGGGTACTCAAGTGTTCCTGCGGGAATAGGGTGCCCAGGCTAGCGTCCTAGGTGTCCAGAAAACTGTGCTGCAGTTCAAGGAACGCAGAGCAGAGGCCAGCGCCTCATGGAAACTGCTGCACGCCTCTGCTTCTGCACGGCAAATCAGGGCCTTACTTCCAGGCATGTGTTCATGCTGGGTGTGCCGGTAGCGATATAGCAGGGTAAGATGCTGACTTTCTCCTCGAGCAGAGTGACTTCACGTACGAGGGCCTCGAAGTACTCCAAGCACAGTGTTCTCTCATGGCAGCTCACACAAGGACCATGAGAAGTTTCCTGTGCACTTCGGACTCACCAGCAAAGTTGTCCTGTGGCCGTTCGAGGACTCTGGAAATGTAGCTCTCCTCAAGGAACGTACAGTGTGTTGCCCATCACTGGGCACGCACAGAGGGCCTCCGAGGGATGCACCAATGGGCCTCGAAGTTGCTCAGCCGGCCCACAGGGGTCTGGAGGTACTCAGTGAACTTGCAGGGAAAACGAGGCCTACCCGAGAGGCCTAGGAGTCCTCAGACGTGTACTTCCTTTAAAGTAAAGCATATAAGGGACTAAGAACTCATGGAAACAGCTGCATGCCTCCCTTTCTGCACGGCTACTAAGGGCCTAACCTGGAGGCAAGTTTTCACGTTGATATTCCCTTTAGCTCTAGAGCTTGTCAGGCTGACCACCACCGCGGCCATGGAAGCCCCTGGTTTAGACAGAGCAAACTCATTTTCTCCCCAGAAGCATTCTTACAGTGTTTACAGGCCTGTCAAGAGGAGGGAATGGCAGGCACTTTCAATGCAGCGTGAACGCTGCCTTCAAAACGGGAAAGCAAGGCTAGTTCCAGCAGGTCCCCTTTTCCAGGGGCACACTCAGCATGCACCCCTGTGGCTTCTAAGAAGTCCGAGGAGACACAGGTTACCCTGTGTTTCCTTCCCTGACTCAACTTCTCGAAGTAGGGTGTTCTGCATCGTGCGAACTGCCTCAACCAAGGTACGCCGTAAGCTGCTCTTCTGGGCCTGTGGCTATTCGAAAGCCTGCAGTGCCACAGGAAGAACAGGACTTCAACTGCAGTAAGAACGCAAGCTGACTTCCTCTAGGAGGCACGGTGACTTCAGGCAGGACGTCTTAGATGGAATGCGAAGACGAGGGTTACCCTGAGTGCAGCTCAGGCTAGGGCAACGCGTAAGACTTGCACACCGTGTGGGACGTGCCAGAACGGTGTTCGTGAACGTGTGCGAGGGCTGAGGAAATGAAGCTGCTCCAAAAGAGAGGGCAGTGCGTTTCCCTACACGTGGCATGCACAGAGGGGCTGTAACTGGCTCCGGGTCTGGTCGTTGCTTATCTGACCCAGGTGAGCCTGGGGTACTCAAGTGTTCCTGCGGGAATAGGGTGCCCAGGCTATCGTCCTAGGTGTCCAGAAAACTGTGCTGCCGTTCAAGGAACGCAGAGCAGAGGCCAGCGCCTCATGGAAACTGCTGCACGCCTCTGCTTCTGCACGGCAAATCAGGGCCTTACTTCCAGGCATGTGTTCATGCTGGGTGTGCCGGTAGCGATATAGCAGGGTAAGATGCTGACTTTCTCCTCGAGCAGAGTGACTTCACGTACGAGGGCCTCGAAGTACTCCAAGCACAGTGTTCTCTCATGGCAGCTCACACAAGGACCATGAGAAGTTTCCTGTGCACTTCGGACTCACCAGCAATGTTGTCCTGAGGCCGTTCGAGGACTCTGGAAATGTAGCTCTCCTCAAGGAACGTACAGTGTGTTGCCCATCACTGGGCACGCACAGAGGGCCTCCGAGGGATACACCAATGGGCCTCAAAGTTGCTCAGCCGGCCCACAGGGGTCTGGAGGTGCTCAGTGAACTTGCAGGGAAAACAAGGCCTACCCGAGAGGCCTAGGAGTCCTCAGACGTGTACTTCCTTTAAAGTAAAGCATATAAGGGACTAAGAACTCATGGAAACAGCTGCATGCCTCCCTTTCTGCACGGCTACTAAGGGCCTAACCTGGAGGCAAGTTTTCACGTTGAGATTCCCTTTAGCTCTAGAGCTTGTCAGGCTGACCACCACCGCGGCCATGGAAGCCCCTGGTTTAGACAGAGCAAACTCATTTTCTCCCCAGAAGCATTCTTTCAGTGTTTACAGGCCTGTCAAGAGGAGGGAATGGCAGGCACTTTCAATGCAGCGTGAACGCTGCCTTCAAAATGGGAAAGCAAGGCTAGTTCCAACAGGTACCCTTTTCCAGGGGCACACTCAGCATGCACCCCTGTGGCCTCTAAGAAGTCCGAGGAGACACAGGTTACCCTGTGTTTCCTTCCCTGACTCAACTTCTCGAAGTAGGGTGTTCTGCATCATGCGAACTGCCTCAACCAAGGAACGCCGTAAGCTGCTCCTCTGGGCCTGTGGCTATTCGAAAGCCTGCAGTGCCACAGGAAGAACAGGACTTCAACTGCAGTAAGAACGCAAGCTGACTTCCTCTAGGAGGCACGGTGACTTGAGGCAGGACGTCTTAGATGGAATGCGAAGACGAGGGTTACCCTGAGTGCAGCTCAGGCTAGGGCAACGCGTAAGACTTGCACGCCGTGTGGGACGTGCCAGAACGCTGTTCGTGAACGTGTGCGAGGGCTGAGGAAATGAAGCTGCTCCAAAAGAGAGGGCAGTGCGTTTCCCTACACCCGGCATGCACAGAGGGGCTGTAACGGGCTCCGGGTCTGGACGTTGCTTAGCTGACCCAGGTGAGCCTGGGGTACTCAAGTGTTCCTGCGGGAATAGGGTGCCCAGGCTAGCGTCCTAGGTGTCCAGAAAACTGTGCTGCAGTTCAAGGAACGCAGAGCAGAGGCCAGCGCCTCATGGAAACTGCTGCACGCCTCTGCTTCTGCACGGCAAATCAGGGCCTTACTTCCAGGCATGTGTTCATGCTGGGTGTGCCGGTAGCGATATAGCAGGGTAAGATGCTGACTTTCTCCTCGAGCAGAGTGACTTCACGTACGAGGGCCTCGAAGTACTCCAAGCACAGTGTTCTCTCATGGCAGCTCACACAAGGACCATGAGAAGTTTCCTGTGCACTTCGGACTCACCAGCAAAGTTGTCCTGTGGCCGTTCGAGGACTCTGGAAATGTAGCTCTCCTCAAGGAACGTACAGTGTGTTGCCCATCACTGGGCACGCACAGAGGGCCTCCGAGGGATGCACCAATGGGCCTCGAAGTTGCTCAGCCGGCCCACAGGGGTCTGGAGGTACTCAGTGAACTTGCAGGGAAAACGAGGCCTACCCGAGAGGCCTAGGAGTCCTCAGACGTGTACTTCCTTTAAAGTAAAGCATATAAGGGACTAAGAACTCATGGAAACAGCTGCATGCCTCCCTTTCTGCACGGCTACTAAGGGCCTAACCTGGAGGCAAGTTTTCACGTTGATATTCCCTTTAGCTCTAGAGCTTGTCAGGCTGACCACCACCGCGGCCATGGAAGCCCCTGGTTTAGACAGAGCAAACTCATTTTCTCCCCAGAGGCATTCTTACAGTGTTTACAGGCCTGTCAAGAGGAGGGAATGGCAGGCACTTTCAATGCAGCGTGAACGCTGCCTTCAAAACGGGAAAGCAAGGCTAGTTCCAGCAGGTCCCCTTTTCCAGGGGCACACTCAGCATGCACCCCTGTGGCTTCTAAGAAGTCCGAGGAGACACAGGTTACCCTGTGTTTCCTTCCCTGACTCAACTTCTCGAAGTAGGGTGTTCTGCATCGTGCGAACTGCCTCAACCAAGGTACGCCGTAAGCTGCTCTTCTGGGCCTGTGGCTATTCGAAAGCCTGCAGTGCCACAGGAAGAACAGGACTTCAACTGCAGTAAGAACGCAAGCTGACTTCCTCTAGGAGGCACGGTGACTTCAGGCAGGACGTCTTAGATGGAATGCGAAGACGAGGGTTACCCTGAGTGCAGCTCAGGCTAGGGCAACGCGTAAGACTTGCACACCGTGTGGGACGTGCCAGAACGGTGTTCGTGAACGTGTGCGAGGGCTGAGGAAATGAAGCTGCTCCAAAAGAGAGGGCAGTGCGTTTCCCTACACGTGGCATGCACAGAGGGGCTGTAACTGGCTCCGGGTCTGGTCGTTGCTTATCTGACCCAGGTGAGCCTGGGGTACTCAAGTGTTCCTGCGGGAATAGGGTGCCCAGGCTATCGTCCTAGGTGTCCAGAAAACTGTGCTGCCGTTCAAGGAACGCAGAGCAGAGGCCAGCGCCTCATGGAAACTGCTGCACGCCTCTGCTTCTGCACGGCAAATCAGGGCCTTACTTCCAGGCATGTGTTCATGCTGGGTGTGCCGGTAGCGATATAGCAGGGTAAGATGCTGACTTTCTCCTCGAGCAGAGTGACTTCACGTACGAGGGCCTCGAAGTACTCCAAGCACAGTGTTCTCTCATGGCAGCTCACACAAGGACCATGAGAAGTTTCCTGTGCACTTCGGACTCACCAGCAATGTTGTCCTGAGGCCGTTCGAGGACTCTGGAAATGTAGCTCTCCTCAAGGAACGTACAGTGTGTTGCCCATCACTGGGCACGCACAGAGGGCCTCCGAGGGATACACCAATGGGCCTCGAAGTTGCTCAGCCGGCCCACAGGGGTCTGGAGGTGCTCAGTGAACTTGCAGGGAAAACGAGGCCTACCCGAGAGGCCTAGGAGTCCTCAGACGTGTACTTCCTTTAAAGTAAAGCATATAAGGGACTAAGAACTCATGGAAACAGCTGCATGCCTCCCTTTCTGCACGGCTACTAAGGGCCTAACCTGGAGGCAAGTTTTCACGTTGAGATTCCCTTTAGCTCTAGAGCTTGTCAGGCTGACCACCACCGCGGCCATGGAAGCCCCTGGTTTAGACAGAGCAAACTCATTTTCTCCCCAGAAGCATTCTTTCAGTGTTTACAGGCCTGTCAAGAGGAGGGAATGGCAGGCACTTTCAATGCAGCGTGAACGCTGCCTTCAAAATGGGAAAGCAAGGCTACTTCCAACAGGTACCCTTTTCCAGGGGCACACTCAGCATGCACCCCTGTGGCCTCTAAGAAGTCCGAGGAGACACAGGTTACCCTGTGTTTCCTTCCCTGACTCAACTTCTCGAAGTAGGGTGTTCTGCATCATGCGAACTGCCTCAACCAAGGAACGCCGTAAGCTGCTCCTCTGGGCCTGTGGCTATTCGAAAGCCTGCAGTGCCACAGGAAGAACAGGACTTCAACTGCAGTAAGAACGCAAGCTGACTTCCTCTAGGAGGCACGGTGACTTCAGGCAGGACGTCTTAGATGGAATGCGAAGACGAGGGTTACCCTGAGTGCAGCTCAGGCTAGGGCAACGCGTAAGACTTGCACGCCGTGTGGGACGTGCCAGAACGCTGTTCGTGAACGTGTGCGAGGGCTGAGGAAATGAAGCTGCTCCAAAAGAGAGGGCAGTGCGTTTCCCTACACCCGGCATGCACAGAGGGGCTGTAACGGGCTCCGGGTCTGGACGTTGCTTAGCTGACCCAGGTGAGCCTGGGGTACTCAAGTGTTCCTGCGGGAATAGGGTGCCCAGGCTAGCGTCCTAGGTGTCCAGAAAACTGTGCTGCAGTTCAAGGAACGCAGAGCAGAGGCCAGCGCCTCATGGAAACTGCTGCACGCCTCTGCTTCTGCACGGCAAATCAGGGCCTTACTTCCAGGCATGTGTTCATGCTGGGTGTGCCGGTAGCGATATAGCAGGGTAAGATGCTGACTTTCTCCTCGAGCAGAGTGACTTCACGTACGAGGGCCTCGAAGTACTCCAAGCACAGTGTTCTCTCATGGCAGCTCACACAAGGACCATGAGAAGTTTCCTGTGCACTTCGGACTCACCAGCAATGTTGTCCTGAGGCCGTTCGAGGACTCTGGAAATGTAGCTCTCCTCAAGGAACGTACAGTGTGTTGCCCATCACTGGGCACGCACAGAGGGCCTCCGAGGGATGCACCAATGGGCCTCGAAGTTGCTCAGCCGGCCCACAGGCGTCTGGAGGTGCTCAGTGAACTTGCAGGAAAACGAGGCCTACCCGAGAGGCCTAGGAGTCCTCAGACGTGTTCTTCCTTTAAAGTAAAGCATATAAGGGACAAAGAACTCATGGAAACAGCTGCATGCCTCCCTTTCTGCACGGCTACTAAGGGCCTAACCTGGAGGCAAGTTTTCACGTTGAGATTCCCTTTAGCTCTAGAGCTTGTCAGGCTGACCTCCACCGCGGCCATGGAAGCCCCTGGTTTAGACAGAGCAAACTCATTTTCTCCCCAGAAGCATTCTTACAGTGTTTACAGGCCTGTCAAGAGGAGGGAATGGCAGGCACTTTCAATGCAGCGTGAACGCTGCCTTCAAAATGGGAAAGCAAGGCTAGTTCCAGCAGGTCCCCTTTTCCAGGGGCACACTCAGCATGCACCCCTCTGGCTTCTAAGAAGTCCGAGGAGACACAGGTTACCCTGTGTTTCCTTCCCTGACTCAACTTCTCGATGTAGGCTGTTCTGCATCATGCGAACTGCCTCAACCAAGGAACGCCGTAAGCTGCTCCTCTGGGCCTGTGGCTATTCGAAAGCCTGCAGTGCCACAGGAAGAACAGGACTTCAACTGCAGTAAGAACGCAAGCTGACTTCCTCTAGGAGGCACGGTGACTTCAGGCAGGACGTCTTAGATGGAATGCGAAGACGAGGGTTACCCTGAGTGCAGCTCAGGCTAGGGCAACGCGTAAGACTTGCACGCCGTGTGGGACGTGCCAGAACGCTGTTCGTGAACGTGTGCGAGGGCTGAGGAAATGAAGCTGCTCCAAAAGAGAGGGCAGTGCGTTTCCCTACACCCGGCATGCACAGAGGGGCTGTAACGGGCTCCGGGTCTGGACGTTGCTTAACTGACCCAGGTGAGCCTGGGGTACTCAAGTGTTCCTGCGGGAATAGGGTGCCCAGGCTAGCGTCCTAGGTGTCCAGAAAACTGTGCTGCCGTTCAAGGAACGCAGAGCAGAGGCCAGCGCCTCATGGAAACTGCTGCACGCCTCTGCTTCTGCACGGCAAATCAGGGCCTTACTTCCAGGCATGTGTTCATGCTGGGTGTGCCGGTAGCGATATAGCAGGGTAAGATGCTGACTTTCTCCTCGAGCAGAGTGACTTCACGTACGAGGGCCTCGAAGTACTCCAAGCACAGTGTTCTCTCATGGCAGCTCACACAAGGACCATGAGAAGTTTCCTGTGCACTTCGGACTCACCAGCAATGTTGTCCTGAGGCCGTTCGAGGACTCTGGAAATGTAGCTCTCCTCAAGGAACGTACAGTGTGTTGCCCATCACTGGGCACGCACAGAGGGCCTCCGAGGGATGCACCAATGGGCCTCGAACTTGCTCAGCCGGCCCACAGGGGTCTGGAGGTGCTCAGTGAACTTGCAGGGAAAACGAGGCCTACCCGAGAGGCCTAGGAGTCCTCAGACGTGTACTTCCTTTAAAGTAAAGCATATAAGGGACTAAGAACTCATGGAAACAGCTGCATGCCTCCCTTTCTGCACGGCTACTAAGGGCCTAACCTGGAGGCAAGTTTTCACATTGAGATTCCCTTTAGCTCTAGAGCTTGTCAGGCTGACCACCACCGCGGCCATGGAAGCCCCTGGTTTAGACAGAGCAAACTCATTTTCTCCCCAGAAGCATTCTTACAGTGTTTACAGGCCTGTCAAGAGGAGGGAATGGCAGGCACTTTCAATGCAGCGTGAACGCTGCCTTCAAAATGGGAAAGCAAGGCTAGTTCCAGCAGGTCCCCTTTTCCAGGGGCACACTCAGCATGCACCCCTGTGGCTTCTAAGAAGTCCGAGGAGACACAGGTTACCCTGTGTTTCCTTCCCTGACTCAACTTCTCGAGGAAGGGTTTTCTGCATCATGCGAACTGCCTCAACCAAGGAACGCCGTAAGCTGCTCCTCTGGGCCTGTGGCTATTCGAAAGCCTGCAGTGCCACAGGAAGAACAGGACTTCAACTGCAGTAAAAAAGCAAGCTGTCTTCCTCTAGGAGGCACGGTGACTTCAGGCAGGACGTCTTAGATGGAATGCGAAGACGAGGGTTACCCTGAGTGCAGCTCAGGCTAGGGCAACGCGTAAGACTTGCACGCCGTGTGGGACGTGCCAGAACGCTGTTCGTGAACGTGTGCGAGGGCTGAGGAAATGAAGTTGCTCCAAAAGAGAGGGCAGTGCGTTTCCCTACACCCGGCATGCACAGAGGGGCTGTAACGGGCTCCGGGTCTGGACGTTGCTTAGCTGACCCAGGTGAGCCTGGGGTACTCAAGTGTTCCTGCGGGAATAGGGTGCCCAGGTTACCGTCCTAGGTGTCCAGAAAACTGTGATGCCGTTCAAGGAACGCAGAGCAGAGGCCAGCGCCTCATGGAAACTGCTGCACGCCTCTGCTTCTGCACGGCAAATCAGGGCCTTACTTCCAGGCATGTGTTCATGCTGGGTGTGCCGGTAGCGATATAGCAGGGTAAGATGCTGACTTTCTCCTCGAGCAGACTGACTTCACGTACGAGGGCCTCGAAGAACTCCAAGCACAGTGTTCTCTCATGGCAGCTCACACAAGGACCATGAGAAGTTTCCTGTGCACTTCGGACTCACCAGCAATGTTGTCCTGTGGCCGTTCGAGGACTCTGGAAATGTAGCTCTCCTCAAGGAACGTACAGTGTGTTGCCCATCACTGGGCACGCACAGAGGGCCTCCGAGGGATGCACCAATGGGCCTCGAAGTTGCTCAGCCGGCCCACAGGGGTCTGGAGGTACTCAGTGAACTTGCAGGGAAAACGAGGCCTACCCGAGAGGCCTAGGAGTCCTCAGACGTGTACTTCCTTTAAAGTAAAGCATATAAGGGACTAAGAACTCATGGAAACAGCTGCATGCCTCCCTTTCTGCACGGCTACTAAGGGCCTAACCTGGAGGCAAGTTTTCACATTGAGATTCCCTTTAGCTCTAGAGCTTGTCAGGCTGACCACCACCGCGGCCATGGAAGACCCTGGTTTAGACAGAGCCAACTCATTTTCTCCCCAGAAGCATTCTTACAGTGTTTACAGGCCTGTCAACAGGAGGGAATGGCAGGCACTTTCAATGCAGCGTGAACGCTGCCTTCAAAACGGGAAAGCAAGGCTAGTTCCAGCAGGTCCCCTTTTCCAGGGGCACACTCAGCATGCACCCCTGTGGCTTCTAAGAAGTCCGAGGAGACACAGGTTACCCTGTGTTTCCTTCCCTGACTCAACTTCTCGAAGTAGGGTGTTCTGCATCATGCGAACTGCCTCAACCAAGGAACGCCGTAAGCTGCTCCTCTGGGCCTGTGGCTATTCGAAAGCCTGCAGTGCCACAGGAAGAACAGGACTTCAACTGCAGTAAGAACGCAAGCTGACTTCCTCTAGGAGGCACGGTGACTTCAGGCAGGACGTCTTAGATGGAATGCGAAGACGAGGGTTACCCTGAGTGCAGCTCAGGCTAGGGCAACGCGTAAGACTTGCACGCCGTGTGGGACGTGCCAGAACGCTGTTCGTGAACGTGTGCGAGGGCTGAGGAAATGAAGCTGCTCCAAAAGAGAGGGCAGTGCGTTTCCCTACACCCGGCATGCACAGAGGGGCTGTAACGGGCTCCGGGTCTGGACGTTGCTTAGCTGACCCAGGTGAGCCTGGGGTACTCAAGTGTTCCTGCGGGAATAGGGTGCCCAGGCTAGCGTCCTAGGTGTCCAGAAAACTGTGCTGCCGTTCAAGGAACGCAGAGCAGAGGCCAGCGCCTCATGGAAACTGCAGCACGCCTCTGCTTCTGCACGGCAAATCAGGGCCTTACTTCCAGGCATGTGTTCATGCTGGGTGTGCCGGTAGCGATATAGCAGGGTAAGATGCTGACTTTCTCCTCGAGCAGAGTGACTTCACGTACGAGGGCCTCGAAGTACTCCAAGCACAGTGTTCTCTCATGGCAGCTCACACAAGGACCATGAGAAGTTTTCTGTGCACTTCGGACTCACCAGCAAAGTTGTCCTGAGGCCGTTCGAGGACTCTGGAAATGTAGCTCTCCTCAAGGATCGTACAGTGTGTTGCCCATCACTGGGCACGCACAGAGGGCCTCCGAGGGATGCACCAATGGGCCTCGAAGTTGCTCAACCGGCCCACAGGGGTCTGGAGGTGCTCAGTGAACTTGCAGGAAAACGAGGCCTACCCGAGAGGCCTAGGAGTCCTCAGACGTGTTCTTCCTTTAAAGTAAAGCATATAAGGGACAAAGAACTCATGGAAACAGCTGCATGCCTCCCTTTCTGCACGGCTACTAAGGGCCTAACCTGGAGGCAAGTTTTCACATTGAGATTCCCTTTAGCTCTAGAGCTTGTCAGGCTGACCACCACCGCGGCCATGGAAGACCCTGGTTTAGACAGAGCCAACTCATTTTCTCCCCAGAAGCATTCTTACAGTGTTTACAGGCCTGTCAAGAGGAGGGAATGGCAGGCACTTTCAATGCAGCGTGAACGCTGCCTTCAAAACGGGAAAGCAAGGCTAGTTCCAGCAGGTCCCCTTTTCCAGGGGCACCCTCAGCATGCACCCCTGTGGCTTCTAACAAGTCCGAGGAGACACAGGTTACCCTGTGTTTCCTTCCCTGACTCAACTTCTCGATGTAGGCTGTTCTGCATCATGCGAACTGCCTCAACCAAGGAACGCCGTAAGCTGCTCCTCTGGGCCTGTGGCTATTCGAAAGCCTGCAGTGCCACAGGAAGAACAGGACTTCAACTGCAGTAAGAACGCAAGCTGACTTCCTCTAGGAGGCACGGTGACTTCAGGCAGGACGTCTTAGATGGAATGCGAAGACGAGGGTTACCCTGAGTGCAGCTCAGGCTAGGGCAACGCGTAAGACTTGCACGCCGTGTGGGACGTGCCAGAACGCTGTTCGTGAACGTGTGCGAGGGCTGAGGAAATGAAGCTGCTCCAAAAGAGAGGGCAGTGCGTTTCCCTACATCCGGCATGCACAGAGGGGCTGTAACGGGCTCCGGGTCTGGACGTTGCTTAACTGACCCAGGTGAGCCTGGGGTACTCAAGTGTTCCTGCGGGAATAGGGTGCCCAGGCTAGCGTCCTAGGTGTCCAGAAAACTGTGCTGCCGTTCAAGGAACGCAGAGCAGAGGCCAGCGCCTCATGGAAACTGCTGCACGCCTCTGCTTCTGCACGGCAAATCAGGGCCTTACTTCCAGGCATGTGTTCATGCTGGGTGTGCCGGTAGCGATATAGCAGGGTAAGATGCTGACTTTCTCCTCGAGCAGAGTGACTTCACGTACGAGGGCCTCGAAGTACTCCAAGCACAGTGTTCTCTCATGGCAGCTCACACAAGGACCATGAGAAGTTTCCTGTGCACTTCGGACTCACCAGCAATGTTGTCCTGAGGCCGTTCGAGGACTCTGGAAATGTAGCTCTCCTCAAGGAACGTACAGTGTGTTGCCCATCACTGGGCACGCACAGAGGGCCTCCGAGGGATGCACCAATGGGCCTCGAAGTTGCTCAGCCGGCCCACAGGGGTCTGGAGGTGCTCAGTGAACTTGCAGGGAAAACGAGGCCTACCCGAGAGGCCTAGGAGTCCTCAGACGTGTACTTCCTTTAAAGTAAAGCATATAAGGGACTAAGAACTCATGGAAACAGCTGCATGCCTCCCTTTCTGCACGGCTACTAAGGGCCTAACCTGGAGGCAAGTTTTCACATTGAGATTCCCTTTAGCTCTAGAGCTTGTCAGGCTGACCACCACCGCGGCCATGGAAGCCCCTGGTTTAGACAGAGCAAACTCATTTTCTCCCCAGAAGCATTCTTACAGTGTTTACAGGCCTGTCAAGAGGAGGGAATGGCAGGCACTTTCAATGCAGCGTGAACGCTGCCTTCAAAATGGGAAAGCAAGGCTAGTTCCAGCAGGTCCCCTTTTCCAGGGGCACACTCAGCATGCACCCCTGTGGCTTCTAAGAAGTCCGAGGAGACACAGGTTACCCTGTGTTTCCTTCCCTGACTCAACTTCTCGAGGAAGGGTTTTCTGCATCATGCGAACTGCCTCAACCAAGGAACGCCGTAAGCTGCTCCTCTGGGCCTGTGGCTATTCGAAAGCCTGCAGTGCCACAGGAAGAACAGGACTTCAACTGCAGTAAAAAAGCAAGCTGTCTTCCTCTAGGAGGCACGGTGACTTCAGGCAGGACGTCTTAGATGGAATGCGAAGACGAGGGTTACCCTGAGTGCAGCTCAGGCTAGGGCAACGCGTAAGACTTGCACGCCGTGTGGGACGTGCCAGAACGCTGTTCGTGAACGTGTGCGAGGGCTGAGGAAATGAAGTTGCTCCAAAAGAGAGGGCAGTGCGTTTCCCTACACCCGGCATGCACAGAGGGGCTGTAACGGGCTCCGGGTCTGGACGTTGCTTAGCTGACCCAGGTGAGCCTGGGGTACTCAAGTGTTCCTGCGGGAATAGGGTGCCCAGGTTACCGTCCTAGGTGTCCAGAAAACTGTGATGCCGTTCAAGGAACGCAGAGCAGAGGCCAGCGCCTCATGGAAACTGCTGCACGCCTCTGCTTCTGCACGGCAAATCAGGGCCTTACTTCCAGGCATGTGTTCATGCTGGGTGTGCCGGTAGCGATATAGCAGGGTAAGATGCTGACTTTCTCCTCGAGCAGACTGACTTCACGTACGAGGGCCTCGAAGAACTCCAAGCACAGTGTTCTCTCATGGCAGCTCACACAAGGACCATGAGAAGTTTCCTGTGCACTTCGGACTCACCAGCAATGTTGTCCTGTGGCCGTTCGAGGACTCTGGAAATGTAGCTCTCCTCAAGGAACGTACAGTGTGTTGCCCATCACTGGGCACGCACAGAGGGCCTCCGAGGGATGCACCAATGGGCCTCGAAGTTGCTCAGCCGGCCCACAGGGGTCTGGAGGTACTCAGTGAACTTGCAGGGAAAACGAGGCCTACCCGAGAGGCCTAGGAGTCCTCAGACGTGTACTTCCTTTAAAGTAAAGCATATAAGGGACTAAGAACTCATGGAAACAGCTGCATGCCTCCCTTTCTGCACGGCTACTAAGGGCCTAACCTGGAGGCAAGTTTTCACATTGAGATTCCCTTTAGCTCTAGAGCTTGTCAGGCTGACCACCACCGCGGCCATGGAAGACCCTGGTTTAGACAGAGCCAACTCATTTTCTCCCCAGAAGCATTCTTACAGTGTTTACAGGCCTGTCAACAGGAGGGAATGGCAGGCACTTTCAATGCAGCGTGAACGCTGCCTTCAAAACGGGAAAGCAAGGCTAGTTCCAGCAGGTCCCCTTTTCCAGGGGCACACTCAGCATGCACCCCTGTGGCTTCTAAGAAGTCCGAGGAGACACAGGTTACCCTGTGTTTCCTTCCCTGACTCAACTTCTCGAAGTAGGGTGTTCTGCATCATGCGAACTGCCTCAACCAAGGAACGCCGTAAGCTGCTCCTCTGGGCCTGTGGCTATTCGAAAGCCTGCAGTGCCACAGGAAGAACAGGACTTCAACTGCAGTAAGAACGCAAGCTGACTTCCTCTAGGAGGCACGGTGACTTCAGGCAGGACGTCTTAGATGGAATGCGAAGACGAGGGTTACCCTGAGTGCAGCTCAGGCTAGGGCAACGCGTAAGACTTGCACGCCGTGTGGGACGTGCCAGAACGCTGTTCGTGAACGTGTGCGAGGGCTGAGGAAATGAAGCTGCTCCAAAAGAGAGGGCAGTGCGTTTCCCTACACCCGGCATGCACAGAGGGGCTGTAACGGGCTCCGGGTCTGGACGTTGCTTAGCTGACCCAGGTGAGCCTGGGGTACTCAAGTGTTCCTGCGGGAATAGGGTGCCCAGGCTAGCGTCCTAGGTGTCCAGAAAACTGTGCTGCCGTTCAAGGAACGCAGAGCAGAGGCCAGCGCCTCATGGAAACTGCAGCACGCCTCTGCTTCTGCACGGCAAATCAGGGCCTTACTTCCAGGCATGTGTTCATGCTGGGTGTGCCGGTAGCGATATAGCAGGGTAAGATGCTGACTTTCTCCTCGAGCAGAGTGACTTCACGTACGAGGGCCTCGAAGTACTCCAAGCACAGTGTTCTCTCATGGCAGCTCACACAAGGACCATGAGAAGTTTTCTGTGCACTTCGGACTCACCAGCAAAGTTGTCCTGAGGCCGTTCGAGGACTCTGGAAATGTAGCTCTCCTCAAGGATCGTACAGTGTGTTGCCCATCACTGGGCACGCACAGAGGGCCTCCGAGGGATGCACCAATGGGCCTCGAAGTTGCTCAACCGGCCCACAGGGGTCTGGAGGTGCTCAGTGAACTTGCAGGAAAACGAGGCCTACCCGAGAGGCCTAGGAGTCCTCAGACGTGTTCTTCCTTTAAAGTAAAGCATATAAGGGACAAAGAACTCATGGAAACAGCTGCATGCCTCCCTTTCTGCACGGCTACTAAGGGCCTAACCTGGAGGCAAGTTTTCACATTGAGATTCCCTTTAGCTCTAGAGCTTGTCAGGCTGACCACCACCGCGGCCATGGAAGACCCTGGTTTAGACAGAGCCAACTCATTTTCTCCCCAGAAGCATTCTTACAGTGTTTACAGGCCTGTCAAGAGGAGGGAATGGCAGGCACTTTCAATGCAGCGTGAACGCTGCCTTCAAAACGGGAAAGCAAGGCTAGTTCCAGCAGGTCCCCTTTTCCAGGGGCACCCTCAGCATGCACCCCTGTGGCTTCTAACAAGTCCGAGGAGACACAGGTTACCCTGTGTTTCCTTCCCTGACTCAACTTCTCGATGTAGGCTGTTCTGCATCATGCGAACTGCCTCAACCAAGGAACGCCGTAAGCTGCTCCTCTGGGCCTGTGGCTATTCGAAAGCCTGCAGTGCCACAGGAAGAACAGGACTTCAACTGCAGTAAGAACGCAAGCTGACTTCCTCTAGGAGGCACGGTGACTTCAGGCAGGACGTCTTAGATGGAATGCGAAGACGAGGGTTACCCTGAGTGCAGCTCAGGCTAGGGCAACGCGTAAGACTTGCACGCCGTGTGGGACGTGCCAGAACGCTGTTCGTGAACGTGTGCGAGGGCTGAGGAAATGAAGCTGCTCCAAAAGAGAGGGCAGTGCGTTTCCCTACACCCGGCATGCACAGAGGGGCTGTAACGGGCTCCGGGTCTGGACGTTGCTTAACTGACCCAGGTGAGCCTGGGGTACTCAAGTGTTCCTGCGGGAATAGGGTGCCCAGGCTAGCGTCCTAGGTGTCCAGAAAACTGTGCTGCCGTTCAAGGAACGCAGAGCAGAGGCCAGCGCCTCATGGAAACTGCTGCACGCCTCTGCTTCTGCACGGCAAATCAGGGCCTTACTTCCAGGCATGTGTTCATGCTGGGTGTGCCGGTAGCGATATAGCAGGGTAAGATGCTGACTTTCTCCTCGAGCAGAGTGACTTCACGTACGAGGGCCTCGAAGTACTCCAAGCACAGTGTTCTCTCATGGCAGCTCACACAAGGACCATGAGAAGTTTCCTGTGCACTTCGGACTCACCAGCAATGTTGTCCTGAGGCCGTTCGAGGACTCTGGAAATGTAGCTCTCCTCAAGGAACGTACAGTGTGTTGCCCATCACTGGGCACGCACAGAGGGCCTCCGAGGGATGCACCAATGGGCCTCGAACTTGCTCAGCCGGCCCACAGGGGTCTGGAGGTGCTCAGTGAACTTGCAGGGAAAACGAGGCCTACCCGAGAGGCCTAGGAGTCCTCAGACGTGTACTTCCTTTAAAGTAAAGCATATAAGGGACTAAGAACTCATGGAAACAGCTGCATGCCTCCCTTTCTGCACGGCTACTAAGGGCCTAACCTGGAGGCAAGTTTTCACATTGAGATTCCCTTTAGCTCTAGAGCTTGTCAGGCTGACCACCACCGCGGCCATGGAAGCCCCTGGTTTAGACAGAGCAAACTCATTTTCTCCCCAGAAGCATTCTTACAGTGTTTACAGGCCTGTCAAGAGGAGGGAATGGCAGGCACTTTCAATGCAGCGTGAACGCTGCCTTCAAAACGGGAAAGCAAGGCTAGTTCCAGCAGGTCCCCTTTTCCAGGGGCACACTCAGCATGCACCCCTGTGGCTTCTAAGAAGTCCGAGGAGACACAGGTTACCCTGTGTTTCCTTCCCTGACTCAACTTCTCGAGGAAGGGTTTTCTGCATCATGCGAACTGCCTCAACCAAGGAACGCCGTAAGCTGCTCCTCTGGGCCTGTGGCTATTCGAAAGCCTGCAGTGCCACAGGAAGAACAGGACTTCAACTGCAGTAAAAAAGCAAGCTGTCTTCCTCTAGGACGCACGGTGACTTCAGGCAGGACGTCTTAGATGGAATGCGAAGACGAGGGTTACCCTGAGTGCAGCTCAGGCTAGGGCAACGCGTAAGACTTCCACGCCGTGTGGGACGTGCCAGAACGCTGTTCGTGAACGTGTGCGAGGGCTGAGGAAATGAAGCTGCTCCAAAAGAGAGGGCAGTGCGTTTCCCTACACCCGGCATGCACAGAGGGGCTGTAACGGGCTCCGGGTCTGGACGTTGCTTAGCTGACCCAGGTGAGCCTGGGGTACTCAAGTGTTCCTGCGGGAATAGGGTGCCCAGGCTAGCGTCCTAGGTGTCCAGAAAACTGTGCTGCCGTTTAAGGAACGCAGAGCAGAGGCCAGCGCCTCATGGAAACTGCTGCACACCTCTGCTTCTGCACGGCAAATCAGGGCCTTACTTCCAGGCATGTGTTCATGCTGGGTGTGCCGGTAGCGATATAGCAGGGTAAGATGCTGACTTTCTCCTCGAGCAGAGTGACTTCACGTACGAGGGCCTCGAAGTACTCCAAGCACAGTGTTCTCTCATGGCAGCTCACACAAGGACCATGAGAAGTTTTCTGTGCACTTCGGACTCACCAGCAAAGTTGTCCTGTGGCCGTTCGAGGACTCTGGAAATGTAGCTCTCCTCAAGGAACGTACAGTGTGTTGCCCATCACTGGGCACGCACAGAGGGCCTCCGAGGGATGCACCAATGGGCCTCGAAGTTGCTCATCCGGCCCACAGGGGTCTGGAGGTACTCAGTGAACTTGCAGGGAAAACGAGGCCTACCCGAGAGGCCTAGGAGTCCTCAGACGTGTACTTCCTTTAAAGTAAAGCATATAAGGGACTAAGAACTCATGGAAACAGCTGCATGCCTCCCTTTCTGCACGGCTACTAAGGGCCTAACCTGGAGGCAAGTTTTCACGTTGAGATTCCCTTTAGCTCTAGAGCTTGTCAGGCTGACCACCACCGCGGCCATGGAAGCCCCTGGTTTAGACAGAGCAAACTCATTTTCTCCCCAGAAGCATTCTTACAGTGTTTACAGGCCTGTCAAGAGGAGGGAATGGCAGGCACTTTCAATGCAGCGTGAACGCTGCCTTCAAAACGGGAAAGTAAGGCTAGTTCCAGAAGGTCCCCTTTTCCCGGGGCACACTCAGCATGCACCCCTGTGGCTTCTAAGAAGTCCGAGGAGACACAGGTTACCCTGTGTTTCCTTCCCTGACTCAACTTCTCGAAGTAGGGTGTTCTGCATCATGCGAACTGCCTCAACCAAGGAACGCCGTAAGCTGCTCCTCTGGGTCTGTGGCTATTCGAAAGCCTGCAGTGCCACAGGAAGAACAGGACTTCAACTGCAGTAAGAACGCAAGCTGACTTCCTCTAGGAGGCACGGTGACTTCAGGCAGGACGTCTTAGATGGAATGCGAAGACGAGGGTTACCCTGAGTGCAGCTCAGGCTAGGGCAACGCGTAAGACTTGCACGCCGTGTGGGACGTGCCAGAACGCTGTTCGTGAACGTGTGCGAGGGCTGAGGAAATGAAGCTGCTCCAAAAGAGAGGGCAGTGCGTTTCCCTACACCCGGCATGCACAGAGGGGCTGTAACGGGCTCCGGGTCTGGACGTTGCTTAGCTGACCCAGGTGAGCCTGGGGTACTCAAGTGTTCCTGCGGGAATAGGGTGCCCAGGCTAGCGTCCTAGGTGTCCAGAAAACTGTGCTGCCGTTCAAGGAACGCAGAGCAGAGGCCAGCGCCTCATGGAAATTGCAGCACGCCTCTGCTTCTGCACGGCAAATCAGGGCCTTACTTCCAGGCATGTGTTCATGCTGGGTGTGCCGGTAGCGATATAGCAGGGTAAGATGCTGACTTTCTCCTCGAGCAGAGTGACTTCACGTACGAGGGCCTCGAAGTACTCCAAGCACAGTGTTCTCTCATGGCAGCTCACACAAGGACCATGAGAAGTTTTCTGTGCACTTCGGACTCACCAGCAAAGTTGTCCTGAGGCCGTTCGAGGACTCTGGAAATGTAGCTCTCCTCAAGGATCGTACAGTGTGTTGCCCATCACTGGGCATGCACAGAGGGCCTCCGAGGGATGCACCAATGGGCCTCGAAGTTGCTCAACCGGCCCACAGGGGTCTGGAGGTGCTCAGTGAACTTGCAGGAAAACGAGGCCTACCCGAGAGGCCTAGGAGTCCTCAGACGTGTACTTCCTTTAAAATAAAGCATATAAGGGACTAAGAACTCATGGAAACAGCTGCATGCCTCCCTTTCTGCACGGCTACTAAGGGCCTAACCTGGAGGCAAGTTTTCACGTTGAGATTCCCTTTAGCTCTAGAGCTTGTCAGGCTGACCACCATCGCGGCCATGGAAGCCCCTGGTTTAGACAGAGCCAACTCATTTTCTCCCCAGAAGCATTCTTACAGTGTTTACAGGCCTGTCAACAGGAGGGAATGGCAGGCACTTTCAATGCAGCGTGAACGCTGCCTTCAAAACGGGAAAGCAAGGCTAGTTCCAGCAGGTCCCCTTTTCCAGGGGCACACTCAGCATGCACCCCTGTGGCTTCTAAGAAGTCCGAGGAGACACAGGTTACCCTGTGTTTCCTTCCCTGGCTCAACTTCTCGAAGTAGGGTGTTCTGCATCATGCGAACTGCCTCAACCAAGGAACGCCGTAAGCTGCTCCTCTGGGCATGTGGCTATTCGAAAGCCTGCAGTGCCACAGGAAGAACAGGACTTCAACTGCAGTAAGAACGCAAGCTGACTTCCTCTAGGAGGCACGGTGACTTCAGGCAGGACGTCTTAGATGGAATGCGAAGACGAGGGTTACCCTGAGTGCAGCTCAGGCTAGGGCAACGCGTAAGACTTGCACGCCGTGTGGAACGTGCCAGAACGGTGTTCGTGAACGTGTGCGAGGGCTGAGGAAATGAAGCTGCTCCAAAAGAGAGGGCAGTGCGTTTCCCTACACCCGGCATGCACAGAGGGGCTGTAACGGGCTCCGGGTCTGGACGTTGCTTAGCTGACCCAGGTGAGCCTGGGGTACTCAAGTGTTCCTGCGGGAATAGGGTGCCCAGGCTAGCGTCCTAGGTGTCCAGAAAACTGTGCTGCCGTTCAAGGAACGCAGAGCAGAGGCCAGCGCCTCATGGAAACTGCAGCACGCCTCTGCTTCTGCACGGCAAATCAGGGCCTTACTTCCAGGCATGTGTTCATGCTGGGTGTGCCGGTAGCGATATAGCAGGGTAAGATGCTGACTTTCTCCTCGAGCAGAGTGACTTCACGTACGAGGGCCTCGAAGTACTCCAAGCACAGTGTTCTCTCATGGCAGCTCACACAAGGACCATGAGAAGTTTTCTGTGCACTTCGGACTCACCAGCAAAGTTGTCCTGAGGCCGTTCGAGGACTCTGGAAATGTAGCTCTCCTCAAGGATCGTACAGTGTGTTGCCCATCACTGGGCACGCACAGAGGGCCTCCGAGGGATGCACCAATGGGCCTCGAAGTTGCTCAACCGGCCCACAGGGGTCTGGAGGTGCTCAGTGAACTTGCAGGAAAACGAGGCCTACCCGAGAGGCCTAGGAGTCCTCAGACGTGTACTTCCTTTAAAATAAAGCATATAAGGGACTAAGAACTCATGGAAACAGCTGCATGCCTCCCTTTCTGCACGGCTACTAAGGGCCTAACCTGGAGGCAAGTTTTCACGTTGAGATTCCCTTTAGCTCTAGAGCTTGTCAGGCTGACCACCATCGCGGCCATGGAAGCCCCTGGTTTAGACAGAGCCAACTCATTTTCTCCCCAGAAGCATTCTTACAGTGTTTACAGGCCTGTCAAGAGGAGGGAATGGCAGGCACTTTCAATGCAGCGTGAACGCTGCCTTCAAAACGGGAAAGCAAGGCTAGTTCCAGCAGGTCCCCTTTTCCAGGGGCACACTCAGCATGCACCCCTGTGGCTTCTAAGAAGTCCGAGGAGACACAGGTTACCCTGTGTTTCCTTCCCTGACTCAACTTCTCGAAGTAGGGTGTTCTGCATCATGCGAACTGCCTCAACCAAGGAACGCCGTAAGCTGCTCCTCTGGGCCTGTGGCTATTCGAAAGCCTGCAGTGCCACAGGAAGAACAGGACTTCAACTGCAGTAAGAACGCAAGCTGACTTCCTCTAGGAGGCACGGTGACTTCAGGCAGGACGTCTTAGATGGAATGCGAAGACGAGGGTTACCCTGAGTGCAGCTCAGGCTAGGGCAACGCGTAAGACTTGCACGCCGTGTGGGACGTGCCAGAACGCTGTTCGTGAACGTGTGCGAGGGCTGAGGAAATGAAGCTGCTCCAAAAGAGAGGGCAGTGCGTTTCCCTACACCCGGCATGCACAGAGGGGCTGTAACGGGCTCCGGGTCTGGACGTTGCTTAGCTGACCCAGGTGAGCCTGGGGTACTCAAGTGTTCCTGCGGGAATAGGGTGCCCAGGCTAGCGTCCTAGGTGTCCAGAAAACTGTGCTGCCGTTCAAGGAACGCAGAGCAGAGGCCAGCGCCTCATGGAAACTGCAGCACGCCTCTGCTTCTGCACGGCAAATCAGGGCCTTACTTCCAGGCATGTGTTCATGCTGGGTGTGCCGGTAGCGATATAGCAGGGTAAGATGCTGACTTTCTCCTCGAGCAGAGTGACTTCACGTACGAGGGCTTCGAACTACTCCAAGCACAGTGTTCTCTCATGGCAGCTCAGACAAGGACCATGAGAAGTTTTCTGTGCACTTCGGACTCACCAGCAAAGTTGTCCTGAGGCCGTTCGAGGACTCTGGAAATGTAGCTCTCCTCAAGGATCGTACAGTGTGTTGCCCATCACTGGGCACGCACAGAGGGCCTCCGAGGGATGCACCAATGGGCCTCGAAGTTGCTCAACCGGCCCACAGGGGTCTGGAGGTGCTCAGTGAACTTGCAGGAAAACGAGGCCTACCCGAGAGGCCTAGGAGTCCTCAGACGTGTACTTCCTTTAAAATAAAGCATATAAGGGACTAAGAACTCATGGAAACAGCTGCATGCCTCCCTTTCTGCACGGCTACTAAGGGCCTAACCTGGAGGCAAGTTTTCACGTTGAGATTCCCTTTAGCTCTAGAGCTTGTCAGGCTGACCACCACCGCGGCCATGGAAGCCCCTGGTTTAGACAGAGCAAACTCATTTTCTCCCCAGAAGCATTCTTACAGTGTTTACAGGCCTGTCAAGAGGAGGGAATGGCAGGCACTTTCAATGCAGCGTGAACGCTGCCTTCAAAATGGGAAAGCAAGGCTCGTTCCAGCAGATCCCCTTTTCCAGGGGCACACTCAGCATGCACCCCTGTGGCTTCTAAGAAGTCCGAGGAGACACAGGTTACCCTGTGTTTCCTTCCCTGACTCAACTTCTCGAAGTAGGGTGTTCTGCATCATGCGAACTGCCTCAACCAAGGAACGCCGTAAGCTGCTCCTCTGGGCCTGTGGCTATTCGAAAGCCTGCAGTGCCACAGGAAGAACAGGACTTCAACTGCAGTAAGAACGCAAGCTGACTTCCTCTAGGAGGCACGGTGACTTCAGGCAGGACGTCTTAGATGGAATGCGAAGACGAGGGTTACCCTGAGTGCAGCTCAGGCTAGGGCAACGCGTAAGACTTGCACGCCGTGTGGGACGTGCCAGAACGCTGTTCGTGAACGTGTGCGAGGGCTGAGGAAATGAAGCTGCTCCAAAAGAGAGGGCAGTGCGTTTCCCGACACCCGGCATGCACA
Source organism: Delphinapterus leucas (assembly GCF_059928025.1). Classification (NCBI taxonomy): domain Eukaryota; kingdom Metazoa; phylum Chordata; class Mammalia; order Artiodactyla; family Monodontidae; genus Delphinapterus; species Delphinapterus leucas. The sequence continues at coordinate 112,323,696 of NC_143137.1, read as the reverse complement.
GAGGGGCTGTAACGGGCTCCGGGTCTGGACGTTGCTTAGCTGACCCAGGTGAGCCTGGGGTACTCAAGTGTTCCTGCGGGAATAGGGTGCCCAGGCTAGCGTCCTAGGTGTCCAGAAAACTGTGCTGCCGTTCAAGGAACGCAGAGCAGAGGCCAGCGCCTCATGGAAACTGCTGCACGCCTCTGCTTCTGCACGGCAAATCAGGGCCTTACTTCCAGGCATGTGTTCATGCTGGGTGTGCCGGTAGCGATATAGCAGGGTAAGATGCTGACTTTCTCCTCGAGCAGAGTGACTTCACGTACGAGGGCCTCGAAGTACTCCAAGCACAGTGTTCTCTCATGGCAGCTCACACAAGGACCATGAGAAGTTTCCTGTGCACTTCGGACTCACCAGCAATGTTGTCCTGAGGCCGTTCGAGGACTCTGGAAATGTAGCTCTCCTCAAGGAACGTACAGTGTGTTGCCCATCACTGGGCACGCACAGAGGGCCTCCGAGGGATGCACCAATGGGCCTCGAAGTTGCTCAGCCGGCCCACAGGGGTCTGGAGGTGCTCAGTGAACTTGCAGGGAAAACGAGGTCTACCCGAGAGGCCTAGGAGTCCTCAGACGTGTACTTCCTTTAAAGTAAAGCATATATAGGACTAAGAACTCATGGAAACAGCTGCATGCCTCCCTTTCTGCACGGCTACTAAGGGCCTAACCTGGAGGCAAGTTTTCACATTGAGATTCCCTTTAGCTCTAGAGCTTGTCAGGCTGACCACCACCGCGGCCATGGAAGCCCCTGGTTTAAACAGAGCCAACTCATTTTCTCCCCAGAAGCATTCTTACAGTGTTTACAGGCCTGTCAAGAGGAGGGAATGGCAGGCACTTTCAATGCAGCGTGAACGCTGCCTTCAAAATGGGAAAGCAAGGCTAGTTCCAGCAGGTCCCCTTTTCCAGGGGCACCCTCAGCATGCACCCCTGTGGCTTCTAACAAGTCCGAGGAGACACAGGTTACCCTGTGTTTCCTTCCCTGACTCAACTTCTCGAAGTAGGGTGTTCTGCATCATGCGAACTGCCTCAACCAAGGAACGCCGTAAGCTGCTCCTCTGGGCCTGTGGCTATTCGAAAGCCTGCAGTGCCACAGGAAGAACAGGACTTCAACTGCAGTAAGAACGCAAGCTGACTTCCTCTAGGAGGCACGGTGACTTCAGGCAGGACGTCTTAGATGGAATGCGAAGACGAGGGTTACCCTGAGTGCAGCTCAGGCTAGGGCAACGCGTAAGACTTGCACGCCGTGTGGGACGTGCCAGAACGCTGTTCGTGAACGTGTGCGAGGGCTGAGGAAATGAAGCTGCTCCAAAAGAGAGGGCAGTGCGTTTCCCTACACCCGGCATGCACAGAGGGGCTGTAACGGGCTCCGGGTCTGGACGTTGCTTAGCTGACCCAGGTGAGCCTGGGGTACTCAAGTGTTCCTGCGGGAATAGGGTGCCCAGGCTAGCGTCCTAGGTGTCCAGAAAACTGTGCTGCCGTTCAAGGAACGCAGAGCAGAGGCCAGCGCCTCATGGAAACTGCAGCACGCCTCTGCTTCTGCACGGCAAATCAGGGCCTTACTTCCAGGCATGTGTTCATGCTGGGTGTGCCGGTAGCGATATAGCAGGGTAAGATGCTGACTTTCTCCTCGAGCAGAGTGACTTCACGTACGAGGGCCTCGAAGTACTCCAAGCACAGTGTTCTCTCATGGCAGCTCACACAAGGACCATGAGAAGTTTCCTGTGCACTTCGGACTCACCAGCAATGTTGTCCTGATGCCGTTCGAGGACTCTGGAAATGTAGCTCTCCTCAAGGAACGTACAGTGTGTTGCCCATCACTGGGCACGCACAGAGGGCCTCCGAGGGATGCACCAATGGGCCTCGAAGTTGCTCAGCCGGCCCACAGGGGTCTGGAGGTGCTCAGTGAACTTGCAGGGAAAACGAGGCCTACCCGAGAGGCCTAGGAGTCCTCAGACGTGTACTTCCTTTAAAGTAAAGCATATATAGGACTAAGAACTCATGGAAACAGCTGCATGCCTCCCTTTCTGCACGGCTACTAAGGGCCTAACCTGGAGGCAAGTTTTCACATTGAGATTCCCTTTAGCTCTAGAGCTTGTCAGGCTGACCACCACCGCGGCCATGGAAGACCCTGGTTTAGACAGAGCCAACTCATTTTCTCCCCAGAAGCATTCTTACAGTGTTTACAGGCCTGTCAAGAGGAGGGAATGGCAGGCACTTTCAATGCAGCGTGAACGCTGCCTTCAAAATGGGAAAGCAAGGCTAGTTCCAGCAGGTCCCCTTTTCCAGGGGCACCCTCAGCATGCACCCCTGTGGCTTCTAACAAGTCCGAGGAGACACAGGTTACCCTGTGTTTCCTTCCCTGACTCAACTTCTCGAAGTAGGGTGTTCTGCATCATGCGAACTGCCTCAACCAAGGAACGCCGTAAGCTGCTCCTCTGGGCCTCTGGCTATTCGAAAGCCTGCAGTGCCACAGGAAGAACAGGACTTCAACTGCAGTAAGAACGCAAGCTGACTTCCTCTAGGAGGCACGGTGACTTCAGGCAGGACGTCTTAGATGGAATGCGAAGACGAGGGTTACCCTGAGTGCAGCTCAGGCTAGGGCAACGCGTAAGACTTGCACGCCGTGTGGGACGTGCCAGAACGCTGTTCGTGAACGTGTGCAAGGGCTGAGGAAATGAAGCTGCTCCAAAAGAGAGGGCAGTGCGTTTCCCTACACCCGGCATGCATAGAGGGGCTGTAACGGGCTCCGGGTCTGGACGTTGCTTAGCTGACCCAGGTGAGCCTGGGGTACTCAAGTGTTCCTGCGGGAATAGGGTGCCCAGGCTAGCGTCCTAGGTGTCCAGAAAACTGTGCTGCCGTTCAAGGAACGCAGAGCAGAGGCCAGCGCCTCATGGAAACTGCTGCACGCCTCTGCTTCTGCACGGCAAATCAGGGCCTTACTTCCAGGCATGTGTTCATGCTGGGTGTGTCGGTAGCGATATAGCAGGGTAAGATGCTGACTTTCTCCTCGAGCAGAGTGACTTCACGTACGAGGGCCTCGAAGTGCTCCAAGCACAGTGTTCTCTTATGGCAGCTCACACAAGGACCATGAGAAGTTTTCTGTGCACTTCGGACTCACCAGCAAAGTTGTCCTGAGGCCGTTCGAGGACTCTGGAAATGTAGCTCTCCTCAAGGAACGTACTGTGTGTTGCCCATCACAGGGCACGCACAGAGGGCCTCCGAGGGATGCACCAATGGGCCTTGAAGTTGCTCAGCCGGCCCACAGGGGTCTGGAGGTGCTCAGTGAACTTGCAGGAAAACGAGGCCTACCCGAGAGGCCTAGGAGTCCTCAGACGTGTTCTTCCTTTAAAGTAAAGCATATAAGGGACAAAGAACTCATGGAAACAGCTGCATGCCTCCCTTTCTGCACGGCTACTAAGGGCCTAACCTGGAGGCAAGTTTTCACGTTGAGATTCCCTTTAGCTCTAGAGCTTGTCAGGCTGACCACCACCGCGGCCATGGAAGCCCCTGGTTTAGACAGAGCCAACTCATTTTCTCCCCAGAAGCATTCTTACAGTGTTTACAGGCCTGTCAAGAGGAGGGAATGGCAGGCACTTTCAATGCAGCGTGAACGCTGCCTTCAAAACGGGAAAGCAAGGCTAGTTCCAGCAGGTCCCCTTTTCCAGGGGCACACTCAGCATGCACCCCTGTGGCTTCTAAGAAGTCCGAGGAGACACAGGTTACCCTGTGTTTCCTTCCCTGACTGAACTTCTCGAAGTAGGGTGTTCTGCATCGTGCGAACTGCCTCAACCAAGGTACGCCGTAAGCTGCTCTTCTGGGCCTGTGGCTATTCGAAAGCCTGCAGTGCCACAGGAAGAACAGGACTTCAACTGCAGTAAGAACGCAAGCTGACTTCCTCTAGGAGGCACGGTGACTTCAGGCAGGACGTCTTAGATGGAATGCGAAGACGAGGGTTACCCTGAGTGCAGCTCAGTCTAGGGCAACGCGTAAGACTTGCACACCGTGTGGGACGTGCCAGAACGCTGTTCGTGAACGTGTGCGAGGGCTGAGGAAATGAAGCTGCTCCCAAAGAGAGGGCAGTGCGTTTCCCTACACCCGGCATGCACAGAGGGGCTGTAACGGGCTCCGGGTCTGGACGTTGCTTAGCTGACCCAGGTGAGCCTGGGGTACTCAAGTGTTCCTGCGGGAATAGGGTGCCCAGGCTACCGTCCTAGGTGTCCAGAAAACTGTGCTGCCGTTCAAGGAACGCAGAGCAGAGGCCAGCGCCTCATGGAAACTGCTGCACGCCTCTGCTTCTGCACGGCAAATCAGGGCCTTACTTCCAGGCATGTGTTCATGCTGGGTGTGCCGGTAGCGATATAGCAGGGTAAGATGCTGACTTTCTCCTCGAGCAGAGTGACTTCACGTACGAGGGCCTCGAAGTACTCCAAGCACAGTGTTCTCTCATGGCAGCTCACACAAGGACCATGAGAAGTTTCCTGTGCACTTCGGACTCACCAGCAATGTTGTCCTGATGCCGTTCGAGGACTCTGGAAATGTAGCTCTCCTCAAGGAACGTACAGTGTGTTGCCCATCACTGGGCACGCACAGAGGGCCTCCGAGGGATGCACCAATGGGCCTCGAACTTGCTCAGCCGGCCCACAGGGGTCTGGAGGTGCTCAGTGAACTTGCAGGAAAACGAGGCCTACCCGAGAGGCCTAGGAGTCCTCAGACGTGTACTTCCTTTAAAATAAAGCATATAAGGGACTAAGAACTCATGGAAACAGCTGCATGCCT